>NW_020664409.1:65714482-65724940 GCF_002925995.2 Terrapene triunguis | reverse complement strand
CCCCCCCCCCCCCCCCCGCAGGGGGAGGGGGGGCGGCCGGAGCCCCGGGGGGAGGCCAGTGAGCCCCGGCGGGGGCTCCGCTCTCCCCCCGGCGGCAGGGCGCCGGGAGGGAGGGCGGCCGGAGCCCTGGGAGGAGGGCGGCGAGAGCGCCGGGGGCAGGGCGGCGAGCCCCGGCGGGGGCAGGGCGGCGAGCCCCGACGGGAGCTCGGTTCTTCCCCCCTGGCGGCCAGAGCGCCGGGGGCAGGGCGCCGGGGGGGAGGGCGGCCGGAGCCCTGGGGGGAGGGCGGCGAGCCCCGACTGGGGCTCGACTCTCCCCCTCTGGCGGCCAGAGCGCCGGGGGCAGGGCGGCGAGCCCCGTCTGGGGCTCGGCTCTCCCCCTCTGGCGGCCAGAGCGCCGGCGGCAGGGCAGCGAGCCCTGCTGTGGCCCCGCTCTCCCCGGCGGCCGCCGCGCCGCCCCCCTCCAGGTGCCGCCCCAAGCACCAGCTTGGGTGCCTGGTGCCTGGAGCAGGCCCTGATAATCACCCTCCATATAACCAGATCTATAAATAGAAATTTAGCACAGGGGAATGATTTTTGGATTATTCCAATCTACAGTTATAGTGTGGGATTGTCAAAAGTGCATAATGGTATGCCCACAGTTTTTTCATCAGTGTATTCTAACTGGGGTTAGCTAACCCATGTTAGCTAACTCTGTATAAAATATCAATGAAGACATAGCAACTCGACTTTTAACAAAGGTTAGCAGCTCAAATTCAATCCCTAGCACCCCCTACAGCCTTGATCTCAAATTGCTAAACTGATTTGAAAAACGAGTTAGCTAACTTGAGTTAAGAACGTGCTTTATTTTTTGGCAGTGTAGACATTCCTTAAATCACATAGGTGTTTCTGGAAATCTCACCTGTAATCATATCTGATTTGAATAGCATCACACTGTAGAAATATCAATGGAGTAAGGTCTTATTCAATATGAGATGGCTGATGTGATTCTGATAGACCAGGTGCCAGCTCATGCCAAAATCCTTAGGCCCCAAGTGAACACTATCAAATGCATAGCTGGAAACTAGTCTGACTCACCTGTGTGTTGGTATCGCTAAAATAGGTATTAGACTTGTAACAATGAATTTAGTGTTCAGACTTTATTAAATGCTTGTGAGCTGCTGCACACATTAATATCATTTATAATATCTATAACCCAAGCTATAAGGTCATACTTAAGTGTTTGTTCTGTAACTGTAAACATGTTTGCTCTGAAACTGTAAATCCAGTCAGGAAAGAAACTACACTAAGTGTGAAATACTGGTATGAATCCATGAAGAGGGGTTATCTCCAGCCCATCAGGAATGCCTATTGAATCCAAATGGGCCATTGTAAGCCATCAAAGCACAAGGACTTTGTTGATTGCTCCCAGCACACCCATAAAGAGGGGGATCTGCAGATGTGCTCATCCCATCAGCTTGGACTCTAGGGAGATGTGGATAAAAATTCCTGATCAGAAGGAATTAGTCTTTTTATGCTGTTTGGACTCTAAGGGGCAAAGATTCCTAAACATAATCAAAACATCTCCAAGATTAACTTGGGTTAGCGCTAAAGGATTTATAGAGCTGGCATATTTCAACTGCTCTATTACCATCTGAAACCTAAACCTGCAATTCATTTATGTGTGTATGTTTACCTGTTTTAACCTTGTAAATAATTGTCTTATTTCTTTTTATTAATTAATAAATCCTTAGCTAGTTTAGTATAGGATTGGCTATAAGCATTGTCTTTGATGTGAGATCTAAGGTTATAATTGACCTGGGGTAAGTGACTGGTCCTTTGGAACTGGGAGTAACCTTAATATTTTGTGATCTTTGGTGTAAAGTAACCATCTATCACAGAGTCAAGCTTGCCAAGGTGGCAAGATAGATTGGAATGCCCCAGGGGACTGTGTGTGACTCCATGTTAAGGCTATATAGTCCCTGAGGTGTTTACACTTGTTACCTGGTTGGTGAAGTCTAAGTATTGGGATTTGTGCCCAGCCCAGTTTGGGATTTGTGCCCTGCTTCTTAACAGTGTGACCTGAGGTTCGTATTCTTGCTCATGAGCTACTCCAGACAGCATGACAGTTGATCTTCCCAAATCACAATAAAATAAGGATATAAGGGGCTTAGGGAGGAGTTAAAATCACTGAGACAAGGGTAAAACTCTTAAACTCTTCTTCTAAAACTATGAATTATTCCAAATTAAAACATAAAAAATGTAGTTTACACCTTTGCTGCTCATTTAATGCCAGTCCATAACCTAGACTACATACAATACAGTTAAAAACAGCAACGAAACCAGAATGCTACTATATTTATCAGAGGCATATCTAGCCTGAGCTTCTTGTGCACCACTGTTTGGCTAAGTCTCTCATACGTGACATCCATCCCTAACTCTTGTGGAGTAGCTCCTTGAAATTTGGCTATTACTGGATTTCTGTCAGATTCTGGGTGTTCAAAAACTGGCAACTGTTTCTTGAGGATGAACTATGCATCGTAAACCAATGTTTTTGACTATCAATGTGCATCGAACCGATGTGTTCATTGAGCTGTCCATAGTGACACATCCAGGTATATTTCCTGAGTATATACTCCTCTCACTAATGTGAGAGTCAGGAATAGCACTATTGAAATCAATAGAGTTACTTCAGCGTAAAAATGTGGAGATGAGAAGAGAATCAGGCTCATCTTCTTCAGTGAAGACTGATACAAAGAAATCATTTAGCTACTTTGAAATCTTCTTAGCCTCCTTCATTGCTACCATTACTTTCTTCTTGTTCAGCAGAGCCACCAATTCCCATGCAGGCTTTCTGCTTCTGATATACTTTAAAATTTTCTTGTTACTTGTTGTTGTGTCTTTGGCTATTTACCCCCCTAATTTCCATCTTTAAAAACTTGATGTATAATTATATCCTAGCAACAACTATCCTATAGACCAAGAACAAATTGCTTCTTTTACAGAAATAAAGAAGGGCTGGATTAAAGCATAGACACTATAGCCATATTCCTCTGACACCAGCTCCTGAAGTCACATGAAGATTTGTTTAAAAAATAATGGTTCTAGCCCTCTTAGTTGTGAAGAAACCCTTGACCCAAGTGGAAACTGACTAAATGATGTCTGCCCAAATCTGTGGACAACCTAAGACAATAGTGCTAAAAGGGGGATGAACTGCTCCATCCATTCTAACGGGTGGTTAACTCTAAAATCTGCTGCACTGGATCATGATGGCCTCACTTAGGTGATGTCTTCAGGGCCTCCACTACACACACACATACAGGACTCTGCTCAAGTGGTTAGTAGTTGAGTCCTCCCTCCTCTGGGACAGACCTCAAACCACCAGGGGGAAGCACCAGTCTGCCCAAAGAAAAGTAGTGGTGGGCCACCCAGCAGATGACACCTATATGGGTAGTCCCTACTACCACTGCAGCAAGCAGGAGTTGGGACATGGAACTGGGGTATGTCCAAGGGGGCCTCCTGCAGAGGTGTGCTAGGGGCCTTGGACTGTCCTAATCTGATCACACAATACAGCATACCATTTCAAAGGAGTTCCTACAAACAAATCTGCTGTGCATGTTGTCCTTGTATTTGTTGTCCCTGGGCTAATTAAGGAAACAATACTATTTCCTGCTCCTGCTCCTTTATCTCTTTTAATTCTAAAATGTTTGTGCTGATCTTCCCTCCCAAACTCCAAGGGCTTATTTCTTTCAGTACCAGACTCCCATTCCAATGTATATTTATCAAGCATTTTGTTAAATTATTAGATTATCTGGGATATTGAACTATCCTGGTATGAGAGTATCAAAATCAGCTCTTCTCTAATTAAGCCATACTGAAAAGTGCAATAATGATTTTGCCACTGGGCGTTTTAATGAAAGTTTAGTTGTATGGGGATTATCATTGATTTTGTTATTTTAAACACATGAAAACACATTTTATTTTTCTTTAGTGTCATAAAGAAATACAGTAAAACAATGAGGAGTTCATGTCAGTGCCCCTCAGAGCTGTATCTATCTTTGGGTGTAATGTAGTTACCCATCACCATAGTGTCTATGGCTTAGGATCAACTCCTCCTACTGTCTTTGATTTATATCAAGAGACCTTTTGCCCTGTAGAAAAAAATTGGAATATTGACAGGATGGGATGAGAGGAATAAAAAGACTTTGTCTCCCCTGTCACTCTGAGTTGTCACATTTTATTCCTCTGTAATCCAATTCTTCCATTTTCTTGATAGCAGTCAATGTAATGGTTTACCTAAATCTAAGAATAAAATCAACTAGTCAACGCTGAGGTTGAGGAAACAAAATCCCATCAAAGAATGTTGTTTAAGCAGTGACAAGTGATGCATAAATTTCAAAAGATTAAAGTCTTTGATAAGTACTCAGATGCCTGTCTGAATGATTATTATTTGTATGGCACCAAAAATGTGCTAAGCATTTTACAAAATAAATGTGCAAGGCCCTTAACCTGAGGCATATACAATCTAACAATGATAATGTATAGAAGAATGATCAATAAAAAGACAAAAGCAAATGACTTACAGATGAAGTGTATCATACATCTCAGTACTTCCATGTTCTGTTTTGTTCCAACTGTTCTTTTGTCTTTTGTTAAACGTTTTGATGGGAGGAGAAGAGTTCTAAACCTGCTATCCAACCCTCTTAGATCTGATGCTTTTGGCTTCATTTTAGGCTGACTGGAGAGCTGGTCAAAAAATATTAGATGAAACTTGTTTTCCATTGAAAAAGCTGTTCCATTGAAAACAAAATGTTTCATGGAAATGTATCACTTTTGATGAAAATTTCACTTGTAAGGCTTTTCAGCATGGGAGAGAAGCCAGAACAACCAATAACTGATTTGTTAGGTTAGTCACCTGGGAGGCAGAGGTGACTCAGGCAGAGCTAGGACTTGAACCCAGGTGGCCTACATCCCAGGTCAGTGGCTAAATACTGGACTATTGCAGGAGAGGCTAGTTCCTGCTCTATTTTTTTTCATGAAAAATGTCAAAATGTTATTCTGTATCAGAATGAAAACAAACTTTGAAACCTCAAATTTTGTCATGATACGGAATTGTTGTTTTCTGGCCAGCCCTAACAAAAACAAACTTAAATTTCTGATCAGAATCTTGAAATTCAGAGGCACTTATTTTTTTTTCTTAAGCAATGTGTTTGCATGTGAGGGAATTAACCTCAAAAGTAGTATGACTTGGGAGAAGTTCTTCACAGCTCTACCTACTTATACACCCTATCTCTTACTAGGACACCTCCACCTCCCTTTACTCCATCACTGAAGTGAGCCTTGACCATCCACTGGCCTTTTTCTCCCATAACTCTCTCTTCCCCTTCTTCCATGCTTTCCTTATGTATGTATCATCTTCCCTGACATGATACTTAAGGCTGTTCTCTTCCCTTCCTTCAAATTCCTCTTCCAATATCCACTTCGTCCATGATGCCTACAAAAACTGGGAAACCAGTTATGGAAAGGGTGATTGACAGTTGGATATAGTGGATATGTATTTATACATTTTATTTTAAAAAATGTATTTAATAATTGTAAAATGTATTGCTTCCCTCACTACTCACATGATGCTTCATTTCCTAAATAGCAAGCTTGTCAGGGTAGGGTCTATGTCTTTTCATATGTGTTGTGGGTGCTACCAGAATACAAATAAATAAAAATAATGGTAAGAGTTTCAAAGTTAGAACAAGGTTTGGAGGTTCCTCTTGGAAATGGTTCATCCATTTCTAAGAGGAACCCAGTTCCATTCCTTCCTCTCCCCATCATTACCCTTGGGAGAGCGAATATGACACATTTACATTGCCCTCAATTCAAACTAGCTCAGAAACGGAGTCTATTTCAGAACCCAAGTCTTGGTTTCTTGCATGGCAGCGTTCTTCAGCTTTGCAGCTGTTTTGCTAAGACCTTTAAACAAACAGAACAGTTTTCACCTAACATAAAGGCAGAGGATTTCTGAGTGAAAATATATTACACTGTTTCCTGGAGCAACTCTGTAATTACATTTTTGAAGGCATGCTTGTTTAAAAATTCATAATCAATTTCTCATTCCATGGGCTGAAAAAATATAACTTTTTGTACATAACATCTGTGCCTTGGCACTAACAGCTGGGTGGGTTTTTTAATGTAATAAGAGTAACAGATATGCAGCCAAGTAAAGCAAGGATATAATTCTATTAAGAGATCCTAGCAGCATCATAAACTATGAGCATTCAGCTTAAGCATCCTGTCACCAGAATCCTAGGGTTTTTTGTTCCTTGTTGCATATTCTTGCACACTGCATTTTGTCTATGTACTGCTCTATATGTTTAAAATGTTTGTTTTTTTTCTGAAGTGATATTGACTAGATTCCATACCAACCTGTAATCTCTCTCATAGTTTAAACTCACTGGGGCAAACTGATACATAAAATGGTGTAAATTAGATCCCCACCAAATTAAACCCCTTACACTCATTTAGGTTAATTTACGGTATGTCTACACGTCAAGATGGAGGTGTAATTTCCAGCTTGAGGAGACATACCCACACTAGCTCTGATCAAGCTAGTGTGCTAAAAATAGAGTGTAGCTGCAGCGGAACAAATGGCAGGAGAGGTGCCTAGTGTCTTGGACAGGTACCTACTCATGGCAGCTCGCGCCTCTTCAGCTACATTATTTTTAGCACACTGGCTTGATCAGAGCTAGCACAGGTATGTCTCCTTGAGCTGGAAATTACACCTCTAGCTCAAAATGTAGACATATCCTTAGATGCAATCTACCCCTGACACTGACCTTTTGACCTACTTTGGGCCATGCAGGTTGGACCAAAGTCTACATTTCAGACCTGGTCTCATACCATGGCCCAAGCTCCTTATTTCCCCACCAACAAAGTCCACCCCAATACGCCATTCATTTCCTTCTCCCATTCTCAACTGTGTTCCTTTCCCCCTGAAGCCCTATATTTATCATATGCCCTTCCAGTCTTGGTATATCAATCCACCACTCACATTCAAACCCCTACTAAAGACTCATTTCGTCCATGATGCCCACAAAGAGTTTAAAAGAATCATTTTAAAAAGAAAATCCCTCTAAAGTGATTCCCTCAACCTCAATGTATCTTATTTGTTTCTCTTTGTCATTTAAGCTCCAGTTCTGCAAAGCACACCACACATGCAGAGCACATGTGAGGCTCGGATTGGGAACAGGGATCCCATGCTGTTCTCTTTAGAGGAGCAAGGACTTAAACTGTAATCTCTTTGTGAGTGTAAATCTTTATTTTTGTGTCCAGTGCAATGTTGAGCATCCTTAGTGCTCCATAAGGAAAAATAAATAACAATAATCTAAAAAGAATCATCTTAGTGTAATACTAAATCCTTATATGTGCTTGCTTTACATAATTACTGGAAGATTTGGATGTTCTTTCAAACTTTAACCAAACTTTATAATCTTTCCTGAATACCTTCTTCCACCCTCCAGCATAAGGGGCAGCTGGTGCTGCTTTGCTTTGTGACATATTTATTCATGTGGGGTTGTAACTTTTGGATGGAGGACTCTCTGTGGAGGTGTGACCAGAGTCCCAGGGGAGCCAACTGAGGTCGCTCAATTAGGGTGAACTGCAAAGAAGGGAGCAGACAATCCCCCAAAGCTGGTAGATATTCCAATTCTTAGATTTACCAAACCAGTACAAAACAGCTTCTATAATATCTCACTGGTTACCCAGAAGCCAACAACACAGTTCCCTAAAGCAACCCAGCCTTAGGCCTCCACCCAGACACCCAAGTCAAATATGATGAGGATTACTGAAAAAAATCTTATTCATCATATAAAAAAGTTCTATCAATCCCAAAGGACACACCACCTCCCAGGTCAATGAATATTCCAGATCTTACCCAAATACATGCTTACAGCCAATTCTTATTAACTAAACTAAAATTTATTAAAAAGAAGAGAGAGAGTATTCGTTAAAAGATCAATATACATACAGATATGATTACAGTTCTTGAGATTCTGATTCATAGCAGAGATGTAGTTGCAAAGAGTTCTTTCAGAATTAGTTCATAGGTTATAGTCCAATGTTTATATTCAGGGTGAATCCAGGTTTAGGACTGGAGAGCTCAGTCTTGGGCTTAAATGTTCCCCTGCATGAAGCATCAAGCAGATCTGAGACAAAAAAGATTGGGACCCAAGGCATCTTTATACAATTTCAGGCCTTCTTTGACAGGTTGGAGTCCTTCAGCTAACAATAGGAAATTATGGAGACTTTTTTTCTGAAGCATCACTGGTAATTAGTTACCCAAATTAACACATGGCAATTTATCCATTAGGCAGTCTATCACAAACTTTAAAGAGACATATAGACAATGACATTACTTCATCCACGATTCATCTAATGTTAATATTTCCTTTTGATCTCTGAATCAATAGCTATAGTGACAGACAGGAACTGTCTGTTTACATGGCTAACATTCAACAAGATATGAGTACATACATACAATTAGTATCACCTCTAATTTCTAACAATATAGGTTTGCATTTCAAAGTTCTAGCCTATCTACCATGGACTGGCCTTAATTACTATTTACATATCTTTCTAACATGTCTCTAAAGGTTGAATCCGGCCATGCATCACATTTTGTATAAGATTCATTGCAATTATATAACAGTGGTAACAACCATGATTTTGCATGGTCATATTTTAATCAGATAACGTCATAGGAGGGAAACAGCTTATTCAAATCAGGAGAAGTGTTGGGGACAGGTATGAGAAATGGGCTCTGCTACTACAATAGAATCAGGATGGCCTCATAGTAAGAAGTTCTGTCAGATAAGCAGCAGTCTAGTTTATTTTCACAGTGCACTTCAATTTTGTAAGAAGTTGTCCAATTCTAACTGATGAAAACACCTCCTGTTTCCCAAATTTAGGAGTAGCTTTTCCTTGAGCCATGTGGTCTGACAAATTAGACTGGTATGTAAATTGAGTTAGCTATGGAAGAAGGCATCCTCCAACTAAACCCTGCTTAACCTACACCATACTTCCTTTCCCTTGATGACCATTGCCACAAACCAGTCTTCCCAGTTAGACCTAAACTCTAGATGCACATAACTAACATTCAGCACTTCAGATTGCACAGCCTGAAGTTAGCATGGCCAAAATTGCCTCAAAGCCAATCACTTTATACTTGGTGTCAACTCATGACTGTGACATTATCTGATTAAAATATTTCAAGGTGTTGGAGACTTTGCTCACAGCACCTGCTCACATGGACGGTATCGAATGCATTAAAAACTATGATAGGTTTTGTTTTGTCTCTCTGTCTCACAGTCTCTGTAAAAATAAGAACATATGCAACAAAAACAGAGATCTGTTCAAATGTCTAACATCCACATACGAAGTATTCTCTACTTACTAATGTTAGAATACTATTTAAAACGTCATTAACTTTTGAATTATATAGTCTAGTGGAGATTATCCTTACATTCATTTGGGCCAGAGTATCTTCCTTACCCAAAGCCCAAATGAACTAACTTTGCATAGGGAGATATAATCTGTTTTCCATCCAAGCTGCACTGTAACTGTGCCCCATCCTATGCAGGCAACTGCAGACACAGTGACTATATTTCTTCATCTCCCATGTCTGCCTCTATCCTGCAAATACATTCAGCAGCCACAGAGGTGTGTTCTGCATGGTCCCCTACATGGGCTGGCCATATCCTACTTCTATCATCCAGTGACATGCAGCCAAACTGCTTCTACTGTCTTTTGTGTAGGGACGCATAGCTCCCGAATCGTCAGCCCACAGATGCGGCACACTGTGTCTGTGGCTACGAGGCAGGAGTGGCCTTCACCTCAGCGTCTGTGATTAGGAAACTTATTGGCTGACTTGATCATCACCCTTGCAGCTTGCTTTCACGTGCACAAGATATGGGTTTGTTATCTTATGTTGTTGTACACTGTACACGCCTCCTATGCGCAAGAATTTAACCACTTAGAAGTGTTGTAAGCAGGGAAGTAGAAAGAATAAAAACCCCAGGGAAAATTCCCTGGGAGGCTTTTTGGCTACCACGACCTGGCTTTCTGTCTCCTTCCTTTTTCGTCGCCACATCTGGTGACCCCGACGTGATAACCCCCTGCTCACCGGCTGGATACGCCGAGTGCACCCCCGCGGCCGTTTGCCGCCCCTGATTCGTGAGTATGGGGGGGGGACTTTCCAGTGCCCAGAAGGAGCACGCAAGAGAGTTACAAAAGATTATATGGCAGCGTTCATGTGTCGTTGTCTCGGTCGCTCATATTGAGGACCTTCTAAGGGAAATAGATCGCCAGTGCCCCTGGTATCCGGACTGCGGGTCGTTACGGCTTCTTGATTGGATACGGATTGGGACCACCTTGTATAGTGAACCCCGTGCCCCGGTCCAGCACCTGCTGCTCTGGCAGCGTTGCAAGGAGGCG
>NW_020664409.1:65714074-65714472 GCF_002925995.2 Terrapene triunguis | reverse complement strand
ACATCTGGGGTGTGAGACTGTAAAGGAAATGTGTTGTTTCAATCTTACTGATAATGGTAACCGCATACAACAGCAGATTGATATGCTGAAGTGTTATGCTCAAGCCATCCGCCAGGACGTTTCCCCTCCTTGGTGGGATTACATCTGGTCATGGCTACCCTCAGGGTGGATAAAAATCCTTTTACAGTATGGGGTCTTGGTCTTGGTCCTTGGCATTTTACTTTGCTGCTTTGTTCAGTGTATACCCAGTCTGATGGCATTGTGCATGCAACCCTGCGAGGGTGCTCCGTCTAAACACCGCATATAAAATAGTAAAGGGGGGGATGTAGGGACGCATAGCTCCCGAATCGTCAGCCCACAGATGCGGCACACTGTGTCTGTGGCTACGAGGCAGGAGT
>NW_020664409.1:65585205-65713674 GCF_002925995.2 Terrapene triunguis | reverse complement strand
GGCTACCACGACCTGGCTTTCTGTCTCCTTCCTTTTTCGTCGCCACATCTGGTGACCCCGACGTGATAACCCCCTGCTCACCGGCTGGATACGCCGAGTGCACCCCCGCGGCCGTTTGCCGCCCCTGATTCGTGAGTATGGGGGGGGGGGACTTTCCAGTGCCCAGAAGGAGCACGCAAGAGAGTTACAAAAGATTATACGGCAGCGTTCATGTGTCGTTGTCTCGGTCACTCATATTGAGGACCTTCTAAGGGAGATAGATCGCCAGTGCCCCTGGTATCCGGACTGCGGGTCGTTACGGCTTCTTGATTGGATACGGATTGGGACCACCTTGTATAGTGAACCCCGTGCCCCGGTCCAGCACCTGCTGCTCTGGCAGCGTTGCAAGGAGGCGCTGGAGGGGGTCGGCCCCGACGGTCCCAAGCCGGTCTCCCTTTTGCCCCCAGGTGATGGGCCACTCCCCTCCTACCCGCAGCTGACCCTCCCTGTGCCGCCGCCCGCGGCGGCGCCCCCCTGCCTACCGGTCGGGCGGGGGGGCGCTGTCGCCGCGGCGGTGCGGCGAGCGCGCGAGGCCGGTCTCTTGACCGACGAGGAATCCAGCTGTGGGTTCGAGGCGTTCCCCGTCTCTTGGCGGGATAATGGTAACGGGGGGCAGATCGTGGACTGGGAGGCTCTCCCCTACTCGGTTCTGCGCGAGCTCCGCAAGGCGGTTCGTGAGACCGGGGTGCGGTCCACTTTCACCCTGGGGATCTTGGAAGGTGTGTCAAACGGTTATCACTTGCTCCCCCAAGATTGGAAAGACATGTGTCGCATGGTGCTGTCTCCCACGCAATATGTCGTGTGGGATAGCGAGTACCAGCGAGAGGCGCTTGCGGCGGCAGCACAGGGTGGGGGGGCCTATCTCACTGAGAAGTTATATGGCGCGGGGCAGTTTTCGGGCATCCCCGAGCAGGCGGTGGGCACGCCCCGGGCAGCTTATCCCATCATTGGCCAGTGTGTCCATCGGGCGTTTCGCAGGGTCCCCGCTGCGGGCGAGTCCTCTAAGTCTTTTGTGGTTACTCGGCAAGGTGCCGCCGAACCATTCCACCAGTTTATTGACCGCCTCCAAGAGGCAGTCCAGAGGCAGACTGATAACCCGGAGGCCCAGACTGAACTAATGCAAAAATTGGCTTACGAAAATGCCAATGCAGATTGCCGCTGTGCCATGCAGGCAGTGGTCGGGTGCCCGGGGTATACCCTGGCAGAATTGCTGCAGGCGTGTGCGGACGTAGGCACCCAAACCCATCAAATGGCCTTACTGGCAGCTACCCTGCACAAGGGGCAGAAGCCTCAGGGGAACTGCTTTAACTGCCAAAAGCCCGGGCATTTTCGGCGGGAGTGCCGGGCCCCTGGGGGGGGGGGCGTGTAAAAACAAAAACAAGCCCCGAACAGACCAGAGGCCCCGCACGCTGTGTCCAAAATGCAAAAAGGGCTACCATTGGGCTGCGCAGTGCCGCTCAGCCGGGGGTGACAACCGGGTCTTGGCTGCCAGCCAAGATAACCCCCCAGGAAACTAGTAGTCGGGCCTGCGACCAGCCCGAGGCCCAAGGCCGCGCCCCTCTCCGTGCACGACGTCCCCGCCGCCACAAGGGGCAGTGCGGGGATTGACCTTGTCAATCAGGAAAATATGGATATAACTCTTCCCGGGGAGGTCCTCCTCATGCTGTCCCAGATCCAGGGCCCGCTGCCGGAGGGCATGGTGGGCCTTGTCCTACCCCGCTCGTCCGCCAGCAAGCAAGGCTTGTTTGTGGTGCCTGGGGTGGTGGATTCGGACTATGGTGGAGTTATCCATGTTCAACTGTGGAGTCATCTCCCGAAACAGCTGTTTCAGGGAGATGCCTGGGCGCAACTCATACTTGTGCCCTACTCCCTTCCGGCAGGGGGAAGAAACGTTCCCCGAACCGGAGGCTTCGGGTCCACCGGCCAGCGCACTGTTCACCCGCAAGTGGCAGCGGTTGTTAAAGATATTGGATCACCCCAACCCAAACGCATTTATTGCCTCAACGATCAGCCGTTCGAGGGTGTTATCGACTCTGGGGCAGACGTCACCGTCATCGCCGCCGCGCAGTGGCCCGCCCATTGGCCCACGGAGCAGGCTCCAGCTGTTTGGGGTGTGGGCGGGGCGCAGGACTCGCAACGGAGTGCCCGATGGTTAGAGGTTAGGGCGCCCCAGGGCACCCGCCGCGCCCGTATCCGGCCTATCATTCTCCCCGTCCACCTCAACCTGTGGGGCCATGATTTATTAACACAGTTCACTGCCACCATCCATATTGATGATTAGGCGTACGGCCCTCCCCCTCCGTTGGCTCACTGACGAGCCTGTATGGGTTGCGCAGTGGCCGCTTCCTCTGGAAAAGCTGGAGGCCCTCCAGCACTTGGTCAATGACCAGCTACAGGCAGGGCATTTGGAGGAGTCCACTAGCCCCTTTAATACCACCGTGTTTGTAATTAAAAAGAAATCTGGCAAGTGGCGCCTCCTGCAGGATCTTCGCGCCATTAACAAAATTATACAGCCTATGGGTCCCCTGCAGTGTGGTACCCCGAATCCCAACCTTATCCCCTGTGATTACCGGTTATTTGTAATAGATTTAAAAGATTGGTTTTTTTACCATCCCCCTACACCCTGAGGACCGGGCGCATTTTGCCTTTACCGTTTCGGTCTTAAATTATTCCCAGCCCACTCCACGCTATCAGTGGAATGTGCTCCCTCAAGGCATGTTGAATAGCCCCACCTTGTGTCAATATTTTGTTGCGCAAGCCTTACGGCCGTTTCGTGCAGCACACCCAGATGCTTTAATCTATCACTATATGGACGACATCCTGGTGGCTCACCCCATCCTTCCTGATGACTGGCTGGACGAACTGCGCCACCAGCTTGCAGCGTGTGGCCTGGTTATAGCACCGGACAAAGTCCAGCGCCAGCCACTCTTTTTGTATTTCAGTCACCGTATGCTCCAGTCATTTGCCCGCCCAGTTCGTTCCGAGCTGGTGTTGCCCGACCCTCTTACGTTTGTACAGCTCCAACAGTTATTGGGTCCCTTAATTGGATCCGCCCTTTTTGCCCTCTGACTACCTCCGATCGTCTTTGTCCACCGTCCCCATTGAGGATGCACTTACCCTCTTTACGGACGGCGGCCCAACGCGAGGTGCGGTCAGCTGGCAGGAGCAGGGCACTTGGCAAGTCCGCTTTACCCTGCCTCAGCGTTCCCCCCAGCGTGCAGAGCTGGCCGCTGTCATCCTGGCCTGCCGATGCTTCCAGGATTACCCTTTTAATCTTATTACTGATAGTCTTTATGTTACTAATGTTTTTAAGTCTCTTCCAGGTTCCTATGTGTCGCCCTCCTGTGATGACAATCTGTTGGCCCTTTTTCTCACCCTGCAACAGCTCCTTTCCTCCCACTCTAGCCCACTGTTTGTGGCACATATTCGCAGTCACACCACACTAGCGGGCCTATTGACAGAAGGTAACGCGGTGGCCGACCAGGCGGTCAAATCGGTGGCCTCGATTTTTTCCTCCCCAATCGAAAGCCACGCCTTCTTCCATCAGTCCGCCAAGGCCCTTGCCAAGCAGTTCACTCTCCCATTGCATCAGGTGCAGGCCATTGTTCGCCAGTGTGACCTTTGCGCTTCTCTCTCCAATAGCCCGGAGGTGGGGGTTAATCCTCGCGGCACTTCGGCCAATCAGCTCTGGCAAATGGATGTTACACACTTTCCTCCTTTTGCCCCCTGGCAGTATCTTCACGTGTGTGTAGATACCTTTTCCCATTATGTGTGGGTCACCCCCCAGAAGGGTGAGGCCTCTCGTCATGCCATTAATCACATGATTCGCGCCATGGCAATCATGGGTCACCCGTCCCATCTTAAGACCGACAACGGCCCCGCCTACTGTAGCTCGGCCTTTGCCTCCTTCTGTACCACGTGGGACGTTGTCCACACGTTTGGTATCCTGTATAACCCCACAGGCCAGGCCATTGTGGAACGGGCCAACCGTGAGCTCAAACAGGCCCTGGCCCGCCAAAAACAAAAAGGGGGGATTCCAGTAGGCCTTCCTCCCCGCAAGGAATGGCTGGCTGCAGTGCTCTTTACCCTGAATCATTTGAATTTGACTGACAATTACTCTGTGGCAGAACGTCATTTCCGCAGCCACCAGGCCTTGCCCCGCCCCCTTGTCAAATATCGCAAGGCCCCGGATCCTCAGTGGCATGGCCCAGCGCCCCTTATAACGTGGGGACGGGGGCATGCTGCCGTTTCTCTTCCTACAGGTCCGTTGTGAGTCCCGGCGCGTAATGTCCGCCCGTGGCACGGCGATGGCCTGGCACCAGGGACTGTCGAACCCCATTCCGCAGTTCAACCTACATCTACAGGATCCCGAGCGTCCTCGCCAGCGCCCCCCGCGGGAGCCCCCACAGCACATGACCTGGGGACAGGTTAAAGCCCTCTCATTGCAGGCCGAGCAGTTACGAGCGCAGCAGCAGCTGGAACCTACCGCGGAAAATTACTTTGTGACATTGTTGGCTTGCCTTAATGCTAACTCACTCCTTATTTTGTGTGTATTGGGAGGTTTTTTGTTGGCCCCTGGCTGCCAAGGCGAATCCCAGATGGAACAGCGGCTGCAGCAACATCTGGGGTGTGAGACTGTAAAGGAAATGTGTTGTTTCAATCTTATTGATAATGGTAATCGCATACAACAGCAGATTGATATGCTGAAACGTTATGCTCAAGCCATCCGCCAGGACGTTTCCCCTCCTTGGTGGGATTACATTTGGTCATGGCTACCCTCAGGGTGGATAAAAATCCTCTTACAGTATGGGGTCTTAGTCTTGGTCCTTGGCGTTTTACTTTGCTGCTTTGTTCAGTGTATACCCAGTCTGGTGGCATTGTGCATGCAACCCTGCGAGGGTGCTCCGTCTAAACACCGCATATAAAATAGAAAAGGGGGGGATGTAGGGACGCATAGCTCCCGAATCGTCAGCCCACAGATGCGGCACACTGTGTCTGTGGCTACGAGGCAGGAGTGGCCTTCACCCCAGCGTCTGTGATTAGGAAACTTATTGGCTGACTTGATCATCACCCTCGCAGCTTGCTTTCACGTGCACAAGATATGGGTTTGTTATCTTATGTTGTTGTACACTGTACACTCCTCCTATGCACAAGAATTTAACCACTTAGAAGTGTTGTAAGCAGGGAAGTAGAAAGAATAAAAACCCCAGGGAAAATTCCCTGGGAGGCTTTTTGGCTACCACGACCTGGCTTTCTGTCTCCTTCCTTTTTCGTCGCCACACTTTTGCATAGTAAATGCCTGCAGAAATGACTGAAATGTATTTGCCCATTCAAATGTTTAACTTCCTGTGTCTGCATGTCTTTTGAAGGTAGTGATAAAACCACATGATATAATTGCTAATGTTTGCCTCATAAGAATGGCCATCCTGGGTCAGACCAATGACCTGTCTAGCCCAGAATTCTGTCTTCCAACACTGGGTGATCCTTGGGCCTTGTATTATGTGAAGGGATAAATAACACATCCTTATTCACCTTCTTCAAGCCATTCATGATTTTAAAGACCTCTATCATATCCCCCCTTGTACATCTCTTTTCTAAGATGAACAGTTCCAATGTTTTTAATCTCTCCTTATATGAAAGATCTTCCATACCCCTAATAATTTTTGTTGCCCTTCTCTGTATCTCTTCCAACTCTAATATATCTTTTTTGAGATCGGACACCAGAGCAGCACACAGTAGTCAAGGTGAGGGCATACCAGGGATTTATATAGTGGCATTATGATATTTTCTGTCTTATTACCTATCCTTTTCCTAGTGGCTCCTAATATTGTTAGATGTTTGACAGCGAGGGCACATTCAGCAGATGTTCTCAGAGAACTATCCATGATGACAGCAAACACTCTACCTTGATAGGTAACAGCTAATTTTATATATATAATTGGGATCATTTTGTATGTATAGTTGGGATTATGTTTTCTAATGTACATTACTTTGCTTTTATTAAAATTGAATTTCACCTGCCATTTTGTTGCCCAATCACCCAGTTTTATGAGATCCCTTTGTAACTCTTCACCATCAGTTTTAGACTTAGTTATTTTGAATTATTTTGTATCATCTACAAACTTTGCCACCTCATTGTTTACCTCTTTTTCTAGATAATTTATGAATATGTCGAACAGCACTGGTCGCAGTACAGATTCTTGGTAGCCCTGCTATTTACCTCTCTCCATTGTGAAAACTAACCATTTGTTCCAACCCTTTGTTTCCTATCTTTTAAGCAATTACTTATCTGTGAACAAACATTCCCTCTTATCCCATGATTGCTTATTTTACTTAAGAGCCTTTGGTGTGCGACTTTGTCAAAGGCTTTCTGAAAGTCCAAGTACCCTATAGGCACTGAATCACCCTTTGTTTACCTCCTCAAAGAATTCTAATAGATTGATGAGGCATGATTTCCCTTTACAAAAGCTGTGTTGACTCTTCCCCAACATTGTGTTCATCTATGTGTCTGATAATTCTGTTCTTTACTATAGTTTCAACCAATTTTCCTGGTACTGAAGTTAGGTTTACCAATCTGTAATTGCCAGGATCGCCCCTGGAGCCCTTTATTAAAAATTAGCATTACATTAGCTATCTGCCACTCAATTGGTACAAAGGCTGATTTAAGCAAAAGTTTACATACCACAATTAGTATTTCTTCAATTTTATATTTGCATTCCTTCAGAACTCAGTTTGGTTTGTTTGTTTTTCTTTTCTATTTATGTGATGTAGATCTCCATTTTCCAGAGAAAATACTACGGAAAAATGATATATCAGAATTTTATTCTTTCTATTTGCATGACCTGCAGCCCCAGGCACAAAAGCATAAGATTTTCCTTGCCCCATTAGTCCCCAATAACCTCTGCCTCCCTGATCTAGTCGTTGCAGCTATTTGTCAGTCTATCTGGGATTCCTAAAGTTTCATCCTTAAATTCTGCCCATCTTTTACCATAAAATCCATCCTCTTTTTCCTAGCCATCATTAGGTGCTGTGGAAGTTAAAACAATGAGACTGCAATGCCACTTTAACTTATGGTGTGAAAACACAATGCATGTGGAGGCTGAGAACATCAGCTCTCAAATGCTTCAATCTCCAAAGATCAAGAATAGATTTCTCCTGAACATAGCATCACCTGCATGGCAGGGAATTGAGCTATTCACTGAACCATTGGGATGATACTTATTGTTTATATCTTGAACTTACTCCTGAATGAATTATTGTTTTACTTAATGGGCCAGATGTCTGCTGATTTACACACCTGTGACTCTGATCCTATGTCTCAGCAGCTCTACAGTGGTATGTGCAGAATAACTTTCAGTTTCATGATTAGGATGGTTAGTTTAGAAAAGCAGTGTTAGAAAAATTATTTTAATAGCTAATGTAGATGCTGCTGACATCTAATTTTTTCCATAGTTTACTCCTTGCATTCAGATAAATGGGTAATGTGAAACGCCAAATTCTTATCCTTTCAGTTATCAAATCTGTGTTGACACTGTGTCCCTCATTCTATCATGTGAGAAATTTCCATGTTTCCTAAAGAGCTGTTTCATGCCAGAAATACTCACTATGTTCACTAGAAATTGTAGGGGAAACAAAAAGGGTAACAGGCAAAAAAAGTTCTAGTTAGGAAACACTGGGAAGCTTATTGTTAAAATATTCACTTGACCGATTTGTGAAGGTCATTTCATTCCAGATCATATCATCATGCCCTTCAGTGCATGCTGCCCTCAGCTACAAGACCATTACTTATCACTTTACCTATTTTTAAAACTTCAGATAAAATTATGCATTTTAAATTGATAGCTTTGTCATTTCCCATGCTCATGACTGCATGAATAAGAATGAGGTATACATACCGAGTGAGTTTTATTTATTTATTGACGACTTTAGTTAACGGATCTCATTTTGGTGTGACAAGACACATTCTTATATGAGCTAGGCAAAAATAGCACCTTTCTTAATAGTTGAGGTAAATGTGTCTGTGTGTGTGAATATAATAATTTTAACAAAAGTAAATGTTTGCATAAGTTGTTGAGAATATGGCTTCTTTGCATCACGTTGTTAAGGGGAATGTGTTTGCCAGTATAGCTTGTATGTGACCAAGCAACCTTGACATGGACACAAAAGGCATTTCAGAGACTTGAAACCAAATATTAAATCCAATCTTGATATTGATTACAAAATTAGAAAGCAGTAAAGTCAGCTAGGCAAACAGAAAACTACTGAAAACAAAACATCTTTTTTTTTTTTGTTTCTCTAAAGCAGACATGGCTATAATTACAGTAATTGCACTAGCAGCAGAAGCCTTGCTTTTATGTAGTATTATATCTCAGTTACACTGAATAAAAAGTAGGATCTGTCTCAGTAGAACAACCAGTGTTTCAGGAAGATATTTTTTGTTGTTGCTTGTGTAATATATAACCATAGCTCACTCTGAAATTTTGTTTTGCATCAATATTAAGAACATTAGCACAAAGAAAGAGGGGAACAATTCTTCAAAACCAGTGAGCCTGTTTATTAAAAGACTAAACAATATTATGTGGAGCTCATTCAATTCTAATATGGGCTAAAATAGAGGTTCCTAATATCCTGGTTTTACTGTAACCCTATAGCGGTCCTCTACTCACTAATATATATTATAGCAGCAGGGGTATCTGAATGAATGGGATGAGGCCCTATAGGATATGTCTTCACTGCAAAGAAAAACCTGTGGTCACTGAGTTTCAGCGCCTAGGTCAAATGACTCGGACCCAAGCTCTGGGGCTAAAAATAGCAGTGTAGACATTCCTGTTCAACATGGAGCCCAGACTCTGAAACCCAGTGAGCAGGAAGGGTTTCAGAGCCTGAGCTGCAGCCCAAACCCGAATGCCTACAATGTTATTTTTAGCCCCAGAATCCAAGCCCCATAAGCCCTAGTCAATTGACCTGGTCTCTGACACTTGGAGCTGTGGGATTTTGTTGTTGTTGTTTTTGCAGTGTAGACATTCCCTAGAGCTCTCACACAGAAGTATCTATTGTCCTGGAACCTGGCTACTGACAGCAGCACACCCAAGCATGCTTTCTTTCTCACTGTCCATTCCCTCAGTCTTCTCACAACCCCACCCTCATGCAACCTAGCTGATGCAGGAGAGAAAACCTACTACAATATTTTCTCATTTAATTCCTTAGTTGACAGAGTAATGAGAGAGGTCATCAGTGTCAAGATCTGGTTTTCATTAAGCAATCATCCTACCCTTTTTCCTATTTATTGTCACCTCATATATATGTGTGTGTGTGTGTGTGTATGTGTATATGACTTAGAGCTTCACTGAGCAATCTGTGTTGCACGAGTGCCGTAAGGATGAAGTATCATGGGGTTCTAGCTTTCACTGAGCTGGATTCACAATGCTAATTGTGAATCATGACATTCCATTAACAATATATGGAATACCAGTCAAGCTGATCTACCAGTTATAAGACAGTCACAGTTTACAAAGAGAACTCCTGTTATTTCAGTGACATTTGTATGTTCAATTTCTTATAGTCACCAGGCCACCATCAATTCTTAATCCTTATGCCTCCTCCATCTGCCAATGCCATTGAATCTACCCTAGATACAGTAGAGGCAAAGCAGATGTTCAAGTAAGAGACGATTTTCTGCTCAGCAATAAATAAGGAGGTTTGCTCATGCATTATTGAGCCCCTAACATATGTCTAATAATATACAATATAGTTCATTCTGCTGTTGGTTCCAGGATTCTATGAGGGTTCATGTGAGTAGTCCTCTTGAAAATGCATTTCTAGTGCCTAAAAATACTAGAGGAAGACAATGCATTTACAACTGGGCATGGGCAAATTTGTTCATTCAAAAGAAGAACCTCTGCCCATCTCCTCAATCTTTGCCCAGTCCCAGAAATAAACTTTTATTTCATGTACTGCAAACCCTGCTCTCCAGATGTTGTAATGTAGAGACACTCCATGAGGGTATGCTTGCAGAACTCTCCTCCGCTGGACTCACAGGAAGGGGGTGAACCAGCCCAACACTCTAGTGCACCAGTTGAGTATTGACTCAGGGGAGAAAGAAACACCTACTCAGTCACCAACACTACTGTAGGAATAAGCAGGAAAAAAGACTTAAACATTATGACTGAGATTTTCAAAGCTGCCTGGTAGCTCTGGATGCCAATTCAGACTCAAAGGCAGATAGATACACAACTTCAGTTGAAAGCCAATGGGAGTTAGGCACTTAAATCCCATTTGTGGCTTTGAAAATCTCTCCATAGATGTCCATATCCCCTATGCAGCTTTAAAAATATCAGCATGTGGCTTTTTCGTGACTGTGGAAGCTTGGTGTTAAAACAGGATGAAAAAAGTCCCTTTTAATAGAAGTTTTGGGGATGTTTCTAAGTTATAGCATGAATTTGATGACAGTTCTGTGTCTATAATGTATTTATCCCAAGGTGAACTATGCATGCATAAGTATAGCTTTTTTTAAATTGACAGCTTTAAAAATATGGAAAAATCAAACTGACTTTATTTAAGACACCATAAAAGGAGGATATCAGTGCTGAATGGTCATGGGTGGGGAGTTGTGCTCCCCATGAGTAAAAGTGCAGAGCCTTTGGTGACATACATAAATAATCAGTAACACATTTCAGAAGGTCTCTATCTAATAAATCTCAGCTCAAAGTACTTAATTAAAATATTTCATCTAAAGCCTCTATATAATGGCACAGCTAACTTATAATTAAAAAATTAAATTAATTTCAATACATCTAGAAAGGCCATTGAGACATTGCTTGCTACTGGCAGCTAAAGGAAAGAATTAAAATACAAACTAAATTTGTTGGACCAGATTTTTGGATCCAGTTTATCTACATAGAAGGCCAGACCCAAAGCCTACTGAAATCAATAGGAGTCTTCTGTTCATTTCATTGGGCTTTGGATCAGGCCCAGACTGCAGGTCCACTAGTATGGCCAACCTCAAGAGATCAAAAATCATGAGTCAGAATCCAAAAAGTCATGAGATTTAAAAAATCATCAAATCATTTTCCTCCCGCTATTCCTCTGCCAGTGTCTGTGTGGTAATTTCAGGTTGAAAAGTCAATCTTTAATGCACACACAAATGCACATATCTCTGTGGATGATCAGATGGAGACTTCACTTACCATCTTCTTATCTCTGAGACAGAGAACTTGCCATCCATTTCCTATTACTGTCTTGACTCTCTCCTCATATAGTTTATTTCCTTTGATAAGAGAAGGGCTGGATGTTAAATGGTTTGAGAACCACCGACCTAGTGATTGCATCATGATTCAAACTTGCGTGTAGAACTTAGATGGTTAATGAGTTACAGATACACATATTAAAAACTTTAAATTTATATAAAGTCATTCATATACGTGATAATGTCACAGTAAAAACAATATGGGATTAATTTAGCCTTTTGAAAGAAGGAGAACTTCCCTTACTCTCCCCTCACCCTGCCAACTTCTCTGGCCTATACCGGACAGCACTCCTCCATCTGCCACCACTAGCTCCTTCCCCTCATTCTCCCTCCTACCCCTCACTCCATTCTTTGGCAACCCCTAAATCTGCCTCCTGCTCCCCCCAGTGCCTGACCCATTCATTCTCTCCACCCAACTTTCACCTAGTCTCTGCTGCTCCTCACAGTCCCTGTGTCCTGTCCATCCCCCTGAACCATAGAGTAGCAGTCATTTTGCCTGTGGGTATGGCTTCAATGTCACTGAAAATTGTGAGAGGTGACAGCCAGCTTTATTAAGGGCAGCCTCATCATAGAATCATAGAATATCAGGGTTGGAAGGGACCTCAGGAGGTAATCTAGTCCAACCCCCTGCTCAAAGCAGGACCAATTCCCAACTAAATCATCCCAGCCAGAGCTTTGTCAAGCCTGACCTTAAAAACCTCTAAGGAAGGAGATTCCACCTCCTCCCTAGGTAACCCACTCCAGTGCTTCACCACCCTCCCAGTGAAATTTTTTTCCCTAATATCCAACCTAAACCTCCCCCAGTGCAACTTGAGACCATTACTCCTTGTTCTGTCATCTGGTACCACTGAGAACAGTCTAGATCCATCTTCTTTGGAACTCCCTTTCAGGTAGTTGAAAGCAGCTATCAAATCAAATGAGGGGGGGGTTAGTCTGCCCCACAGTCTTCTGCAGACTAAACAATCCCAGTTCCCTCAGCCTCTCCTCATAAGTAATGTGCTCCAGCCCCCTAATCATTTTTGTTGCCCTCCGCTAGACTCTTTCCAATTTTTCCACATCCTTCTTGTAGTGTGGGGCCCAAATCTGGACACAGTACTCCAGATGAGGCCTCACCAATGTCAAATAGAGGGGAATGATCACATCCCTCGATCTGGCAATGCCCCTACTTATACAGCTGTAACACGAGCGGACTCACCCCTGCGGCACCTCCTGCTGGTCTCTCAGGGAATTAGCTCTACCCAGCCTCCGAAGCGCCCTCTGCAGGCCGGTGATCTGCCTTGCTCTCTACTTCTGGGCCCCGTGTCCCTCCCAGGACCCCAGTGCCCCTTGCTCGGGGAGCTGCGCCCTGGCAGTACCCACACGCTAGGTCTCCCCTCCCAGGGGAACCCCACCCACTAACCCTACCTCGCCTCAGTATCCGGCTACTGTCAGTCACCATCTAGCCCCACACCCAGGGGCAGACTGCAGTATCAGCCACTCATCACAGGCAAGGTTGGGTTTGGGCCTGCTGCCTTGGCCTATCTCCAGGCTGCCCTCTGCAACCCCTAGTACCTCCTGGCCTAACACTAGGCCACAGCCTGGGGCTTTCCAGGCTGGAGCTCCCCAGCCTTTCCCCAGCCCTGCTCCACCCAGGTACTCTGCTCTAGTTCCCTGCAGCCAGGCCCTTCTCTCTCTGCACTCAGAGAGAGACTGCTGAGCTTCTGGCTGCCCTGGCCTTTATAGGGCCAGCTGGGCTCTGATTGGGGCGTGGCCCAGCTGCATCTACTTCCCCCAATCAGCCCAGGGTGTTCTCTCTCACCCCCCCCCCCACATCCTTTCCAAGGGCTGTTTTTAAACCCCTCAGAGCAGAAGCGGGTGACCACCCCGCTACACAGCCCAAAATGCCGTTAGCCTTCTTGGCAACAAGGGCACACTGTTGACTCATATCCAGCTTCTCGTCCACTGTAACCCCTAGGTCCTTTTCTGCAGAACTGCTTCCTAGCCATTCGGTTCCTAGTCTGTAACAGTGAATGGGATTCTTCCGTCCTAAGTGCAAGACTTTGCACTTGTCCTTGTTGAACCTCATCAGGTTTCTTTTGGCCCAATCCTCTAATTTGTCTAGGTCCCTCTGTATCCTATCCCTACCCTCCAGCGTATCTACCACTCCTCCCAGTTTAGTGTCATCTGCAAACTTGATGAGAGTGCAGTCCACGCCATCCTCCAGATCATTAATGAAGATATTGAACAAAACCAGCCCCAGGACCGACCCTCGGGGCACTCCGCTTGATACTGGCTGCCAACTAGACACGGAGCCATTGATCACTACCCGTTGAGCCCGAAGATCAAGCCAGCTTTCTATCCACCTTATAGTCCATTCATCCAGCCCATACCTCTTTAACTTGCTGGCAAGAATACTGTGGGAGACCATATCAAAAGCTTTGCTAAAGTCAAAGAATAACACATCCACTGCTTTCCCCTCATCCACAGACCCAGTTAAGGAATAACACATCCACTGCTTTCCCCTCATCCACAGACCCAGTTATCTCCTCATAGAAGGCAATTAGGTTAGTCAGGCATGACTTTCCCTTGGTGAATCCATGCTGACTGTTCCTGATCACTTTCCTCTCCTCTAAGTGCTTCAGAATTGATTCCTTGAGGACCTGCTCCATGATTTTTCCAGGAATTGAGGTGAGGCTGACTGGCCTGTAGTTCCCAGGATCCTCCTTCTTCCCTTTTTTAAAGACGGGCACTACATTAGCCTTTTTCCAGTCAACCGGGACCTCCCCCGATCGCCATGAGTTTTCAAAGATAATGGTCAATGGTTCTGCAATCACATCCGCCAACTCCTTTAGCACCCTCGGATGCAGTGCATCCGGCCCCATGGACTTGTGCTCGTCCAGTTTTTCTAAATAGTCCCGAACCACTTCTTTCTCCACAGAGGGCTGGTCACCTCCTCCCCATGCTGTGCTGCCCAGTGCAGCAGTCTGGGAGCTGACCATGTTTGTGAAGACAGAGGCAAAAAAAGCATTGAGTACAATAGCTTTTTCCACATCGTCTGTCACTAGGTTGCCTCCCTCATTCAGTAAGGGGCCCACACTTTCCTTGACTTTCTTCTTGTTGTTAACATACCTGAAGAAACCCTTCTTGTTACTCTTAACATCTCTTGCTAGCTGCAACTCCAAGTGTGATTTGGCCTTCCTGATTTCACTCCTGCATGCCTGAGCAATATTTTTATACTCCTCCCTGGTCATTTGTCCAATCTTCCACTTCTTATAAGCTTCTTTTTTGTGTTTAAGATCAGCAAGGATTTCACAGTTAAGCCAAGCTGGTCGCCTGCCATATTTACTATTCTTTCTACACATCGGGATGGTTTGTTCCTGCTACCTCAATAAGGATTCTTTAAAATACAGCCAGCTCTCCTGGATTCCTTTCCCCCTCATGTTATTCTCCCAGGGGATCCTGCCCATCAGTTTCCTGAGGGAGTCAAAGTCTGCTTTTCTGAAGTCCCGGGTCCTTATTCTGCTGCTCTCCTTTCTTCCTTGTGTCAGGATCCTGAACTCGACCATCTCATGTTCCCATCCACTTTTGCTTCCCCTACTAATTCTTCCCGGTTTGTGAGCAGCAGGTCTAGAAGAGCTCTGCCCCTAGTTGGTTCCTCCAGCACTTGCACCAGGAAATTGTCCCCTACACTTTCCAAAAACATCCACTCATGCAGGTAAACTATAGGGAAATGATGGCCATTTTGCTGGCTTGAGCTTCATTGGTAGTAATAGAAGATAGTGGCCATTTTGAATAAGGGAAAACTTGTGAGTGGGCAGCCTTTCACCATGTTTTCATAAGACAGATAAAAACACCCCAAAACTACAGTCTCAATAAAATCACAAGAGTTGGCAATGCTGCACCAGACTTAAAGCCCATCACTGCACTTCCCTGGAGGTTGTGTTGCTTGTATCCAAGGCCAGTGCCCCTGCAGTGAACTCAAGCAGCCCATGGACTTCTTCAATGTACTTTGGCTGCAAATGCAGCTGAAAGGATAAGTGTGGCCCAGAGGCATCCCAGGCATTCCTTATTTTCCTATCATGCTGGGATGGAGTTACATATGAATCCCTATTCTGGTTCTGTACCTACAGGGGATCACCCTAACACTGAGGCACTTCATCCTGTGCCAGTTACAGTTTTGGGACCAGTGTATGTAGCAGTGTAGTACTAAGTGGCTGCACTTATTTTAACAAGCATTGGAAACAACTTTATTGGTATGGTATTTTTTTTCTAAATTCATAGTAACAATACTTAGCATTTATCTAGTGCCTTACAAATGAGTTACATTTCAAGGCACTTTACAAACTTTAAATAATTAATATTTCTGACAGAAAGCATTTTACATTTTTTTCCCGGCAAGACATTTACAAATCAGCTGGAGATTTCATGTGTCACAAAAGCATGAATCCATAGCATGCATTTCAGAATGTTGAACTGCCTGACATTATGAATCAAAAGAAGTATTATTGTAAGATTCATTTACCCTATTAAAATGTTTATTTCTATATTATATTAGCAGCTAGTTTTTTAATGATTGAGTTTTTTTAAAAAAAAAGATAATCTGTTTTTACAACAAATACAATACATAGATCCTGATTCAACAACATATTTCAGTATGCATATAATTTTAAGCATGTGGGAAGTGCTTTGCTGGCTCAAGGCCATAATAGTTGCACAATGTAAATCCAGATGTGGATTTCCACAATTACCATACTCTATTTATCACAATTAGAAAATGGATAGCAAGATGGTTTTACAATAATGTTATTAGTGTCAGAACTTCCAGCCACTAAAACCTTTAAGAACCTTCTCAAACTATAACCCAAGAGCACTAGTATCAACATCTTGACAATGCACTATGTAAGCGGCTTGTGATAGAAGAGCTGACAAGTCTCGGGTCCATAATATATTCAGCCCAAAGTGTACTGTGGCATACCCTTATAAAGAAAAAGTATAAGAATTTAATAGTGAAGAAATAAATAGGGTTATACAGGAGCTACTATAAAGACCTATAGAATGTAATAGAGAATTATGTCCTTCCTATAGAAATTTGCTCATTTGATTATGACCGTCTTATCAGATTTATAGCAAAGATATAACTCCCAATTATATTCTATAGGATGATCAAAAATGTACAGAAAGGATACCATTCTCTGTTACTAAATTCTTTAAGACTTCTCCACATTATGCTAAAATTGATTAACAATAATAGCACCCAGCTTTTGTACAGCACTTTTAATTAGTAGATCTAAAAGCATTTTACAAAGTGGGTAAGTATCATAATTTTGGGAAAATATCAGCAGGCGTGCAGCTTTCACAGTTAAAAGCAATGTGAAATAAACTAACTTGTGTGCTAGTTTATTTGGCATGTGGATGAGGCAAAGTGCACATTGGTTTCTTCCTTTCATATCAGTTTGACCTGTCAGTGTTTCAGTTATTTAAAGGCCTCTGAATACTCACATATTGTAACAAGCATTTAAGGCTGAGTGTAGGGGTTGAGGCAATGCCTCAAAGCCTTTGCCTGGTGCATAGTGATCAGCAGAGTTATGTCCAAGCCTGAAGTCATTATTGTTCAAACAAAGTTAATTACTGAACTTGTTTCTGTATTTACATACTGCCTAGAGAAGGCAGCTGCACATCCTCAACAGGGATGGAAAAATAGCCTGTTGCTGTTGCATCCTTTGACTTTGAAGCCACCCCACCTGTTAGAAACAAAGAGCTAGATATACCAACATTAACACTAGCAAAAAAAAAGATCCTGTTTTGCAGCTTCTGATGTGTGACCACAACATATGTTTCTTGCTCAGCAAGATAAGTAAATGGTGTTCTGCTCAGAAGGAATCTGTGGAACTATCCATGGTGCTGAAAATCAAGTAAGTGAGTGCCTGAGAAGTTATAGGCTGGAGCTGAAATGAGCAATCTTGCGTCTGTCCTCATGTGTGAAATAGCAGTGAAAGTATGGCTTATATAGATCCCTGTAAGTGGGACATGGAAAATGTATATAATGTTGTAATTTTTTTCCCTTACAATGTTTGTTTCTCTTTTTCTTCAGAGGATCAACCCACACTGAAACTGTTTCTTAGACATGACATCCCTATCCCCTCACTTTCAAATTCAGGCATTTGCTTCCTAGTATAAACATTACTGAGGGGAAATGTTATTTTAAAATACAACTCCTGTTTGGATTTCACATTTGTTTCTGTTACTTTTGCTTTTAACCTGAAATAAAAATATGTAAACACTATAAAAAATTAAAGCAGGTCAGCAATTTGGTATTCATTGTTTCAGTCATCTCTCTGTTTAGGCATTACTTATGAAGTCATAGATGGAGTGTAGTAATTAATTAGGATTCTTTCTACTGCCTCTGTAGCCAAACAGCACAAAATGAAGTGTGTATTTCAGTAGGATCTACATAAACAAACTGGCTGATTGAGAAATGGGAAGATGTCACCCACAAGTCTGCAACCACTGCCAAACTTCCATGCCAAACAGACTGGATAGTGCTCATTCCCACAAGGTTGTGAAAAAGACAGCCAAAAGTCTATTACTGTTGTCTCTTTTTCACTTAAATTAATTTTATGTGATTCTACTTCTGAATATGATATTAAGCAGTAATGACCTGAATTACACTTGACAGCTGTTTTCTATTCATGGGAATTTTCACAAAAAGTTAATTTATACAGCTCCAATAAAGTGACGACGAGTTAACTTTCTGTTAGGGAGCATATACTGTACAAGAACATTTCTGGTGGACTAAGTTTAAAGAGCAAACAAATGTCTCAGATTTTGAAAAGTATGCATACAAAACTCAGCACACCCAAGCACTGGAATTTGTATATTCACTAAATGTATACAAGGTATGTATGCTTGTGCAAATCACGATTTGCATGCATGCATTAGAGTTTGATGGTCCCATTGAAATAAGTTGGACTTCTGACTGAGTGGGTTCTACTTATTGTGAGAAAGGGTGCTAAGACTGGGGCCCAAGGGCTAGATTCTGACTTGAACTAGTCACACAGGCAAGGCACTGACAGAAAGTAAGAATCACTCTTACCACCATGGTAGGGCTACCCGACTTTGGATAAAAGTACATAGGAGTAAGCAAGATTACTAGAGCACTTATGATCTCCCAGGACCTGTGGGTGGGGTGTGGGAAGGGGGGGGCATGGAGAATGGATGGAGCTTTGCTATTCACTGGTCAGAATAGCTGCTCAGAAGGGGATTAGATAAGACTGGAATTTACTGATAGTATAGGCCACGAGCAAGAAGAAAGACAGGAATTGTGTCTCAGACATGTCTCTCTGGGTCACAGTGCCTCCTGGGATGACTCCTGGGGTAGTACTGTTTACCCATTATCCCTTGCTCGAGGCAGTGCCTAAAATCACAATCTACCCCCAAGTGGCTAGCTTTCAGTTTTCCTTTACCTACAATACGATTGTCTAGGCAAACTGTCTTGCACCATTCAGTTGGGTTTAATTATCACTGTAGCTCAGTACCCAAGCCTCCGAATTTAGACAGGATACAGACAAAGTTACAAAGTGAATCCAGGATAAAGTTTTGAATGGAATGAAGCAGTTTTGCCAGCCTATTTCTTCAGAGGTTTGTCAACTCCCTTTCCACTACCATGATAATAAGTAGGACAGTTCGGTACTGAGAAACATGGTTGTCCCTTCAATTTTCTGAGCTGTGATGCTCTAACCTGCAGCCTTTCCTGCCAATCATAAGTCTATTTTCCCCTGTTATGGTTGATGCTGTTGCAAGCCTGTGGCTTACTGCAGAAAAAAATGTAGAGCATCATTTCCCACAGTAGCATGTGTGCATTTGATCAGCCACCATCAGCTCACTCCTCAGTGTAAAATAATGTCTGTTGAAAAAGTATTAACACTTTGGCTTCCTTGACACAGTTAGCATTGCTAACGTTTGGCTGGCATACTGATTAGTATAATTAGATCGGCTATAAATATTAATTATGCCATCCCACAAATGATCCATCACAGTTCTCATTTGAATGCTCTCCCCTGATAAAGCTATTAACCATCAGCACCTTCCAACAAAGTTGTACAATGATGTCAATCTGCATCTTGAGTTGACTGTAAGAAGCAAAATTATTAATAAACCATAGGGAAGAAAAGGAAAAACACAAAGGAAGCAACATTTTAAAAAGACAAATAATGTCCTTTTATTATTCTGAGGCATCTCTGGTTTTCCGTTCCTCAGCGATGATTAACACTGCTAGTGAAGAGAGAGTCTCCATCACTAAGGGATATTCAACCCATTGCAGCAAATCAGAAGAGACTTCCAGTCCTTCGGTGGAAAATATATATGGATTGAAAATGAAATATTGATCTTTAAGGGGCAAATCCTGTCTGTCTTTCTCTCGGAGGCTGTGAAAGCTGTGATGGACTGCTAGATAAAAATGGAAAGGATTCTGGATAGCCATGCAGAAGGTGCATGTCCCTCATTTAGCAAAGACCTCAACTCTGCAGGGAACCTCTGTGCAGCAGGCTATGGCTTGATGCAGGGCATGAATAGGCATGAGTAGGCTGGGAACAGGGTGGGGCATACAGATTTGCTTCTGTGCAGGTCCTGCCTCCCAGGAGAAAGTTATTAGATACAAAACCTGCTGCAGCTGCTGGAGCTTTCACTGTGGAGGTGTCAGGCACCATTTCCCTTGTCCACTTCTTCCCTGCACGGAGCATGTCCTGGCTACTTAGGCCAGACAATGGGCAGAGAATTTGCCCTTCACGTTGGGCCAAATTCATTGCTAGTGTTACTTCACTGATGTCTATGGAGTTACAGCAGGGATGAATTTGGCCCAATGTGGTGTGTCCTTTGTTTTAATCTCTCTCCACCACAGCAGACTGATGCAGGTTACTGTAAAGGATTGTGAGCCAATCTCAGTAAGTCAGATATTTGTCTTTCCCAGCATGTTTTTTTCTTCCTGCCATCAATCCTTGTTTTTAATAAAGGAAATGATCATTTTCCTGAGTTCCTCGGCACCCCACAGCAGCACTCCTGTAAAACTTTCTAGATAATGATCAGAATTTGGGGCTTGCTTTCAGTATTTCATTGTTGGCCTTTTTCTGGTTATTCTGCTTTCCTATTTTGACCCAGTTTCTCTGCTCTCAACAGCCTGTTAGTGAGGCTGTAAAGTCTTTCAGTAAAGAACTAAGCTAGATATTTAAACTGGTTGGAAACTTGGTTCTTTATGTGGTATGACTCAAACTAGTCTTTCTAATACTATCTCAGTAAAAAAAATGATTTACCCTATTTTAAATATCCCTCACTGCTGCTCTTACCATTTCTCTGCCTGTCTGGTCTCTGAATGGGCACTGCCTATAGCAGAAATTTGTGAATCTCTGACAGGGAGTTCTGTCTCCAGAGCAGCTGTCACACACCACAAGGGATATGAGACGCATCGGCTTAAACTTTCTTTTTTTTTAATAAATGGGAAGAGTTGGTGTGCCAGGCAAGAGTGAAGGGATAGAAACAGAAGAGATTAGGAAACAGAAGTGTGGGAAAGTTATAATTAGGGATGGGGATTTCCAACCTACTAAAAAAATCACGAAATCAATATTTTAAAGGAATGAAAAACTTTTAATCTTCAAGATACATTTCTCTGGCAAAATGCAAATTCTGACTGCTACATGGTTTTCTTTTGTTTTTAACATGATTTTGAGATGATTTGAACCAAATACTTTATTGTTTTCATAGCACAGGATTCCATTTAGTCAGCAAAACCTCAGCCAAGATTTACCAAAGTGACTAGTGGTTTTGGGTGCCCATCTTGAGATCCCTTAAAGAGTTTTGATTTGCAGAGTGCAGGCACACAGAACTTTCCTAAAATCTGGTCCCTTTACAGTATTTCAAGTTGAGCATTCAAAATTACTTGTCACTTTGCAAAAAATTTGGCCATGTTTTTTAAATAACACTTCTCATGGAAATTAATGGCTGTTGTTATGGAGAAAATGTTTTGTGAAAATCCAATAATATTCAAGAAGCTAAAAACATTTTAAAATGAAGCTTGAGAATTTTCACGACCCCTCAAAAACTGTTGGGGTCTCCTATCTATAGTTACAATCTTTAAAAACAATTATGACTGGAGTGAGAGGAAAATTATAAAATTTTTAAAAGAAAGACCTTGGGCTTGCTGATGTACATCTGGTGACAGATGGGGGATGCGAGTTCAAATGGCACTTAGTCCTTCATTCCCTGGGTTGGAATTATTTGGAAGCACAATCAATGAGGTGTACAAAAGTTGCTAAGAAAAGGAAGCATTTCTTCTGCTGTTCCATTTGCTCCTACTGCTTCCATCAGAATGAGGATCCTGGTCTACTTCCTCAAGGAGTGGCCAAAAGGCAGAAACTGGGGATGCTGCAGCTAAAGGACTGGCTGAAACTAGAGGTTAAAGTAATGGGAACTGCAGCTCTCCTCCTTGGCTGACAAAGGACACTGGTTCCTGAGTGGGAGGTTTGAGGGTTTGACAGTATCATTGCTATGTTAAAATACTTCAATGACAACATAAAGAACATATATAACTTTGGGGAAATAATGACCAAGAATATCTGTTATTTTACTGGATGAATTCAAAGATTTCATAGATTTTAAGTTCAGAAGGGACCATTATGGTCTTCTTGTCTGACCTTCTGCATAACAACGGCCTTAGAATTTCAACTAGTGATTTACTGCATTTAACCCACCAATTTGTGGTTGAAATAGAGCATATATTTTAGCGCACATTAAATCTGGATTTAATACTCCAGTTGATGGTGAATCCACCACATCCTTTGGTGCTCTGTTCAAATGGTTTATTACCTTCACTGGTACAAATAAAAAGTCTGAATTTGGTTGATTTCAGTAACAAGCCATTGGGTCTTGCTTTTGTCTGCACCTCTATTTTCTCGTCAATAAATCAAATAGATTGAGCTTCTTTCGTTTCTCATTATAAAGCATATCTTCCAGATCATAGATCATTCTTGTAACTCGTCTTGGAACCCTTTCCAATTGTTCAGCATCCTTTTTAAAATATAGGTGCCAATATTGGACACTGCATGTCAAGGGCAATTCAACAATGTTATATACAGTGATAACAACGCTGTCCTGCTGCTGTTTGATATTCCTCTGCTAGAGTCATGTTCAATTCAGTATCAACAATGACCCCTGAGTCTTTTGTAAGAGGTAATAAGAAAAATCAGAAATCTTGACTATTTCTAGTCATTTTAAATGCTGCAGTCAGTAGCAGAGCCAAGTTTTGAGCAGTGGCAGAGCCAGGAGGGGCGATGGGTCATTGTTGCTGCCACCTTCAATTATACCTATTGGCTTGAAAAGACACCACACATATGCTTAAAGCCCGTTGGTGGGGAAGTCCCTCCGTCTGCCCCATATTAGTTCCACCCCTGACGATAATACAAATTTGAGCTGATGGCATGCAATGCCCACTGTCCTAGTCTTTATAATAAGGAGCCTAAAGTACTTAATAACCTTTAAATAGTAAAGTACATTTCCTTGCTTTTAGTATACATTTTTCCAGTAACAGAAGCAAAACCAGAAGGTTTGTGGCATGTATTGCTTTATAAATAATGCTATCACTTGCCACGCACAAATAAATTACATTCTATTGACTACCAATGGCCCCATAAACTCTCTGAGCATATATACTCTACCAGAGCTTCTCTTGATGGAGCATTTAGTGATCACTTTGAAACATTTTTCTTTCAAAATATAAAGTTCACATCTATAAACATGTTTAGTGTGCAAACTTTGTTTCCATTTTAAATATGTGACAGCATTAGGGGAGTTTTGCTATTATCTGGCAAATTTCACACAAAAATATAATTCTCTTGTTGAAGTTTTGCTGCCTTTTGCTTTCTGATAACAGCTCACAAAATGCATCGTTTCCTTTCTGAGATACAAATCTTCCAAGTAAACCAATCTTGTCAAACATGTGACTTTCCTTGAAATGTAAACAACGTGCTGGTTTTACTTACCTTTATTTTATCTGAAAGCTAAATGTATATATCTATTAGACTGAATAAAGTGCTAGAATTCATGAAAACCAATGGATTCTGAATTCTAGCAGTTTGTTCTATTTTATAATATTTAAGGATAGCTGTTTTGGGGTGTTGGGATCAGTTTCTTATGAAAACAAGAGTCATTTGCGAAATGTAGATCTAGATCTGGAGTGGGATTTTAAAACATCCCCAAATTTGGGGATTTTTGGTATCATATTTTTGACCCATCTCTAATGTTCACATTCCCCTCTCCCTACAACAGCTTCTTCTTCCTTTCCCTTTCTTCTGAATTGTAATTTTATTGACTTGTTTAAATGGGTTTACAGAGGTGCACAACAATGCATTTGCAAAAAGCTCCTTTTCATTATTGAGAAACAAACTGTCTTCATAATGTATATTTACCCAGGGCACTTGATTGTATTCCGTTTTCATCTGAACTGGACACTACAACATTTGCCAGTGTAGGCAGCCCTGATTTTTATACTTGCCTGACTTTTCCATTTTTGGCTGTGCTTTTAAATTATCTTTGTGCACTAGATAAGGGCATTTGGAAATAGACCTGGACAATATACTCTTATGAATGCTCTGCTTAATGTTGCATCTAACTACTTCTTGACATCACTTTTGCAATATTAAATAGAAACATTTGAAAAAATGAAATAATTCTCTCAATAAAATGTTTAAGCAGTCTGTGCTGTAGAAAGTATTATGACTACTTTTTCAGATCATATCGACTACATTTTATTTTGTCAAAGCAATTTTACTGACCGCTCCAAGGTATATGATAAGGTAAGACATGTATGTATGTTTGCGTTATAACAGGCAGTTACCAGATAATTAAGTAGCTGAAAACTATTGATCAAATTGGCATGACATGCACAATATCACAGTGTTTGCTAGAATAATCCTATCATTAATACATTGTAGTTCCTTGCAAAATTATTTGGTCAGGTCCTAAAACTACATTTTTGTATAATCTTAATGTTCAAAAGAATCCCAGTTTCTTTTATTTAAATGTGGGAGCTATTTTTTTTTAAATTTTCTGCAAATTCACTTTTGAAGTAGACCATAAAATGCATCTTAGATATATTTGCTACTACCCAATCTGGCTTATAAACAGGTAAAGATGCTAACGATATGATAGAACTAAATTGTAGCTATAAGTGATTTACAGTGAAATCCTGTCCCCAATAGCAAACCTCCCATTTGACTTCAATGGAGTCAGGATTTCACCCTCAGTTTGCAAGAGCAGATTGCTGGATATCTACAAGACTATTATTAAAAAACTGCAGATTTGTATTGTAACCAAGACATTTTCCATTGTGATAGATTTCTGTTGCTTACTTGTTTATAAAAGATTGTATTACATCAGGTAATATTGTGCCATATCAATTTGAACCCATGAAGAATCATACTCATGACATTTGACAGAAAAGATGGAATAGAGACCATACTTCAACTTCTTGACTATATCTTGCCAACAATTGTTATCTGGTATCTTTTTTTTTATTTTTATCATTTTAATTTTTCTTGCCAATAATTTGAAATATGTTATCGGAAATAATATAGAGCATCAGCGATGTGCTTGAGATGCCAGATGTACGCCTGACTTTCAAGATGTATTTTCGTGCAGTGTGTGTTTGTGTGGGGTGAGTGAGGAGATGTGATCTTATGTTATACTTACAGCCATTTATCTTTTGCTTTTTTCATAAATATATTTGTATTTTTTTCTAACTGTGAATGTTTCTATCTATAAAATAGGAGATTACTCTCTAGCAGCCTATTTTTCTCCTCTGTACTTGATCCAACAATGAAGTTGTACGTGTTATCACTGTGGGATCAGGCAGGAGGTTAATTTATCTGCAGAAGAAATGGAACACAAAAATGTGTTTAATAATTAGCAGTAATGGGAAAGGAAACAAAGTCAGCAGAACAAAAGCTTCATTACTCTTCCTTGTCTGCAAAGTTCCTGTGGCATGAATGCCTTTCCTTTCAACAAACAGCTATATTAAGCCTTGGGATATTTTTTAAGTCTTTATTAATTTTATTCTAGGTCTCAAATACAGAAAGAACAATTGGTCAAATTCTGCTTTCAGTGACACTGAAGCCATTGTAGTTATTCTGGATTCACAAAGGTAGAACCAGGGCCATAACTTAACTCTAAAATCCATGATCTACCCCTAAATAGTCTCATCGGAAGATGATTTCTTAGGCCTGATTCTGACTACAGTTACAGCTGATGTCAAACAGGAGTAACTCCGTAATGGAGTTACAGCAGCCTAAAACCAGTGGTAAGCAAGAGGAGAAACATGCTCATTGATTTTCCAGTGGTCTCTCTCAAATCACTTAAACCCCAATTAAGGAGCAAACATCAGAGAATGTATCATTTTACATAATACTAGATTTCCCCCCCACACACACTGTATATACATCTCTATTGCCCTATGAACCTCAAAAGTAAGTTCTATATTCTGTTTCCTTTCCAATTCGACCTTTAACTGTGATAATTATTTTCAATAGTTGCAGTGGACTGCAGCTGCTAGATCACATTTTACTTATCTGCTCCAAATGACAATTTATTTTTAATTGACTTCATACACCTGTGAAATTATTCCTTTTTCTAACTTCTAATAGCCAGCTTGTAAATTGTAGCCTTTATTTTAAATTGCATTGATTGATAGTTCTTTGTTATTTCACCGTGAGTTCAGCTTCCACCCCAGGTTTTCAGATTAATAGGGTGAAAGCTATCCTTGACGATTCTCTTAGACTGAGAGACTCTTAGGAGCACACGAAGAATGAATACAGTGACCACAAACACAATTAGAAGTAAACAGTCTTGTTTGTATTATAACATATAATTATACATTACACCCACATACAAATCTGCATGACCTGCGAGAGCCCAAGCAATAGCCAATGCCGTATTCATTTTCACATCCCCAAATATATTATAGAGTCTGGTGGATCTCTCAATGCATGGTCATCAAGAAAGGGGTGGTTCCTACTGGGGTCTTCCCACTTTTACCCAACCAGGGAACCTCGTTTATACTGTTGTTCTGACCACACCTACACCTTCTCCATGTGCCTGAGTGTTCCAACCTCTTTTTCCTTATCTGTACTTCCACACCCCATAAATGTTGGGGTGCCCCACTTTCCATAGGTTGTTCTATTACAGGGGTGGGCAAACTATGGCCCCAGGGCTGCATCCGGCCCTCCAGATGTTTTAATTTGGCCCTTGAGCTCCCGCCAGGGAGCGGGGTCTGGGGCTTGCCCCATTCCAGCGCTCCAGCTGGGGAGTGGGGTCCGGGGCTTGCCCCACTCCGCGCGGCTCCTGGAAGCAGCAGCATGTCCCCCTCTGGTTCCTACATGTAGGGGCAGCCAGGGGGCTCTGCACGCTGCCCCCCCCAAGTGCTGCCCCCGCAGCTCCCATTGGCCGGGAACCACAGCCAATGAGAGCTGCAGGGGTGGCGCCTGTGAACAGGGCAGTGCGCAGAGCTGCCTGGCCACGCCTCCATGTAGGAGCCAGAGGGGGGACATGTTGCTGCTTCTGGGAGCTGCTTGAGGTAAGCGCCGCCCAGAGCCTGCACCCCTGACCCTTTCCCACGCCCCTGCCCCAGCCCTGATCCTCCTCCCACCCTCCGAACCCCTCGGTCCCAGCCCAGACCACCCTCCTGCACCCCCAACTCCTCATCCTCAGCCCCATCCCAGAGCCTGCACCTCCAGCTGGAGCCCTCATCCCCGCCACCCCCACATCCCAACCCACCACCACAGCCTGGAGCCCCTTCCCACACCCTGAACTCTTCATTTCTGGCCACACCCAGGAGCCTGCACCCCCAGCCGGAACCCGCACCCCAACCCCCAATTTCATGAGCATTCATGGCCTGCCATACAATTTCCATAACCAGATGTGGCTCTCGGGCCAAAAAGTTTGCCCACCCCGTTCTATTAGTTCCTGTTTTCCTTATTAGCATCTGATTAACCTTTACGTCAACCTGTTTCCAGGGTAACCTGAAGATCAGAACAGAACTTTCTGTGGTGTTTCAATCAGGTGTCTTGTGATCTATTTTTCTGTAACATCACCTACTGGCACATCTTTTACAATAATCATGTGGTCTTATTAGCAAAGGGGTAGTCTTAGATCACCCACTTGTGTCAAGTCTACTTAAGCCTGTGGCCTAGTGTTAGTAAATTGAAATCCTACAGGCCTTAGCCTATAGCCCATGCATTACTGCTTTACATTACTTACATTCCTAATACACACTGAACACACCTAAATACCTGTCAATCTTATACTTCTATAATCCTACAAGATATATTTATTTATCAGACATTGATTATATAAGTGGGGGGGCATTGTTTGGCTTGTTGGAGGAGGGGGTATGTCACTTTAAGGTGGGGAAGAGAGGCATAGATGCTGCTGAAAATTCAGAGTGGGTCAGCGTGGCAATGCTGACTCATCCCCAAGGGACCTGAAGGGCTAGAAAGTTGATAAAGGGCAAGCCTGGTCTGGGACGCCCTCTTTCCCTGACCATGTGAAGCAGCACCCACCCTTCCACCCTTGGAAGTGGCAAAATACCAGGTTTGGTCAGGATCTACTGTGGGCATCTGGTCTGGGAAGGAATTTTTCCCTCACCACCAGATTGGCCCAGGTGGAGTGGGTTTTTTTCATCTACCCCACAGTGTGTTCTGTGGAGGAGGCAGAGGGACTTTGTTACGGTGGGTAGGGACGGGAGTTAGGCTATGATGCAACTCATTATGTAAGTGTGGGGCAGATGTCTAGTGCAGGTACTCCATAGGGAAGGGATACAGTGAGCGGATAAATGGCTTGTAAGGAGGTGTTTGTTAAAGGAGCGGGGGCAGGGGAGGTTGAGGATGCCTATGACTGGCAGGGCATGGATCCACCCCAATCCCTCACCTCATTTATAGCGCATCTTAACTCTCATTAGGGGAGGATGGTAAGGTCCAAGCAATGAGATGACCAGATGGGGACCAGGATGGGAAAAGGGGTGGGGGACTGGCAGAAGTTCCCAAATAGATATTGAAATGATCTTGGAGTTACCTGTACTGTACACGTTTATCTGCTAGTAGTCCCAGATATTTAATAATATTTAATAATAATAATATTTAATAATAAAGTTGTGGCCTGATTAAACCATATCCAGAGTCTTCTGTCCTTCGGGTATAGCCAGACAATAATCACAGCTATGTTAAAGTCAATGGAAATATCCTGATTTACACAAGCTCCAAATCTGGCCCTTTGTTTTATCACCTGCTATGGAAAAAGAAAAAATGGCAACTCTGCTGAGTGCCATTGTTCAGTCCTGAAATGTAGTAGGGTGTTTGGGGATCAATCAGCTAAATAAGAAAAAAATGAAGAAATCCATATTTCAACTTCACCACCTGTTGCAACTGTTTGTCCAAAAAGTAAAGATGAGACCATACAATTTTCCTGTGGCAACTTTCCCTTTCATGCCCAAGTTATGTTTCTTTTAAACCATACATGGAGACCCTATTGTCATTGCTAAAATGCTGGTGAGCAGAAATTATGGTGCCTCTTGCAGATGGTGCCTGAAAACCAGTACTTTGGCAAGTACAGAACCCTTCCTTTCTTCTTTTTCCTCAGAAGGAACCATGGAGTAGTTTATGATAAATGGCAAGGATTGTCTGGATTGGCAAGGAAACCATTTATGATGTTTACCACAGGAAACAGTCTCAGAGACGGTATGAGCAAAGCAAGGAAGAAAGATGAATTTTGCACTCAACTATTTCAATAGGAATACCCTGAACTCTTGAATCATGTGTAAATCACAGTTCAGAGAATTTTCTCTATCGTGTTAAATGCATTCACAAGACTTCATTTCTGCAGGTTGGACTGTAACACACCTGATATTTGGTGTGGTTTATTAAACATAGTTTTCCAATATATGTTTAGTGTGTATTCTTCCTCCAGCCACTTCAGAATCCTATGAGGTAATTGTGCTGGTTACAATGTTGAAGAGTTCTTTGTACTTAGGCCATTTGTGACCTATTTAATGTTGTTTTTGCAGAGCTCTGTTAAATAAACTAAACAGATTTTGCCTGTGTTAAGACTAAGAGTAAAATTGAGCATAAAGTAAATGGAAATTAGCTTGGTGGACTTGTAGCTAATAGAAACCTGGTTCTGTGTTCATCTTGCCATTATCACAGTGGAAGTTGCTTAAAGAAAGACTTATCAAGTACAACCTGATTCCACACCCCCATCCTCCATTTGATGCTCCTTTTAAAAAATGAGTCAGTCATTTTCCCCTCACTTGTTTCAGAGTGGAACCAGGAAATGCAGAGGTGCATGATAATTAAAAAATAACAAAAGATTAACTGCATTTCCCTTAAGCCTCAAATTACAATGTGGATAAAGGGGCATTTCAGTTTGTTTTGTATTTTTATCCTGAACTGGTTCATCTGTTGCTCAATTTAATTCCTCTGGTCTAGCTAAGGCACTGAAAAAAGCCTCTGCTGTCTTTTTCTGACTTTTGGAATTTATATTTTCAAAATCCAAGAGGGTTTCAAGGAGAAGGAGCATAGGTTATAGGGATAGTCACAAATTTTTTGTCAAAATTATGTTTGGTGGAAAATTAGATTTTCAGTTGTATGAAATATTTCACAAAAGGGTCTGCTTTCCTTGGAAAATGTAAAGCTTTTGTCAAAAACTGTTCAGCTGAAAACTGAAAAAAATATTTTTTTTTCCATTTTCATCAGAATTTTCAATAAAAGAAAAAACTGTTTTCCTATCAGCTCTGATTGGTTGCCCTATTATGCTGGGTATTGCAAACAACCATACAGTGCTCTGATATAGAAGACTCTGTAAATATTTACAATATGCTAATTTACGTGCTTTCAGTTGGTTGATAGAGATGAAACCCAACAAATTTCCTTTCTTATTACTTTATTTGTCATAAAAACGTCATGTCAGTCTGTGCTCATACACAGTTCTCTTTTGTGATGGATTCTGTTGCATCAAGTAAGTTCATGCCATTTTCTATCAGTTCAAAGTCCACCCTGACATAACACAGCCTAAGACAGCCCATGCAGCCAGCCTGCATATTTGTGGGGAGAATTTTTTTGAGAATCCTCTACCCAATCCATACTGTCCAGGATTAATTTAGAAGTGGCTTTTATTTTCTCCATAGGCATCTATGACACACTGAGTAGCTCAGAACAGCAAAGACCATGGTACCATATACCTCATTAAGGTATCTTTTCTCTCTCTCACTGCAAACATGACAGTTATAGGAGACCATTATATATCTGCCATAGATAATTGGTACAAGGTTCTAAGCCACCTTGATCTTGTACAGACTTGGAGCTTGTCAACACACTGTCAGTGCATTGCAGTAGAGCTCTTATTAGTTAAATATACTTGACAGCACCTCAGAAATTGTATGTTTTAAGTCTGAAAAGCTTAAAGAGTTTGACATGTTAAAGGTTATCACTTTCTTTTCCTGGATAATTACTGTCAGTGTTAATAAACACATTTCTTTTACAGTCAGTCTATTGAGTGATAGGAATAAGTTAAGAACCTGTATTTTATTTATTTATTTTAATTTTAAGGTCCTTGTCATTTTAGAGAATAATTTAAAAAGTTATAATCAGCGGCTGATATTGTAATTATAGGCCTATACTCTTTTGCACATTTAATTATCACTCTGCTCTTACGTTTCCAGAGTACATGTTAAAACAGATAGAGCTAATGTAAAAGGAAAGGGAGCTGCAATGACCAACATTAAAAGTCTCTGACTTTTACAATTTCACAGGATTTGGAAGTTTATTGTATGCCTTAAACTCAAGTTTCAGGGTTTGTTTCCAAAGAGTAAATATCGGGTTGCTATAGTAATTTGCCCCTTCAATGGCTTTAGTGTGGGACAGAAGGGACAACTATTTTCCTGGTTTCAGATTCTGATACCCTTATTTTGTGAAGTCCCATTGATTTCAGTGACTCTACTGGAGTAGGAACTCACTGTAAGTAGCAATATCAGAATCTGGTTCTAGTCAGTAAAACAATGGGAACTATCATAAGCTTCCCAGTATTAAAATCATCTAAAGAATCAGCTAAAGTTTTCTAGGCTGTTGTTGAGGGCATATGGGGGTGGGAGTGAGTCCTTTAAAGTGCCGTGTGGAAAAGTATAACATTGATTCAAACAAATATAATATCTATAACAGCTATAATGCTGGGAGTCCTCTACCATGGCTTATTCTCCACCTTTTCCAGGCAGTGTCATTACCGTGGGGAAAGGAGGGTGCAGGCTGTCCTTTAAGATGTTTACATCCAGCTGCCCTCTACAGCTTGATAGAGGACCAGTGACTTTGGCAGGCAGGTGATAGTGTTAGGTAAAAAGCAAGTCCTTACTCACCTCTCCAGCACCCGAGTTCGTGCGGAGTTGGTATGGGGCTCACAATCTGTCAGAGACCAGACACCAATTCATTGATCAACGGGCTCACACTATCCTTAGCTTAAAAGGCTTTAGAGTAAGTGTGGCAAGTTTATTAGGGGTGAGCATCAATATTTATACACAGAAGTAAACAAAGTGATTAACAGATCATAACAGGTCATGCATAATCAATCAAGATTCTACAGGATAAAACAGGTTAAAATGTAAATTCAAAAAGACAAAAGGGGAGATGGCTACTTAAGGGGAGGGGGGTGTCATGAGTAGTTCGCAGGTCAGAGCTTTGATTAAAAGTTCAGACAGAAACATCAAGTCTGGGTTAAGTTTAAGCTCATCAAAAGTTCAGACTCAACAATAGAAAGCTAGGAGGAATTAATTATGTCATTTTTTATGTGATGATTTAGGGATTCAGGTCTACATTTTCAAAAGGGACTAGTGATTTTGGGTATCTGAGTTTTGGGTGGCCAACTGGAGACACTTTAAAAGGGCCTGGCGTTCAGAAAGTGCTGAGCACCCACCCTCTGAAAATCAGGCCCCTTAACGGTGTCTCCAATTAGGCACCCAAAAATTGAGGCACCATAATATCACTAGACACTATTAAATGTCGACTTTGGAGGAAGGGGCTGCCTAGTGGGAGGAACATGTTGCCAATAGTGGGAGAAGGGGAACTTTTGTTTGTTTTTACAAAGGGAGAGGTCAGACGAGGCTACTGAAAAAGAGGACTGTGCTTGTGAAGGGAGGTGATTAAATGGCTCATTGAGAATGGAGGGCTATCTTGTGGGGTGGGGCGGGGGAGGGACTGTGAGACTGAAGAAAGTGAAGGGCTAGTCACATTTTCTTAAAATGTTGCTGAAGGGAGGGTGGATTGTTTCTCTATACCCCTCTTGACTTTTGATAAATGGCCATGGTCTGTCTACCTGTCCTCCTAGGCATCCAGGGACAAGGTGAAGGCTGTGGATGTACAGTGGTGGCATATGCCAGTTAGGTGAAACATCACTCAGAACTGGGAACTGCTAGGTAGGGTAAAAGAACTGGATAATTTGTGGAGGTCAGAGATGTACCAGGTGTGAAGGATTCACTAGGATTAGAGAGGGCATTAGGAAGGTGAATTATTTCCTCTGGCATTAGAGAGGGGAGGATTTTATGGCGGTCCTGTTTTGTTTAAAAGTGTTAATGGTGAGGTAGATGGCCATTTGAGCCTGCTCTGGAGAGCCCTATTCATTTGCCAACCTCTATCATCTATGCCACTTTGATAGTCACTTTTTGGTGCCCAAGAGAATGGAGGAAGGCTGCTGACAAGTGAGATTATGGAGGTCAAGATGCATGAGGGAATCCATAATAGAGGCTGCTTGGGTCCTTCACTTTCTACTGTAGTGGTGGATAGGAGATGACTAGGTTGAAAGAGACTACATAAGATGTAGAACAGGTATGTTTTCAATATCATTCTCCTGGTCTTAATGTAGGGCCCCAGGATATAATTTGATAAGGAGCCTACCCTATGTTTTCAAACTGCTTAATGCAAGACTAATTACATTACAATAGTTCACAATATCTTAGATGGATTAAGTTTAATTATTCAGATGATCATGGATAAAGCCCTCCACTTTGCATTTGTTACCACAACCTAGCTGGATGATACCGCAAAACCATTATTAGCCCAGATATTTTCTGGTAGGTACTCAGTTCATCACAAAGCTGGAAAAGATCAAGAAGGAGGAAGTATCAATGCATTTAACCTGAAAAACAGTAATTCCATTTCAAAACTGGATTTGTTTTTCTGTCCACTTTGGATGGCTATTTATTTGAGTTTCACAAATGGAGTCCGTTACACCTTTGCTTAAAGACTGCTCCCAAATCCAAGTCAGTTACAGTTGTAGCTTAAGGTGCTGTTTTTGCAATATTTAACTTTTTTTTATTTGAGTACCTAGAGACTGCCTCTTTCTACATGCTTTGACCTGAAAGTTATGAACTGGATGCCCTACCTAATTGTCCCCAGATATGGATACCTGGGAGCGGAAGACAAGGCATTCTCAGTGGGAAACCCTCTCTTCTGAAATTTGTTTTCCCATAGACACAAAGATGAGTTCAGGAACATGAATTTGTTAATCTTCAGAGCATTCTACCAGGTATAATTATTCACTTAGGATTTTTCTGATGAAGTTGCTGGAATACAGTTGCATTCATGACCTCTAGGCTTGAGAACTGTAACACAATGTGCCTATGAATCAAACCACTAAGCCTTAAAGAAAAAAGCTCTTGGTTTATAATGCAGCAGATTTCTTTCAAAGCAACACAGACTACTAAGAACACATTGTCCAGTGCTCTGCTCTCTTCACTGGTTTCTCTATAGAATATAGAGGTCAATTGCAGGGTTTTAGTTCTCCTCTTCAAAACCTTATATAGGACTGGCCCAGGTTACACGAAGGAAAACATAGATCTACATCATCACAGGCTCCACTGGATCAATAGAACTGTCAACCTCAAAAGTAAATCTCATGTGTTCAGGAGACAGTTTTCTCAGCAACTAGTCCATGACTATAGAACTGCCAGAAGAGATTGGAATAACCAGGAACCTCAAAAGCTTCACATTAAAACTGAAAACCTACTTCTTTGATGTAGCCTCAATAACTGCCTAAAGTCACATTTAAAAATGCACAAATATACCTACAGAGGAAAATAAAAATAGAGAGAGTCTGAGATCTTCTTGAATCCATTCTAATAAAAAAGCATGAGGTACTCAGATATCATGGTGATGAGCAGGGTTTAAGAACTTACTTTGATATGGAGAGTGGATTTAGTTTTCAGACTTCTGCTAGCAGTTTGGAAACTTCTTTAATATCATGTTTTTTTTAAATAACCATTATGTTTTAAATGTTATTGTACAATCACCTTAATTTATGATAAAAGCCTTTCTATTGAGAAATAAGAGCTCTTAACTATACAGTTGAACACTTACTCAAGTTGAGTAGTCTGAAATACTGTGACTACTTGGTTGTATAAGGTTGTATAAAGTTTGCAGAATTCAAACCTAAATAACTCTACAGGTTACAAGGCACAAACTCTAGTTTTAAGGACATGATTATTACAAAAAAAATCATTCTAAGGGTGACACATGAAACAAAACAAAAATTTATGAAACGAAAACAAGCATTGAAATGAGCAACCTTTTAAATATTTATATTGCACAACTTAGAATCTAATATTTGCTGTATTTACAGAGTAAAAGCTGGAATAGGAAATGTTGATCTATTGTTCAGAAATGCTCTCCACTATCACAGAGAAATAAAGAAAGAATATTGAGAGTGGAATTTGTTGCTTGTAGATAGCAAAATTCATGGGGAGGTGCACATATTAAATATTTCAGAGCATACTAAATATTTCTCTTTTTCCAGTACAGAGAAGCTTGTTCATGGCACATTTGACTTTGAAGAAGGCCAAATGAAGTGCCATCACTAGCCTCCTGAGGGGATCCTTCCATAGAACTGGCTGGATTCATAAAAAGCTTAAAATCCAGAGACCATAACACAAATAATCTAGTAAAAATAATTTAACCAATTCATTGCTCTGCAGACATACATGATCCTAAGGCTTTTTGATCAAGTAATTTGAATATCTTGTAAAGCCGCTAGCTATGCATTCCAACAACTAGAAGACTCATTTCTCTGATAATACACTTAATTTAATGAGTAATGGGAACTGAAATAAGCTTCACACCATCCAGTGTTTGGTAACTGTTTAAGTCCTGGCTTTTACATTTGGGTGAAGGGGGTGTAATTGCATTGCTGGGGCAGCACCCCCTTGTGGCCCTTCAGAGCACAACTCACCCAGCTGTGGATCTCCGCTGGTATGTCCCTGTCTGTGTTACACTGAGTGAAGTGGTGTTTTGGCCAAAGCACTCTTCAGTCCTGCCCCTTTGGGGCAATCAGGAACAAAAAAATATCTCAAAACAGGGCGGTCCCACAAAACATGGCTTGTCCTCAGACAATCTGTACTTCGGCAGATTCCCCTCGGGGTCGGGTTGTCCCTTCTAGGAGGGCTGATCTGGCTGGCAAATGAATTCTGCCTCTAGGCTGCAACCAGATATCTGTCCCATCAAGAGAAGCAGAGCCCTATCCTCCATCCTGGTGAACCCTAAATTGACCTAGTTCTCCTCCTTTTAGCTCTCCTCTCTGACATTTGCTACAGGTGTATCAGGGCAGGGTCACCTGGGTCCACAGGCTTTCCTTAGCCCTCTCCTTGCCAGTGGCGAGCCTGTCAAACTCTTTAACCCCACTCGTTGCCAGCGTGAGGCCTCTCTGCCCCAGCACAGGGATTGAGATGGAGTATTTAAAACATGCATCTTATAACAATAGTAAAATCCACCAAGTCTGTGCTAAAGGTCTGATAGCTGAAAAACCATTAATGTTCAATCTGAGTCATCAAAGACCCTAACATTGGAATGATAAATCAGAGTTCATTTCAAATCCTTTTTTTAATTTTCCACACAGCCCATTTAGTGTATTTGTTTTCTACAACAGAATCAGAGTATGCACTGAATTTATTTTCTGGATTTACTCAAAGGCTGTTTTTTAGGATGAGGAAGTCTTCTTACATGGGAATTTTTCATTTACTTCTTCCATCTTCTCTCTTGTACTCCTTTTCTAAACACACACACCCTTTTTTTTACTTATATTATTTCATGACAGATATTGCACAGGAATGCTATAAGGGGTGAAATCCTTTCTCTAGATGTCAGTCAATGGCGAAACTCCCACTGACTTCAATGGGACCAGGATTTCATCCAAGGTTACTAAGGTTCTGATCCTGCACTAGTGACACCAGTAGTACGCACATATGCAATTACTAAGGGCTAGACTGTGTTGCTTGTATTCACACTGGTGAACAGTTACTCAGTCAAGTACTCAGTCAAGTAGTTACTCAGTCAAGCTCCAGTGGAACTACTCAGGTGAGTGATTGTTCTCTAATGTGAATTACGGCTTTACACTCTGGCCCTAAGAAGGGAAGATTAAAGTAGGCCTAATAAAGCAATCTTACTTACAATAATAGTTTAAGGAAAGAGTCAACAATCGTGACTAGTGAGTGACATTGACAGTACAAATTAGAAGAACTGGCATGGGAGAGCAAACTCACAATAATATATACCTCACTGGGCTATTTCCAGGATTAAGTCATTCACATTAGTAAAGTGGCTTGAGATCCCATGACAGAGACTATCACAGAAGTATAAAGTATGGTTTGGGGATGGAACTGTGACATTTCACTCCATATTCTTTATGAAAATATGCTTGATATGAATATGACATAGGTGAGATGTACTTTATGCAAGATGGCTCTTGTAAGGTATCATTGGAAAGGTTGTAATTTACTGAACGTGATTATCCAATTTGTATGCCTGTATCATTTCTGTATCTGAAGTTAGGAATATTGACTATGTATCTGTATTTCAACTATGCTACTTTGGGTGACGCCTACTGCTAACACTTCAGGTACAACAAAGTAAAAGCCAGACAGGGCAGATGGCCCATCAGCGAGGACAATGGACTGTGAAAAGGCTTGGCCTTCCTGCGGACGCTCCATACTGCCACTGACTACAGAGTCAGGTGGTCTTGTCACCTGATACTAAACGTTACCTGGGACTTCTTGTAACTTTCCACTGGAAAGGGGGGGGGGTAAAGTTTGGGGGGGGAAAGGATTCCCGCCTTGTGTAAATCCTATTTAAGGGTGGGGAGGAAGGCAAACGGGACTCCTCCTCTCCATGGCCTGTCTGCCCAAGAAGAAAGACTGTTAAAGTCACCTGAAGGGAAGGCCCGGGGTGGGAGGGGAGTCCAGACTGAGACAGGGGTCCAGTCTGAAAAGAAATATAACTGGAACTCTGAACCACAGAAACTTTGCAACCTGCTTAAAATAACATTTAGGGTAAGAAATTAAATTTTGTAACCTATTTCTTAAGTATATTGAGCTTAGCTTGCGTCCTTTTTTTATTTGTTCAGTAATCTGCTTTGTTCTATCTATTATCTCTTATATTCACTTCAAATTCTCCTTTTGTAATTAATAAACGTATCGCTTGTTTATAATATAACCCAGTTTACGTAATTTCTAACGGGGGGGGAGGAAGAATCTCCCTCCACATTGAGGGAGGGGGCAAATTTCATAAAACCTTTGGGTTTGTACCCCTTAAAGGGAGTGGGCACGTGAGTGCTGGGGGAGTTCTCTCACACAGAGCTGACTTCAGTCTGTCTGCTGTGGGCTGTGGCCCTACCTGTGTGTGTGCGCTGCAAGATTTCCTGCTCTGGGCATCTGAACAACCCAGTCTACTTTTTCCAGTATTCAGGGCCCCATTTTCTTCCTTTCTCTGCTTTCTTGGTCTATATAGCAACTGGGCCTGATGATATTGATCTATGAACTTCTGGACCTGCCAAATAGTTGATGGAGTGATACTATCATGTATTCCAAATGGAACTTCTAATTTGCTATCCTGCCTTTGAATGCCAAGTACTGTTGAAAAAAAGAAGAAGAGACTCAAACGAGAAACATGTGGGATTCTTAACCATTGCCAATTTTCTATATTCTCTTATATCTCCACAGTATGGCCATGCTTTATCATTAAAGACTGCAGGACTTTTATCTGATGTCTGTAGCTCACTCACCAGAAGTACTTATCCTATTTCTAGGATAAATAAAACAAATTTGATGCGAAACATCCAGCTTATCTACAATTTGGCCAATGGCATAATGCAAACTCATTTTTTCCTGGTGCTATCCTATTGTATTCTGGCAAAGTCTTGACATTTGTTACTCTTCTCCTCTCTTGTGGGCAGTTTGCTATTAGTAATTAATTCAATTACATCATCTAAACAGACACTAGAGAATTTTGTGTCAACGTTTTAAAATATAATGGGTAATGTCATGTATGACATTGCCTGGCAGGAAAAGCTTTTCAAGGGTGTTGAATACACTCCAAAGACACCTTCAGCATCGATACAAACAAAATTTAGGAATCAGGAACAAATGACAGATGAGAGTTGGAAGATGCAAAAGGAAAGTTGATTGAGAAGTCAACAAGTCATAAGCACATGCCCTGAATGGTTTATTAATATTTTCTGATAAACCTGGAAAAGATTCAAAGTAACACACCTCAACAAACTCTGAGGCCCTCTCTCTTCCATCATTTTCATTTACTCTTCCTGTTCTTTTTCTTTAGGTCTTGTCATACTTCTTCCTCCCCCTTTCCCTCCAACTAAACATAAACATATTTTCTCCTTCTCTATCTCTTCCTACCCATCTCTATTTCCCTTCTTCTTTCATTATTATTTATTTGTATTATCATAGTACCTAGAAGCCCTCAGCATGGACCAGGATCACATTGTGCTACTCACTGTACAAAGACAACAAAACAACAGTCTTTGCACTGAAGAGCTTCTCTTTCTGATTTCTTCCATGTTCTTTTCCCCTGTTTTCCACCCTTCCTTCCCCCTAAGCCCATTTCTCTCCCCCCGCCCCCGCATTTTCTGTATTGTTCTTGCTGTATTGTGGTGTTCTGTGATTTCCTGTCTTTTCCCCAACATATTTCCTCTCTTCTTCTTCTTCTAAGCCTAGGATTCACTACACTTTGCTGCCCACCTAGCCCCTAGATTTCCCACCTTGTACTGCCCCCTCATCAGGCCAATTATGACTCCAACGTATGTAGAGCTAGTTGTGTCAGTGTATGTGCCTGCATCAAGGATTAAGCATCCCGCTGCAGCCTACCCAGATGATGGGTCTGGGTATACAGGAGTAAGCAGAGCTACATGCTTGCTTACTGCTTCCCAGGAGCAGCTGGACAGGAGGTGGGCAAAGCCAGTGAAGTTGAGCTGGTATGAGGTGGAGGCGAAATTTACTGCTGAAATAGGCTAACAGAAAATTACTACCCGTCGCCTGGAGCAAGGAGGCTGAAGGGGAGGATTTGTGACTCAAAAGCATGTCTCTGAGACACAGCACCTCCCAGTGCTATGCCTGGGTGGTGCATTTTTACATACTTCACTTTGCTAAAGACTGTGCCTAAGGTCACAATATAGCCCTTAAACATTAGACATTTCAGTAATGTGATATATAGGTAGTTTCATAAATTTGGTGATAACCATGTTCATGAGCTAAACAAACACTTCAGCTGGGGAGCTTATTTAACCGGTATGCAATTATTATCTCCTAAACATTTGTTTTTGAATGTGCTCGTATGGGATTGGCCTTTTGCCAGTTACAAAGGGGACAATAATTTTTAAATCTCTTGAAATAAGTTTTGATTTTCAGTGATTAATTACCGAGTATTGTGGACTAAAGAAAAAAGAATCCATATTTCAGAGGTGATATAATGACCAGGAGCTGAACATCTAAGGGATCAAAGTCATGTATCTGTGGGCAGCTCATACTTTATTGCTACTTTTCTTTATGGAAATCCCAGGAGTGTTTCCTGTCTTTATATCTTTATGATCACGACCTGCATTTTGACAGCATGTCACATGATACAAGATCAGTAGGTCATGCGGTTGTTATTGGCTTGCCAGCGAAGGATTTATATAAAATAGGCTGTTGGAAGCTTGTAGCACAAGCTATATCCAAGAGCACCCCATGTGACATAAAAGACTGCATTAATATCTACACTTTTCTCAGTTGAGACATAAAAATAATATATAAATGCTACAACAGAAAAAAGGAAATGAATGGGTTTTGCACATTCATCTTTCAATTCACTGCAGTTTCTTTGTGCATTGGCACACTGCAGCTTTCTTCAGTAATCTGTTTTACCATAAAGCACTCTTAACTTCCTGCTTCTGTGCTTCTCAAAATATCCAGGTTTGTTGCAAGCATTGAAATAGTGTATTAAAAGATTCATAGATGGCTGGTTCTGCCATTTCTCATTATCCACTTTGAAATCTAGGTAGCATTTTGAATTTGAGCTGTAGGGATTTGCTCTCCAATTCATTTTGCCCTTCCCTACCTTCCCTCCCCACCCAGCCCTCTTGTGTAAGTGTTCACAAGGAAAACAAAACTAGAAGGACCTATCCCAAAGTACTTACTAACCTCACTCAGACTACTCACATGAATAAAGACCGCAGGATCGGGCCTTATGGTGGGTTTGTTCTTAGCATTTTCCCCCACATTGTTTCTGGTTCAGAAACACCCACATTCCACTAGGAAAAGAAATGTAGTGTAACTTGCTATGTTTTAATTTAACATTAGTGAGCTGATTAAGTCGTGTAATGTGGGGATAGTTTGGAAGTTGACCATTCATTCCATATTCACGGTCTTTAAATCCAAGATATTTTCATATTATTATAACTTTGGCCCAGGCTAATTTACAAGTTTTGTGTCAAAATCTCAGCGTCCTGATTCAGGAAAGTACACAAAACTTCAAGGGATGCTGAATATAGTCTCCACATGAAATTTAAACTAGAGCCTTAGTTGTTGTTTAAACATACATGCTCAGAGGAAACACATATGCAGCATACTTGTTGAGAGTAAGGTATTTGTAAACTCTATTTGTAAAAGACATCTTTCTTTTCTTTCCTCAGAGGCTACCTATTGGGTGAAAAACAACCCTCTTTAGGAGGGAATGCACCACTCAAGCCTCACTGGATATACAACAAAATTATATTCCTGTTACAACCTTTACTTTCATATTTCCTAACCCTTTGTGATTTTTAACTGCAGATTTTCCATTGTGGTAATGTATTGAGCATTCTACTGTTTTCTGAAAATGGAGTTTTTTAAAAGGTTTTAAACTCCTGTGATAAAATATTGCCTAAGTGATCTGTCAATCCACCCTTTTGGGGGTATATATTTTTGAAGCTTATTCGTAAAAAGAGATTGAGTTCAGTTCTTTGGGAAGCTCTTTGCTTACAGCATATTTACTAAATCCTGCTTTCTGCATGTAGTTTATCGCTAATGGAGTTTTTCTTTCTATTTTAGGCCAGTGAAATACCTACTATGTGTGCTATTGCTGCGGTAGATGCATGTTCTTAGACGAAACCCGAGGAAATGTAATCCATAGTAATAAGCTGCCTAAAATTTGGCTTTTCAAGTGGGGGGAGAAGCTCATAGTTCCAGGCTCTTCCTCCAAATCATACAGTGAGGACACTGATATACGAGATGTAAGGCATCCAGCCTAAAGTTTCTGCAGAATCTTGAGCCACAAAGGATCTGGTTGGCATGGATGACAACTTCAGGACAGATGGACTTCCTGGTCACTTCTTGAACCGGCCAACCAGAATGCAACAATTTTCCTGTCAGCCAAACAACATGCTTTCAAATGGGATAACTAGGGGGCCATGCTTTTGAGCAGAAAGAGGAAAGGAATTAGATAGTACTATGAACCAGGAAGTAAGAGGAAACATCCAGGCATTTAGCCGGGGGACAAGGCATAGCCTAGCCTTGTTGGTGCCTGGGTTTAGAAATCAGTGTTGAAGGCTAGTATGGTGAATTCTTAACTTGCACTGAAGTGTTCAGAAAGGTACAAGGACTGGGCCAGCAATGTCATGTTGAATCATGGTTTAAAGTGAGGAGTAGCAATGCAGTTGTCATGTGATACCCTGTGTGATGATGTGGTCAAGCTGTTCCTGAGAAATGGTGAGCGTATACACGTTCCAGTTGTCAGAAAGGAGTGAAAGAGACAGATGAGCAGCCAGTGAAGCATAACTCAGAGGACTGAGGCTTGTGAGAGATGGCTTGAATCAAGATATCAGGAGGTCCTGCCCAGATAACTAATGGGCTCATGACCATAAAAGGAAAAATCTTCTCAGAAAAGAAACTCTGAAAGAGTTCCAGAGGAATTGATTATTTTAATACTTTTGAGATTTAATTTATTTGTATAATTAATTATATTAGAGGACCTACAGCCTTGGATAACTGCCTTTATTTTTTAAAATCTAACTAAATAAAATAAATGTAACAGTTTTCTTAAAAAATCCATTGAGATTTAATTAAGAAAAATCATAGAATTTGAATACACTGGGGAAAATTGTGCTGTTTTAAAATGTAAATAAAAGCTAAAGGATGGGATCTGCAAAGAGCCCAGGGGTGTTGGGTGTTCTAATTCATCCTAGTGTCACTGGGAATTGGACACGTAACTCTTAGGCTTCTTTGAAAAACTCAGATATTTCTGTTCTAAATTCCTATTTACACCCCAGCTTGTCTTCTAGAACAGATAAACAAAATAACCATTACAATTGCAGTGGCAGAATTCTTGTACCCTTACACATGTGAAATAATACTTCACTCTGTGAGTGGCTCCATTTAAGTTAATATGCAGCCTGAGCAAAAGTAACATAATCTGGCCCTAAATAAACTTTTACTGTAGTGCTAGTCCTGTCTGCTGAGGACTATCAGCACCTCCAAGGCTGGAACCAATCAGCAGTGTCTGTTTGCATCCTCCAGGATCTTGCCAATATCAACGCACTGTACTCAAAAGCTCAAACAGTGTTGAAAATGAAGACAGGGCCTGGATAGTGATTAATGCTGCAGCAGGAATCTAATAAAGAGGCACAAATTACATTGCCAAATTCAGTGCAGGTATTCAGAAATACTAACAGCCAATTAAACCCTTACCAGTTCACATCAGAGGTAGAAAGACTCTGGATCTTTCCTCTCTGCACCTCATTCTTAATTAATGAGGATACTAATCGACATTTTTCGAGGCTTCAGTGACTTTCAGAATTAGGCCTCTTGAATTAAGAATATTAAGTGCAAAAAGTGATTGATATAATAAAATAATGAAAGGTACAAAGAAGGTAGATAAAAAAAGCTTCTGTTTTCCCTATCTCATAAACACAAGAACAATTCAATGAAATTAAAAGGCAGCAAATTGAAAATCAATAAAAGGAAATACTTTTCCTCAGTGTGGAATTACACTGTGGAACTCACTGCTACAAGATTTCATTGAGGCCAAGAAATTGGCAAGATTCAGAATGGGATTGGACATTTTTATAGATAACAAGAATATCCAGAGTTATATAAGTTAATGCTAATAAATGTTGGAAAGGATATTAAACCGCATGCTTCAGGGCTTTAACCAATCTCTACTAGTGATTAGGTTGATTAGTGCACCTTCCTCTGAAGCCTCTAACGATGGCCACTCTTGGAAATAAGATACTGGACTAAACAGACCTTGGGTCTGGTTCGGTCTGTCAATTCCTATAGCCTGTGATATACATTTATGTTTGAGTAATTTAGCTATCCCCTCATACACATAAGGTCCCCTTCTAGATGAGCTTGTATCTGCACTCTTGCCAAAGAAATAACATTTTAAACTTCCAAGATCCAGTTAACCTTGTTAAAGGGTATTCAAGATGTGTCAAGCGATTAAAAAAATAATCGTGATTAATCGCACGATAATATAATACCATTTATTTAAATATTTTTGGATATTTTTCTACATCTTCAAATATATTGATTTCAATTACAACACAGAATATAAAGTGTAGAGTGCTCACTTTATATTATTTTTGTTTACAAATATTTGCACTGTAAAAATAACAGAAGAAATAGTATTTCTCAATTCACCTCATACTAGTACTATAGTGCACTCTTTATCGTGAAAGTGCAATTTACAAATCTAGATTTTTTTTGTTACATAACTGCACTCCATAACAAAACAATGTAAAACTTTAGAGCCTACAAGTCCACTCAGTCCTACTTCTTGGTCAGCCAATCACTCAAACAAACAAGTTTGTTTATATTTGCAGGAGATAATGCTGCCTGCTTCTTGTTTACAATGTCACCTGAAAGAGAGAACAGGCATTTGCATGGCATTTTTGTAGTCAGTGTCACAAGATATTTACGTGCCAGATGTGCTAAAGATTCATATGTCCCTTCATGCTTCAACCACCATTCCAGAGGATATGTGTGATGATGGATTCTGCTTGATAACAATCGAAAGCAGTGCGGACAGATGCATGTTTATTTTCATCATCTGAGTCAGATGCCACCAACAGAAAGTTGATTTTCTTTTTTGGTGGTTCGGGTTCTGTAGTTTAAGACTTCTGAAAGCATGCTCCACACCTCGTCCCTCTCAGATTTTGGAAGGCACTTCAGATTCTAAAACCTTGAGTTGAGTGCTGTAGCTATCTCAGAAATCAGATATTGGAACCTACTTTTTGTTTTGTCAAATCTGCAGTGAAAGTGTTTTTAAATCAAACAACATATGCTGGGTCATCTGAGACTACCGACAAAATATATAGCAAAATGTGAGTAAAACCATAGAGCAGGAGACATACGGTTCTCATCCAAGGAGTTCAGTCACAAATTTAATTAGCACATTTTTTTTTAACAAACATCATCAACATGGAAGCATGGCCTCTGGAATGGTGGTCAAAGCATGAAGAGGCATATGAATGTTTAGTACACAGCACATATGAATCTGGCACATAAATACCTTGCAATGCCTGCTACAAAGGTGCTCACTCAGAGTCTTATTAATTTTAGTACCCTGCCTCCTTACAAGAGCATACAAACAAGAATGTGCTCACAAGAAAGGCAAGTGAGAATGAAGATGCAATGTCTATATACATGACAACAAGCTCGGAACCATTGGTTTCTTGCTGAAGTGTCACCAAACTAGGGGAACAGGTATTTTTCAACATTTCCATTTCAACACATTTCAGACAATCTGGGGAACATTTAAAAAACAAACTATATATACTTTTAGGGAGAATATATTACTTGTAAGTAAGTAAAAGTATCAATTAACATTCTTATAACTTCACAAATGCTGGAACTTGCAGTACACAACTTGTTGCATATGAGCAATCTTGTCAACTACCTCTATTTAGGAGGAGACTGCTTCATTTTGACTAAAAACTTGTAACATTTTTCCATTTTCTCTTTCCAAAAATTTCTCCTGGTTTGTTAGGTCTGATGCGTATCACTGTCTCCTAGAAATTCCTACATATTAATTTAAAATGTTAACAGTAATGCAACAGAAATTGCCACTTAGCTTTTCAAAGTACAACATTATTGAATCTCTAGAATTTATTTTGACCCTTACTTATCTTCTGTTTCCCTTACACACACACACAAATCTGATTTGTTGGATTCATTTGTTTCCTTTCATTATCCTACAGTAGATCATCCCATCAAAACCTCATGGTGACTTACCTCGTAAGATAAAATCCTGGGTGTATCCAGACCGTTAGCTGTTGTGTAGAAAGGCTCTGGCATTTCCTTATGCAGGATATTGGAAATTCTCTATTGACTGCTGTGACTGGGGTCCTCGTGGGGAGCCAGTTGTGGGCACTCAATTAGGGTGAACTACAAAGAATGGGGCAGACAATCCCCATAAAGCTGGTGGATATTCCAATACCTAGATTTACCAAGCCAGCATAAAACAGCTTCTTTATTACCTTACTGGTTATTCAGAAGTTCCCTTAAAGTGATCCAGCCTCAGGTCTCCATCCAGGTACCCATGTCAAATATGATGAAAATTTCTGTAAATCTTATTTCATCATATAAAAGAAAAGGTTCTAGTAATCCCAAAGGATTGGACACATTACCTCCCAGGTTAATGAATGTTTCAGATCTTACCTAATATATGCTTCAGCCAATTCTTATTAACTAAAATCTAAAGGTTTATCTATAAAAAGAAAGAAAGGTGACAGTTAAAATTGGTTACAGGAATCAATTACATACAGTAATGGCAAAGTTCTTGGCTCAAGCTTATAACAGTGATGGGATAAACTGCTGGCTTAAGCCAAGTCTCTGGAGTACATCCACGGCTTGGATGGGTCGTTCAGTCCATTGTTCAGAGCTTCAGTTTGTAGCAAAGTTCCTCCAGAGGTAAGAAGTAGGATTGAAGACAAAATGGAGAAGGTGCAGCTGCCTTTTATAGTCTCTTGCCATGAGGCCTGCGCTTCCTTTGTTTCAAACACAAGCTGTCCAGCACATGGCTTGGAAGCCTTAGAGTTCTCTCCATAGGCATGTCTCTATGCCTTGCTGAGTCATAAGGTGTACCTGCCTTCTCTCAATGGGTCAGTTGTACAGCTGATGGTCCTTAATGGGCCATCAAGCAGGCTAGGCAGTGCTGATGCCAAACTGTCTGGGGTGTCACCCAGAAGTTTGAAATACAAGTTTGACATACAAATTTATAGCTTATAATACAAAGGTGATACAAAGATAAAAACCAGATTATCATATCTGGCAAATTATAATTTTTTTGCAGATATCTTACATGGCATAACTGGCTGATTACTTCGTGGGTGTTACCCCAGGAGCCAACATTTGAAATCCAGATATAGAGCCAATACTTATAACTTTAAATACAAAAATGATACATGCATACAGATAGCATAATCATAACCAGCAAATCATAACCTTTTCATAGACATCCTACTCGACAATCTTTATACAATATTTGCTGCAAATATATAACAGTGATTGCAACAATGATCTATATGGTCATATTTTAATCAGATAACGTCACAACTGCTGTTGCCAAAACTGAGGCCTGGGGACCAGACCTCCTCTGGCTGCTGAGCAGTGAGAGGAAAAGGAGATGGGTATATAAGGGCTTGTCTATACTGCGAAGTTGTCGACAAAAGTTTTGTCTTTCACGGATACTTAAAAAAAACCCGGCGAAAGACTAAAGTTTTGCCTACGCAAGTGGCAGTGTGAATGCGGCTTTGACGGCAGGAGCGCTCTCCTGGAAGCATGGGCTGGAAGCATTTTGTTGGCAAAAGTGCTGACAAAGTACAGAAAAAGAGTGTTTACACACGCTGAATTTTAGCGACACGGCTGTGTCAACACAGCCGTGTCGCTAAAAGCTGCGAGATGTAGACAAGCTCTAAGAGCTGCTGCCTCTAGAACTATTTGTCCTATTCATCATATCAAAGAACATTCAGAGATAGGGTTGCCAGGCATCCAGTTTTCGACCAGAACGCCCAGTTGAAAAGGGACCGCCGAGCAGGCCATTAGAAGTCCGGTGGGAGGCGCAGGGGGGAGCCTGGGGCTAAGGCAGGCTCTCTGCCTGCCCTGGCTACGTGCAGCTTCCGGAAGCGGTTGCCAGGTCCCTGTGACCCCTAGGCGCTGGGGTGGCCAGGAACTGGGAAGCTCCATGTGCTGCCCCTACCCCCAAGTACCAGCTCTGCAGCTCCCATTGGCCGGGAATCACAACCAATGGGAGCTGCAGGGGGCGGTGCCTCCAGAGGAATGGTGCAGAAGGTGGGACATCGTGCAAGCTGCCTGGCCACCCATGTGACTAGAGGCTGCAGGGACCTGGTGGCCACTTCCTCAGAGCTGCAGTAAGCGTAGCCAGGACTCCACATCCCAACCCCCAGTCCCAGTCCGGAGCCCCCTACCACACTCCAAACCTCTCATTCCCAGCCCCACCCCCAGCCGGAGCCCTCATCCCCCCGTACCTCAGCCCAGATCCCCCTCCTGCACCTCCAATCCCTCATCCCCAGACTCACCCCAAGCCCTTCACCCCCACTCCTCCCCCCCACCCACATCCCAACCCAAATCCTTGCCCCAGCCTGGTGAAAGCAAGTGAGGGTGGGGAAGAGCGTGACTAGAAAGTTGACAACCCTATTCAGAGAATGTAGGAGATAAACCCCTGCTCTACTGTCTAAGTTCTGATACTGGATCTGCTGAGCCACTTACTTTTGAACTTTTTCTTTCTTCTGTATTCATTTTTTTAAATTTTCTGTTTTTTAAATATATTAGCTTCCAAAGTTACTATCAGATCTGGATGTATACATCTCTCTAACTTGTTCATGAACAAGTTATTTATATGTGTGTGTGTATGTATAAATAAATAACTTAGACCATAGTATCTGAACAGTCCATCTTGGGACTTGTATTTTACCACATTGTTTGATTTTGAACATCTAACTAAATTATTTTCTTATTGGCTTATGTGCTTAGGTGCATTGCTGAATCAGTCATGATGCCTCCAATGCAAAGGCAAATGTACACTCCTTCAATCAATTCATGACAGAAACTGCCACAGCAGCTAGAAAAAGTACTAGCCGATCATACATTGCCCTACAGTGCCTGCCCTAATCCCTGCTTGTTATTAAGATGTAAAGGCCCCAGTTCAGCAACACATGCTTAGGTTCATCCCTATTCAGTATAACACTTAAGCCCCATTGACTTTAAACTAAGCATGTGCATAAGTACTTTTCTGAATCGGTATCTAGAAGCTGTTCGGTTACCAGATAAGATTTCTACATCAATAGAAGAAAGTGTTAGGTCTATAGTTTCACTACACTACCAGCCATTTGAGATCTTGAGGCAAGATTTCATTCTTTTGAGTCTAGACTGGGTATTGCTACTCATAACACTTGCAAAAGTTGATAAGATGCTCAGACACCATAATGATGGGTCTGGTCTGAGACCTAGAACAAAACAGATGACTGAAAGAATTTCATTTGAAATGGGAAAAAATAATAATCTTGGAATTAGGAGAGCCATACATCAAATTGGTTACTGGAGACATAAGAAAATCTTTAACATATACAATTCATGAAAGCTAGGAATGTTTCACAAGGCCTCAGACATCCATAATATCTGTAGTGGATGAATTTGCCAATACTCTTACTTTATCGTTAAACTCTCTGAAAGATTTTCACTCTCCCCTTCGGATACCAAAGGGGTTTTTTAGCGTGCTGAGGAAAAGGATGATAAATCATGATACATATCTTTCTCTCTCTGGCACAGATTGTTGCATTAACATCCCTTGGCTTGGTTGGAACTTTACAGTTTCCCTTATGTAAGGGGTGGCTTGCAGGTGCTCTGCTCCTGATCATACCAAAGAACTGACGCTGATTAGAACTAGTCAAAACAGGACAGGACAATGTTTTGGGGTAAAAACTTTCTAATTTTGAAAATTTTCAACCTGCTCTAATTGCGACTCGATTTACTCCCTGCTCGGAAGGCAGACAAAGTCTCTCTCTTCGCCTCTTTTGTGAACAGTTCCTTCCACACTATGCCACCCTCTAGCCCCTCATCTGCCCTCTTGCTTGCATCTGGGAGTACTTTGCTCTCCCCAGCACTCTGCAGCTACAGCCACAATCTGATTGGGGAGTACAGGAGGACCTTACTCCCCGCTTACTCCTCCACACAGCTGAGTGAAGTCTGAGACAGTCTCTAGCCCTTTCTGTTCGGGAACATGTAATGTGGTTCATGTGGTTCATAAAGGAAACAATTATTTAATAACAGGAAAATTCTTACATTCCTCAAGGGCCACTGAAGTCAGACAGAAGAAATTATTTTGCTCAAGGCTAAGTTTTGTTGCCTGAGGTTTTTCTGCTTCAGTCTTCTTCCCAGCAAGCTAAGGCTATACAAAGATCAGAAGCAATATTTTCTTTTACTATGATGACTGTCAATTGAGTTTCTTTTGTCTTTAAAATTAATATAGATTCATAGATTTTAAAGCCAGAAGGAACTGTTGTGGTAATCTAGTGTGAGCTCCTGTATAACACAGGACACAGGATTTATGTATATAAATATAGAGTGTTCTATATATACACACAATATATAATATTACTATATAATCATATATAAGACTTCATATTACAAACACACAACAATTTGAGAATTGTACATCTGAGATTATTACATTCTTATTTTTCCACCTAAGTTGTTTTAGGATATTTTTCCATTAAAAACATTTAAAAGATTGTGATCCTGATATGACTATTCAGGTATCTTGTTTCTTCACTGATTACGTTGATGTAATAAATATTTTAAAATGCTGAATCAACATTTTTGTTTTAAAAAAAATCTCACCTGTTAGACAATTATCCCCTCTTGCTTTATAATAATATGCATGTACCAGTATTTTCTTGCTATGTTTTCCCACGTAAGAAGAATTCAAACCTGAGATTGAAACAACTTGTCTGAAATGAAAACTAGAGGATATCAGGAAATGCACTGAAACCCAAAGAGCAATAACCTTCAAACACAGACTTAATACCTACAGTGTATTTCCCAGACCTATAATAGCTCATCATGCAGCTTAAGGGAATTTGAGAAAACATACAAAGATAACTGTAAAGTTATACAGAATTAATGAAAAAGGAACAGAAAAGCTCCTGCGAACAGTCAGAAATTGTGATGAATTTGACAAAACACAACAATATGTGTCAGTAATGAGTTAATGTCAATAGCATGTTCTGCTCTGTTGGTTGAAAACCAACAACTCATTCTGATATTTAAAAACAAGAGAAAAATCATGAAAAACAAAACAAAAAAATCCGAATTCTTCAGTAATGATCACAACACTACAATTCACAATACGGTTACTGTTGGCTAAGATTTTCAACAGTGCTTAGCAATTGTGGAGGCCTTGATTTTGAATTCCTAACTTGAGACCCTGTTAATGGGGAATGATTTTTGGAGGATAAATGCTCAGCCTTTTCTGAAAACTTGGTCCTTCCTTTCATATGTCAAGGTGATCATTTAAAAACTGAGACCTCACCCCACCCCCAGATCATTCTTTAGCTCTGAAAATCTTGGCTGCATAGTTTTGGACCATTGCTGTAGAGCATCACTGTGGTTTTTTAAGGAGTAATCCTACTGAAGGAAGCTCACAACACAGGTAACTGCCTCACCTTCTTTTCCACAGAGGAAAAGACATAGGTAGAAAATCTTTGGAGCAAGCAAGCTGAGAATTCAGTAAAGAAACTGAAGAAGGAAAGGACGTAATATAAAGAGATGTAACATCAAGAACAAGACAAAGGAAATTTCACTGAAGTGGCTGAAGTATAGAGAGAGACACGAGGTGGGTGAGGCAATATCTTTTATTGGACCAACTTCTGTGTTGAATGAGACAAGCTTTCGAGCCACACAGAGCTCGAAAGCTTGTCTCATTCAATAACAGATGTTAGTCCAATAAAAGATATTACCTCACCCACCTTGTCTCTCTAATATCCTGGGCCCAACATGGCTACAACAACACTGCAAACTGAACAAGAGGCTAGGTCTACACTAGGGGAGGGGTCGATTTAAGATATGCAAATTCAGCTACGCTCGACGTATCCGAGCCGACTTACCCCGCTGTGAGGACGGCGGCAAATCGACCGCCGCGGCTCCGCCGTCGACGGCGCTTACTCCTACCTGCGCTGGTGGAGTACGCGAGTCGATTCGGGGATCGATTGTCGCGTCCCGACGAGACGCGATAATTCGATCCCCGAGAGATCAATTTCTACCCGCCGATCCAGGCGAGTAGTGAAGACAAGCCCAGAGACATTTTATTTATATTATTTTACTGAAAAAGTAAACCTTGGATGAAAAATGTTACTAAATAGTTTTGTGAAACACTTGCAGGTTTGTTTTTAGACGTCAGCATAATTGTTAGGCCATCAAACAATTAAACTCACAGCATAGGTTTTTTAAACAGCAAAGTTCAGAGTTTCATGCAGAGATGAAGTTTTACTGTAATTTAGCCACAGCTTGATATCTAGTCTACTCATGGATCAAAGTCTTTGCTTATGAGATTCTTTATGGTAAGGGAAAGAGTCATAACTACAGCGCTGTTTATAAAATTAAATTTGCATTTTAATTTAAAAAATAATGTCACACCTTTCAAAATTCTATTTACTTGTATTCTGTTATAGTATCTTCTAAAAAAAAAGTAATCAAGCGTGCATAAATGCTGAATCAGTGAAATGGCATAAGAATATATTTGGATTAAATTAACCAAGTAGCTAACTGAACCTTAGTGTATATCCAACTGGGCAACATAGACCAGCTACTTTACTAATCACCAAGAGTTTTAATTAATTTGAAACACTCACAAACTGCTTATCCAATTTTAATTCACTCATCATTAATTGATAATCAACTGGCAGTGAATTTAAATACAACTTTTTCTAATTCTGAGTTTCTCAATTTTTGGATGGCCTAATTTAAAACATGTAGAGATATATTAATCCTTATAGTGATGCTGACTTGATTCCTGGCTTTAACAGCCCCTAATGGGCTGTTGCACCATTGTAGAATAACCAGAACCACACTCTTCTTTATGCCAAGAAATAGTGACATAGTTATAGGGGGTGGGAGTGTGGGCGTCATCTGCTTAGAAAGAATCCCCAATGAAGGAGGCTTCCTTAGGAGAGGTCCTGAGGTTTCTTTGCAGAACCAGCATAAAGTGGTTGCAATACAGCTAAGAATGACCTCACTACACATGAAGCGGTGGGGGCCATTGTCTGACTTTGTAGGAAAAGGTGTGTGGCACCTTTATGGGCTAGATAGCCCAAGAGTGACTTTCTGCACCAGCTTCAAACCAGGTCAGCATGGGAATGCCGACCCATTCCCTGCCCTAGGTGACTGGAAGAGAGAGGAAGCCATTTAGATCCATTCCAGTACAAAAAAAAGTCCTCTTTTACCTGGACCAGGTGGAGCAGCACCCATCTGTGGATGTAATTAAATACCAGGTTTGGCCATGCTCCCGCTGTGGGCACTATGCTAGTCACTCCTTTCTCAGGGGGTGGGAAGAATATTTTTCCCTCACTGCCAGGTAAGAATGGGAGTGGGGGGTTGCCTTCCCCACAGCAGGTTGAGGACTTAGCTGGGTGGACATGAAAGAGGGGTAAGGCTAGGATGTCACAACTCATTTTGAAAGTGAGTGGTGAATGTCTAGTGCAGGTACTCCGTAATGGAGGGATATGGTGATCAGATAAAAGGATTGGCAAAGGATTAAAGGAGGTATTCTTTAAAGGAATGGAAACGGGGGTTCGGGACTTCTACGACTGGTACGGCAGGGAGCCAACAAACACTTATTTATAGCCCCCCTTAATCTGCATTCAGGGGTGGGGTGATGAGCTGGCTGAGTACTAGAATAGGTAAAGGGAGAGGCCTTTGGGTATATGTAAATGGTTCTGGAATTACCTGCACTGTACAAATTGATCTGCTGGGTACTCCCTGACATTTAGGAATAAAGTTGCAGCCTAATTAAACTATATCCAATGTCTTCTGTCCTTTCTCCAGCATAACTAGACAACAACCCTGGAAGGCCTGATCTGCCCAGGAACTGACCATCTCGACCTCCAGTTCGAGTCAATTGGATCTGCAGTTGCTCAGTCTCTGAAAAATAAATCCACAGGTATTTTGGGCACTCAAAAACAGAGGAACTCTAGAAAATGTAGGCCTTAGTTTCTTGGAAATAATCTTATTGTTGTGATTTGGTGAGACTTACACAGCATTGCTTACAGGTTGCCACAGTTCTTCAAAAATGCTGGTGAATACCTGGCAATTTTTGACATATCTTGAACAAAGCATTACTTTGTTTTGAAATTCTTTATTTTGTAGTATATTATAATGGGTTTTTAAAAAAGAGTAAAATTCAAAATAAAATGTTTTGATCAAGGTTTGATCAAGTTTTTCCTTCACAGAAAATTTTGAAGATTTTGGGTTTTGTTCTAATATGAAATAATTCCCATTGGGAGTTAGGCACCTCATGGGATTTTAAAATTCTTCCCCTTAATCTTTCTAGCTCATCGCCTCTAATGTGTCAAATGGGGTGAGATAATTAGGCTTGAAAGGATTACATGTTTATGGTTAAATGTCAGCAAACATCAATTTCACAGTTCACGCAAACACACAAACCAATGAAAAAATATTTCCATGAATAATAATAAAAATTTACAGATAGACAAAGTAAGAAAAATGCCACTTGAGAACTGAGTTTAATTCAAGAATATTTTGTATATTTGGACATATGATGTTGACAATTTGTGTTTTAATGGTTAAAAAAGGGTTAACTTTTTCAAACTTGATGTCCGTCAATAAAAAATTGTCTGACTTCATCCATTATCTGACCCTCCCCATAATTTCCTGCAACTGTGAAAAGTTATTGAAATAAATAAAGTAATTAAAAATAAATCAATATCTGTCAAAATGATCAAAAATAAAAATCAAATACTTCCAAGCCTAAATATAGTGTACCTTCCTAACAGGGGTGTCTGAAGATTACCCAATATTTGTAAAGTGCATTATTATTTTTATTACAACTATTAATATTTTAACTATTATTCTGAAGGATTCTTTTGGACGAAATTTTAAAACAGCATAGTCTACATTCATTTTTTAAAAAACATCCATTATTGTTCTCATCCTTTTTATAAGCATTTATGCAGTATTTTATCATAAAAAACATACAAAAGCTTCTTCATATTTCCCTAAACAACATTTTTAAATATTAACAAAATGCTACTCTTTCCCTCAGGTTCCCTTTTGCATCAATAAAAAACCTACTGCAGTCTTCCCAAATGCTTCAACAAAATTGTTTATTTAAAAAAAATGTTCCCCTAGGCTCCTCTTCATAATATTTTAAAATAATGAAACAATTATATATGACAAAGCCCTGTTTCCCTAAACAGTGTTTTGAAATATTAAAAAGAATCCCATTGTTAATCTTCTGCTCCCCATTCTTGGCATCAAAACTATTCATTTATTTATTAAAAATTTAGTTGGCCTGTTCTTTTGTCCCCCGTTCCCTACTGCCACCATCTTTTCCAGTATTAAATCCATTTTGATTTTTCCACAAAGTCTTCACTCCTTATCATGTTTGAAATTTGGAGCTGGTCAAAAATCAGAATGTCCATCCCATGGCAAAAATTACCAGTCCTTCTCCTATTGTAGGACTATATTGAAGTCACTAAAACTCACACTGGCCTAAATGGGACCTGCATTGAGTCTTCATTCTCAAACTCCCTTTAGGGGGAAGGGCGGATGACACAATGAGTGAAGTGGAGATAGGCACCAGAAATCAACACAAAAATACCAATTCCCTGCTGTCAGTGACTGGACACCTGTGCAACTTTACCAAAGTCTGTGTGTTTGCACAGGTATAAATGAGTTCAGAAGATGACCCAAAACCTTTAATTCACAACCCTAGTAACTTCTCATCTTTTAAACTTGTAAAATAGTGATATTCATTTATCTACTTTGATTGACGGTGTACATTTGGCTGACTAAATCCCTCCTAATTACTTGTTAGAAAGATTTCCTAAGTGAGTATGTTAAGACACCAGTTTCTATAACCAGAGAAGATGCTGCCATTCATGTTTGTGAGAAACATCATTTTCATGCTACCCAGGGAACAAGTCAAACCATCCATTTTCCTTAATATTGCACTCAATCCAATTGAACTGCCCTTCAGTTCAGTTGCCACTGAATATTATGTAGCACTTGGCAGGTGTGAAGTTAAGAAAGGGATAACTTAGGCAGAATATCAGGGAAAAGATTCCTGACACTGATCTCTATTAGCCTGTTGAATAATCTTCCAGTGGAAGCAATGGAATGGCCATTCAAAACTAGACAGAACAAACCACTAGTAAATGTACAATAGGGAAAAATTCTGCACTGGCAATGAAATGTGTTAGATGGCCTAAATCATCTACTTAATTACTAGGTCCTCTGCTCTGAATTAATCTCAGGTGTAACTACTGTGTCTTCCACGCCTTTACACAAAAGTCCTATGATTCTGAAAATCTGGCTAGTATAGTGTGCCAAAATGTGTGCATCTTAGCCAGTGTCTTCAAATGATGTATTCTTGTTATTTCTCGCTCCCGTCCCACAACTCTTCATGCCAGTGTCCTCAGAAGTGCAACAATATTTGTCACAAGGTTGAGGAGTTAGAACTAGATTATATTGTTTCCCTAGGAAGTTTCACACTGTGCCACAGATTTCTCAGATTCTGAGCACCAGCAACCACTTCAATTTTAATCCCCCCCCCGGCCCCAAAGCTTCTCTCCCACTACAGTTAAACCCTTGTGTCTGATTTATTGCAGGACTTTTCCAGGTATCTATAATATTCATGAGTCATTTAGTAAAAGCTTCTGCATAACCATATTGGCTACCTGACAGATTGCTGAAACAGCTCTAAAACCCAAAGTAAAGGCCTTTCCTAAGGGTGAGTGTCTCACCTGTGCACATCAGGGTCTTTGTAATAGCTCTGGGTCTGATCATGAGGCAGGACCCTACCAAACCACAGAGTACTAATGGGGACTTCTAATTGATCAATTTAAATAATACATAATCAGTAGATCAGGCAATACCCAAGAAGCGTCTATGCTAAGACCAAACCTATTTACTATGAAGAATTTCAGGGTCTTGTTTTAAGGGTACCCAGAATTTTACATATGTATGTATAGAGGGTATATACTTAATGACTTGTCTGAGCTGTAAGTAAAGCATTACAACTTTGACAACAGCAACATTTAGCCACTAGGTTCACTCAACTCTCTGTGTTTTACTACTATACAGCTACAGGCACATCTGAATAAATCTGCAGAGCCACTTGCCATTAATCTCAATCTGTGCTTTGCCATCATTTTTATCATCTCCCACTGTGAATGTGTAATACTCATCTGATGAGCTGTCACTTGCTTTTCTCATATCTGGGCATGGCATTGTTCCCATCCATCCTTTTTAATATATGCTCAGCCTTTTGTCAGTTACTTTCTATTTTGACTTTAACATACGACTGGATGTAGCTCACATTTTCCATTTTTATTACCACTTTCTTCTCTGCACCTGAGTAATTGTGTATGATCAACGATATATGGACATCAGTAAAATGTGAAGAGTTCTGCTACCTTCCATTCTAATTAGCTTGTTTCATTATTAGTGCATGTTAAAGCATCATGCCACTTTTGGATCTTGGATGGGATGGAACTATGTTTTCCAACCACATGGCAATCAGCTTGGGTAGACTCTGCGACTCCTTCCCTGAGAAAACAACATATCTCATCTATTTTTAGCCATAATGCAGCTACTAACAACAGGGAATCACCTTGGACCTGGGAGCTGCCAATGTGACAGAATAGCCAGGAAAGCTTGTAGATATTCCATGGACTAGCAACTGCAGAGTCTCCTTTCTGCAGAACAAGACCCTATGGTTGAACATAAATAATTGATTTCGTATTCACCCAAATTAAAATGTATAGGAACTGCCTTCCAGGTGCTTTAAATAATTAGTGTAAAAATTAAGTTAGACAAAAGATAGCTTATTCGTATATACAGATTCCATAGTCGCTTCTACAATTTGTTTCCTTCCATCACGTTTCATTGCAATGGTTCAGTAACAATATCATACTGTCATGGTAGAGTGTCACTCCCTGACTTTTCAGGAAGAGGTAAATTGGTATGAGAATGATAAAGCTGTTTAATAACTCTGTTACAGTAATAACAGCAATGTATCTATGCAATTGCCACTGCCAGACTTTCAAAATGAAGGTAAAAGACTGGTGAAATATTTAATACATTATAATAAATAAAAATATATTAAACATTATATTCTAATGGAATGCAATGGTGAAAGGGCCAGAATTGCTGTGCAAGGTGCTCCGATATTTGTGCTAGTACAAAAGCCTAATATATGAATTGACAGAGAGCATTTATGTCATCTGCCATTATCTACCAAACCTGAAAGCTATTAGCTTTGAAAAACGCTACTCATTATCGAATTAGCTTTTACTTAATTACCATAGAAAACTCAAAAATTAAGATAAGAAAAAAAAAGAGCAGATATTTGCACTTGCATTGGACCCCCACCAAAACTGACTTCAATCAGGCTAACCTGAGTCTGGCAGTGCATTCCAGTGAGTCTCTGCCAGGACATAACCATCCACCAGTAGGGATCCAATTGCAGGACTGGAGCCATAAACAGTAATCCTTTGGGACATGAACTGTATATTCCTATGTATTTATTCTTGCACATTGGTGCCTGGAATCTGATTGGGGCTAGCAGGTCAAGTCACTGGCCAGTGCCTCAAATAACATTCTCAATAGCAACAGGATGTTAGTCCCTTTTCATCAGGACTGAGTTTTATTTCTCCAAGTCAAAATAGTTCAATAAATTCAACTGATAAAATAAGCCCTTCCTTCAACCCACAGTGAGTCACAGGTGCCTACATGCTCCCTGCAAAGTTCACTCTAAAGTGAGCTGCTTGTTGACTTTTTATCTGAGAACCAAGTGGCCTACAGACTATCATCTGATCATTGGCCTCTGACCCATCAGCTGGAAAGTAGTTAACTAGTCACAGATGGCAGATAAGCCCCACTCTCTTAAAGGACCAGTCCACCCTGTGACAGGGCCTTTGGGTGTTAACACAATATAAATGAGTAAATGATAATAAATAAATGAATGAATGTGCCTCTATTATACATGTTGGTGCTGTTTATAAAATGAAATATCCCTTTCAAAAGTATTTTATATAAAATGCTGATTTTTAGAGGCACAGAGGCTTCCATAACACATCTTTATCTGCTGAGATGAGGACATGGTGTTTCCATACAGATACTATCCCTGGAAACAAGCACAACAAATATATTTGCCTATATATAATACTATTGCTTGTTGCTCATAGTTTGTCTAATATGTCATATTAATCATCAAGGGTTATGTCCCCAATTCTGAGCAGCACAGATGCAGGCATGGGGAAAGAGAAAAGGGCAAAGATCACTCTGCGCTACCTTTGCATCTTCTAAGCTGTGGAAGTGGCCAGGGATCAGAGCTGAACTGAGCATGGGTTGGCAATGACTGCCCCAATCATGCCCCTACACTGGGCAAGCAGCGCAGAGCCATTCTGCCAGCAGCAGATCTTACCCGCTACCTAAAAGAATCCTTAAGTGGTGTAGAGGTGCTTTAGTGACTTCTATTCCCTCCACACCCGGTGTCCAATGCAAGGTCGTATGTGGGTCAAAGAGGCATGGTTAGGGCATCACTGTGCACATTGGCAATCACTAGCTGCTAGAAAAGCCCCTTGGGGCCATGGACAACCAGGCTGTGCTAATTTATGCTGTGGCCCCTCACACACATGCCAGCTGGAGGAAGTTAGCGGCAGCCTTTTCAAGGCTGCAGTCACATTTTTTTTTCCATTTCTCCTTTTGGGGCAGCATAGTCCCAAACTCTCAGTTTAGCTGAAATGGTCAATCTAGTCCATAGTGACTATTCTTGTTTTCCTTTGCTGTTGGTAGGGTGCCAACTAAAATCTTGCAATCACTTCACCTCCAGCCAGAAGAATGTGAACCATTGTGCTGATGATGTAAGTGTCCTTGTGCTCCAGTGTGTATATGTAACAAACACACATTAGCTTTTAGTGTTCTCAGCTCCTCTGAGCTTAGAGATGCAGGTTGAAAGCACTTTTGGCAACTGCTAAAATTTTTCAATTGCACACTCACTGAACAGTCTCTTCTTTAGGAAAAGTAAATGGAAGAAAAAGCTAGTTTTCTCTTGGTAGTGTAAACTTTGGGTGTGCTAGAATTTGTTTTAATGCACCTCTCTAACTGCTTCAACACAAAGCCAGGATACAGACCTAGAATTCTGTCACTGAGGATTTTCAGCAAGGATTGCACAGAGTCAACCTCCCCACAAACAAGTCCAAAAAGAAACTAACTTAGTTCTTATGTACCAATTTTGTAAAATTTTGTAATGAGAAAGAAACAATAATAATAGCTGAATTTTTACTACATACCAAGGCTACTTTGTAATTCACATACATTATGTTCAGTTATACATAAATAAATGAAACCCACCAAAACACAGTGAGAAGTAACTCAGAGTTCCAAAAGTTTGAGTTGAGTTCACCTGAGTCTCAGTTAGAGTCTTTGTTCATCAGCTCTATACAGTTGAGTCAGCAGCACTGCAACCATATCTTCCCTCCTCTTGCAGAAATTTCTAGGTGGAACCCACACATACTCTCTCTCCTCCTCTGCTGTAATCACTCACTTAGCTAGTCAGCTAACTAATTAACCAACACATCAGTATTAAGTATATAAATAAATAACTCTCTGCAAAATAGTTCAGGGTTAGGAGACAATAGCCTGCATTCTGCACCTGTAGCTAACCTTCTCCCAACCCATGGCAGGTCACATGTCTTTTTATAAAGCACTACTTGCCCTTAATGGAGTCTCTTAGTCCAGCTACAGGGACCCTATTGAGCATGCCCAAAACTCCAGAAATTTCTGGTTGTGCAATACTAATTGTGCATCTGACTAGCAACAATGACCCAGATACAACTTACTCTTCTCTCCTCCTTCTCTTTAGACCTCTTAAAGACATATCTCCCTATTAGGCACATGGGTTACACTAGCTCATCTTTTACGTTGAGCAGTATTGACAGATGTATGGTTGACAACTTTCTAATTGCATAAAACCGAACACCTTGCCCTGCCCTCAGCTCCGCCCCTTCCTGAGGCCCCGCCCCTGCCCCACTCCTTCTCCAAGGCCTTGCCCCCACTCACTCTATCCTCCCTGCCTCCAACATTCGCTCTCCCCTACCCTCGCTCACTTGCTCATTTTCACCAGGCTGGGTCAGGGGATTGGGGTGCAGGAGGGGAGTGAGGGTTCCAGCTGGGGGTGGGGCTCTGGGGCTGGGGATGAGGGGTTGAGTGTGGGAGGGGGCTCCAGGCTCAGGCAGGGGTTAGGATGCAGGAGGGGGTGAGGGCTCTGGGCTTGGGAAGTGGGCTCTGGGGTGGGGCCAGAAATGAGGGGTTCAGGGTATGGGAGGGGGCTCCGGGCTGGGGGAGGGGGTTGGTGTGTGGGAAGGGGTGAGTGGTGCAGGCTCTGGGCATTACTTACCTCAGGCAGCTCCCAGGAAGCGGTGTCATGGCCCTCAAGCTCCTAGGCAAAGGGGCATCCAGGTGGCTCTGTGCCTTGACCCCACCCGCAGGCATCACCCTGGATTCCTGGACAATGGGAGCGGCGGAGCCAGCAATCAGGGCGGTGCCTGCAGGCAGGGCCAGCACACTGACCCCCCTGGCCAGCCCTCCACCCAGGAGCCGGACATGCCGGCCGCTTCCTGAGAGTTGCGTGGAGCCGGGCAGGGAACCTGCCAGCCCCTCTCCACTGCCAACCAGACTTTTAACATCCCAGTCCATGGTGATGACTGGACCTGCTAGAGTCCCTTTCGACCAGGTGTTCCGGTTGAAAACTGGACACCTGGCAACCCTAGACAGATGTAATAGGGTCATCCATCACACTGCATGCATATGCTCTCTTCTTTTTGACTGGCTGTGCTTTTATTCCTTTGTTTTTTCACAATGCTTTTTAGGAACTGAAAATACAGTACACACTGTCACTCTTACCAACCTGTAACAAACATACCTGGGTAATAAGGCTTATTAAAAACATTGGGCCTGAATTTCATTCAAACTAAGGTGCCTTTACATATCTCTGTCATTGTAAAGGGGTGTTCAAGGGTATGTCTACATGACAAGCAGCAGCCCGCAGCAGCAAGTCTCAGAGCCTAGGTCTACCAACTCGGGATCATGGGTAGAAAAGCACATAGGGTATGTCTACACTGCAAGTGCCAGCCAACTGGGGCTTGCAGCGCGCGTGCTGCAGGGCTGTTTCATTGCAGTGTAGACTTTCAGGCTCAGGCTGCAGACTGAGCTCTGGGACCCTTCCACCTTGTAGGGTCCTAGAGCCCAGCCTCCAGTCCGAGCCAGAACATCTACACTGCAATGAAATAGCCCTGCAGCCTGAGCCCCATGAGCCTGAGTCAGCTGGCACAGGCTAGCCAGGGGTTTTTCATTGCAGTGTAGATGTACCCATAGAGATCCTATGCTAAAAATATCTGTGTAGACATTCAGGCTCAAGCTGGGGCTGGGGCTTGGGCTCTGAAGCCTACTGGGATAAATAAACCCCAGAGCTGTTCACCCAGACTCTGAGACCCATTGCTGTGGACTAACAGCTTGCCATGCTGATATACTCAAAGTGTAAATGAAAACCAGGCTCAGGATCCTTTACTTATTCATATAGGGCCTGATACTACATAAATTTCTCAGGCAAAACCCACATTGGTTTCAGTAAGAATTCTTCTAATGACTGCAGAATGGAACCCAAGGAGGGTGTAGTAAGAAGAGGGCCTGAAACATAAGGCCTTGTATTAGAGGCCTGGTATGAGGCCTGAGGCCTTGGCTAAAGTAGTCAAAACTTTGCTGATATAAAGAAAAGTTAAGTTGTGAGGAAGAGGCAGGCCCTGCTCACAGAATCTGGCAAGAACAGGGCTGATATTGCAGAAACACACATTCCTAAGTAGTGCTAGGCACAAGAATATATACACAAACACATTCCAAAAAGGTGGTACCAGAACACCTTGATACCAAACACATCCCCCAAAGATGACAAGAACACGCTGACTCATCTTAAGGATAATGTCAGGATGACAGCATGATGGATAGAGATGTTTTGATCAAACCAACATATACAAGGTAATGGGTGGCACCCTAATACGTCAGAGGGTGACACCCAGAGATGTCAGGGGCAATACGTAATTTGTTAGTATTGGTGTATAAAGATGTATCTCAGAGGGAGTGTCTTTGGCCAGCCTAGCGGGGAGTGGAAAGTCCCGCCACTGACTGAGCTGCCTCCATTGTCACGAGCATACATGTCTTAGTATCCTCGTAGAGTCTGCTAGGCGCTATTACTGTGCTTCGTTGACAATAAACCTGGCCGGGCACCTTTGCTATTAAACCAAGTTTTGTGGTCTTATTGGGCAGTTTGATTGGAGCCTGCTGTACAGATTATCTGGCCAGAGCCAGTGCAGCATGCAGAGAGAACACACGCATGAAGTCAAACATCTGACGACAGAGGCAAAGGTATAGGGACTTCAACACAGTTGACAAGATTACATGATTAATCCTCCATACTGTCTCAAGCTCTTGCATGCTTGTTCCCAGAGGCCTGGTCTACACATCGTTTTAATACTGGTATAACTATTTTGGTTAGGAGTTTGACTTTTTTACCAAAATAGTTTTACTGGTACATCCCCAAATGTGAACACAGTGGTACTGGTCTAAAAGTGCCTTATGCCAGTATAGCTTAGTTCCCTTCCCATACAGGAATAGCAATACTACTATAAAGCACCTTTATACTGGTACAACAATGTTCACATTGTGGCACAACTTGTGTGTGTAGACAAGCCCTAATTCTCAACAGCACAAGGATAAAAGGGACAAGATGTGAGCAGAAAATAGGCTTAAGTGTAATCTTCCCTATGCAAGTTAGGCATTTAGCTATGTACTCATGAGTTTGAGTTTTGTTCGCTATTGGTCATGAGTAACTTATTATCATCAGTAGTGCTTTAATTAGCCTTGTCTAAATTAAAACAACGACCTGATCAGAAAAAATCCAATGAAACATTTTTTGTCCAAATTTAATGATTCATCAAAATCGAACCATTTCATAGTTCGATTTTGGTGAAATTCCAGTGGAACCCTACCTGGTTTCCTGCTAGCTCACCTGCCCAGCTCCTCAGCAGCTTGCTATCTTGACATATCACTGCTATTCAGTGGTGAACAGCTGTGAAACTGAGATATCAATTTCAGTCACTGGCTGCCAGAGTCACCAGCTCCACTGCAGCCCACCAGGTGGGCAGAAACAGATCCCAGGGAGAATATTTCATTTCAGAAACACCATGGTTTTGTGTTTGTAAAACAAAATATGCAGAATTTCAGTTCCACAAAATTGTTTGAGTTTTCAGATTTTTGTCTCAATTTGGGATGGATTTTTTTTTTTTTGAAATCTCATAAATTTTCCCAGAATGATAAAACCATTTCTCATGACGTTCCTATGATGACAATGAGGGTGCATCTCAAAAAGTGTACAGTTTAGCTGAAAGTGTAGACATCTGAAATTGTGTTCAGCATCATTACAGAAACCATATTTTATCATATTTTTTCAGAACATGAAAGGATCTTTCTCTAGACCTAGACAAAATTATCTTTTATTGTAAATATACCATGATCTCTGGGGTTTGTATGTGTGTGTGCAAGTGGGTACATGTGAGTGAGTGCACATGCACCTTTGTTGGAAGAAATCTTAACAAATGAAGTACTCTAACTCTGCAGGGAAGTACAGTATTTACCCGTGCTTCTTCTCATAGATTCTAATTCAGAAGGGACCACAGTGATCATCCAGTCTGACCTCCTGTGTGACACAGGCCCAGAATGCCTTCAAAATAATACCTAGAGCAGATCTTTTAGAAAAAAAACCACCCAATCTTTATTTTAAAATGGTCAGTGATGGAGAATCCACCACAACCCTGGGTAAATTGTTCCAATGCTTAATTACTCTCACTGTTAAAAATGTATGCCTTATTTCCAGTCTGAATTTGTCTAGCTTCAACTTCAGCCATTGGATCATGCTATATCTTTCTCTGTTAGATTGAAGAGCCCATTACTAAATATTTGTTCTCCATGTAGGTACTTACAGACTGTAATCAAGTCATCACTTAACCTTCTCTTTGTTAAGCTAAATAGACTGAATTCCTTGAGTCTATCACTATCAGACATGTTTTCTAATCCTTTTCTATCCATTTGATAGTGCATGTCTTATAAAAACCTGATTCTTTCATGGTAAAAAAATGTAATATGTAGGGTATGTGCTTCCTCCATTTGTTCCTACACAAAGAATGACAGGTCCAAATTGTGTGGTTTTCATTGTTAGACAAAGTGTTAGACAAAGTTGACAAGATGTCTAGACAGGGATTCTGAAGAATCCTGAAATGGTTTATAATCAATCAAGCAAGATTTCAGGGTGTAAAGGGATTGTAATTGGTTACCAGTTTTTGCTCATGTTCCAAAGCAGACTAAGGAGGGGAAAAAAGGTTGAACAAGCATTTGGATAATATGATTTAAGGGTATTGCAGAGAAATCTAATAATTAGTTGACACAGTTGATTAGGAATAATAGGAATAAACTGTCAGCAGAGCATACAAGTAATTTGATTTATGTGTTTGATTTTAAATTTCAACTGTAATACAATAGGTAAGCGTCTAGAAAGAAATAATTCAGGATAAAAGAACAGATGTAATTACATTCTGAGCTCTATTGATCAACATATGCTGTTGTGCCAAAGTGATTTGTTGATGTTAGCTCTTATTCTCTTTTTTGAAAGACACATTCCTGGCCTCAGAGACAATACTGGGAAGATTGGTTTATTGAAATCTATATGATGAACGACTTTAAAATGAAGAATGGATATTATTTTACCTGACATATATTTGTAAAAGGAATACAATTAATTAGTAAACAGTAGGTTTATTTCTACTGGCCAGATTCTGATTCTCTTACTCACACTGAGTAGTATACCTTAGTCATTCAGTTGTTCCACTAATTTAATAGCACTTTTCAAGGAGTAAGTTACTACTTAGTGTAAGGCAGGGCATCACAATCTGGTCCTATAATTCGGTGTTTTATTAAGACATTATGGCAATCCAAATATGGGTCAGACCATAACCCTCAATTCCGTTGTTTATGTGGAGTCCATTTAAAATACAAATATCGATGGGCCAGGATCTTCCCACCCTTGCTCACATTTATATTTTACTCTGAGAAGTGTCCTTATTTTTTCAGTGGGGTTACTTACTGAGCATGCTAATACTTAGCATGAGTAAGAGTGGCAGAGTCTGGTCTTAGATGAATGTGATATACCACAGCAAACAAACACAACTATGTTTGAAGAAGGTAATTAATGTTACAAAGTCAGGCACTCAAAATAAATTCCAGAATTAACATTGCTACCACAACTTTAAATTCTGCCTCTTTGTGCTAACTGCATATAGAGTTGGCCAGAAAATGGAAATACCTTCCCCAGAAAAAGTTCTGGACCCTTTGATTAATTTACCATTCAAATTGCACAAATCACTAACAACAGGTTCTTTACTCTCAGAGCTATGTAAGAATTACAATAGAAATTGAGATTGATGAATCACACAAATAGAGAAATGAAGACTTTATTCAGATCCACACAAACAAGCATTATTGCAATGACAGAAAAATAAAGAGAAATATAGATATAGGACTAAATATAGCAAAGCAGCAAACAGCACAGAGACCACACACCCACACTGAATCATGCATACTCACAATTTTATGGAAACCATTAAAGTGAAGACAGAAAAACAGTAAGTGGAAGAAGCACCAGAAGTGGGTATAACAATTCAGTTTTTACAATCCCATCACCTACGACCAACTAGGTGTTGGTCTCACAACCTTTTATAACCCTACTGTCCTTGCACCTGCTCATCACCAGCCCAGACATGCCAAATCCACGGGAAAAAACACAGAAATTGGGCTTGTTTTTGGCTTAATTGGTTTGTGAGTTGATTGCTGGCTAATTTTTGGCTTGTAGCTTGTTGCTTCTTTTTTTTTTTCTTTTTTTTTTCTTTTTTTTTTGATTGGCTCCCGGCAAGCAGGGACAAGGGTGGGGCAAGCAGGGCCAGGGGCAAGGGGGGGAGAGAGTCAGGAGTGCACAGCCGAGTGAAAGTTGGCAACTGTGCCCCAGCCCCATATCTGGGACCATATTTGATTTGGTCTTTGCTCTTTGTCCTTGTTTGTTATTTCAGGATTCCATAATTAGGGTTCTCACTGTTGCCATAAGTTATTTGCATCAACATATTTCCCAATGGTTTTGATACATTAATGAAGTTTTGCTCCATGATTACAATACCAAAAAGCCCTGAAAATTCCATTATTTGAGGCATAAACTATTCTTTTGTGGTTTATTTGTCTGTCACAAGATACTTCTTGCTAAATCTTATAACCTGAGGTCAAACACTCATGCTAAATATTTAGGCCATATGCTAACTACCAGGCCCTATAAGCCTCAGATTTATTATTAAAGCATTTTAGCATTTCTTAGCATAGAAATTGTAGTTTAATCCTGATTAAGAGCTTCCCAAAATCAGGTCAGGTCACAGGTCAAAAATTCACATTTTTGAAAAATATTTAATCTCAAATTAGGCTGAAATGTCAAAAATGTGTCTTTCACTAGAAGGGATTTCCAGAAAAAAATCATTTGTGAATTTCACTTTCTGCCTGCCTTCTGAATATTTTTTGATGGAAAATCAAAAAATTTCTGCAAAATTGAAAATTTCCCATGGAATTTTTTTCAATTTTGCTAAAAGAGCATTTTCTTTTAGAAAATCATTCTGATGGAACATTCCTGACCAGCTCTAATTATATGATCATATAACTGGTCAGGGTGTGTTACACTTTCCCCTTTGTGCTGAAGCACAGAGGATGTCTGTTACAATTCTTAGCTATAGAGATCTAGAAAGAGCTTTAACAGACTCACGTCCTCTGTGGATCAGTGGGTTCCCATCACATATGGCATTATTGTTACCCACTGTACGTGCCATGCAGGAGAATGAGGGGGCATACATCTGGACTCAGTACAGATGCCTATCAAGATGAGCTAAAGGATAACATACAACAGTTGGTAGCAGGAATAGGCTGGAGGCTCTGTAGACTGGAGGAAGATACATAACACACTGACACTGTGGATTACAAATTCATGGATGGTCCCATTTTACAGACAGAATAGTCCAAATACTTAGATTTGGCAGATTCTTCCTGAAAGAGTGGATACTTCTACACCGCATTTTAAAAACCATGGCAGCAACTCTCAGAGCCCAGTCTACAGAGCCACAGGGCTCACACTACAGTGCTGGAAATAGCAGTGTAGACGTTGTGGTTTGGGCTGGAGCTCTGAGACCCATCTCCCCTTTCGCAGGCTTTGGAGCCCGAGCCCGAATGTCTACACAGCTGTTTTTAGCACCGTAGTGTGAGCCCGAGTTTGTAGACCCAGATTCTGAGAGTCATTGCTGAGGGTTTTAAAATGCAGTGTAGACATACCCAGTGTGACCAAATGGCTGCGATATGGGTCTGCTATATTAGAGATCTGGGTTCTGTTCCTGGCTTTTGTAACCAATGACTGGGGTATAAACCATTGCTCAAATGAAAATGCTTTGACTTTCACAACCCTTATTACTACCCAACCGAGTCTCAGCCCAAGTGATCTTCCCTTAGGCCAAAGAGTATTTTGATAGGAAAAAGGAACAGGAAGAAGAGGAGGAATTTTTTCCCATCCAAAGGTTCAGTTCTGTGTGGCATAATGAAGCAAGAAGCTGGTGAGCATGAAACTGCTTATGAAATGTTCACGGATTTTAGCAACCAGCCTCAAGCTAGCTCCATAAAACTAGAAAATGTCACTACTGCTGTGGGCTCCATGGGGACATTTTTACCCAACAGAGCCAGATTGGTTACTATGGGACAGCAGTATCACCAGTCTCAAGAGACTGAAAACCACGAGTCAGACATCAAAAAATAATGAGTTTTTTTTTTTAAATTCCTGTGAGAATGGCCTTGGTTACTATAGGGAGGGGGAGAGAGCTCTAAGTGCAGAAGTTCTGATTAGTTACTCTGCCCCAAGAGGCAGGCAAATGGGACAGGCAGGCAGGCAGTGGGCTCGAATTTGCTAAAGGGCTAGAGCTCCTCGCCATTGTGAGACTGGCTCCAGCCCCCACCAAAAATCCTGCCACTTGTGAAAAAATTGGGAGACTCAGCAGCACTGCAACAGACTTGGCAATTAACCCTTATCGATTGGAGGTGGTATGGTGAGAGGATTGATGACTACTAGGGCTGTCAGCTAATCACACTTAACTCACGTGCTTAACTCAAAAAAATTAATCACAATTTTAAAAGATAATTGCGATTAATCACAGTTTTAATTGCATTGTTAAATAACAGAATGCCAATTCAAATTTATTAAATATTTTTGGATGTTTTTCTACATTTTTAAATATATTGATTTCAATCACAACACAGAATGCAAAGTGTACACTGCTCACTTTATATAATTTTTATTACAAATATTTGCACTCTAAAAATGATAAACAAAAGAAACAGTATTTTTCAATTCACCTCATACATTCTTTATCATGAAAGTGCAACTTACAAATGTAGATTTTTTTGTTGTTACATTACTGCGCTCAAAAATAAAACAATGCAAAACTTTAGAGCCTACAAGTCCATTCAGTCCTACTTCTTCTTCAGCGAATTGCTAAGACAAACAAGTTTGTTTACATTTCTGGGAGATAATGCTGTCCACTTCTTATTTACAATGTCATCAGAAAGTGAGAACAGGCATTTGCATGGCACTTTTGTAGCCGGCATTGCAAGGTATTTACATGCCAGATATGCTAAACATTCATTTGCCCCTTCATGCTTCTGCCACCATTTCAGAGGACATGCTTCCATGCTGATGACGCTCATTAAAAAAAATGTGTTGTGACGTTGTGCAGTCTATATGGTTTTATAAAAATATAAGTGAATGTAAGGTAATTGGGATATGCTTCATGCAAAAGGTCTCTTGTAAGGTATCATTACAAAGCTCATAATCTACTGAGTGTGATCATCCTATTTGTAGAAATGTACCACTCTTGTATCTAAAACTAGAAATATAAAACATAACTCTGAGGGCCTATTGTAATTATGTAAAGTGTGGGCCATTAATGATGGTTTGGAATCTTGATGACTCCCATTAACAAGGACCATTGTCTGCAGATGACTGTGTTTACCTGTGAGTCTTCCTGTATATGTGTGTGCTGGCAAGTGAGTAATGAAGTCTTGCAGTGACATGTGATCATGTCACCTGAACTGGAATCCATCTTTAACCTGGTGCTTTTCCAGTGAGGGGGGGTGAAAACCCAGAGGGACAAAGAGTTCCCGCCTTATGCAAAAGATATATAAAGGGGTGGAAGAGAACAGAGAGGGAGAGGAGCCATCATGGAGAAGCCCCTAGCTAACACCTAAGCTGGAACAAGAGCTGTACCAGGGGAAAGAATTGTGCCCAGGCCTGGAAGGTGTCCAGTCTGAGAAAAACTTACTGAAGCATCTCTGAGGGTGAGATTATCTGTATTTAGTTTGATTAGGCATAGATTTGCGCATTTTATTTTATTTTGCTTGTGACTTACTTTGTTCTGTCTGTTACTACTTGGAACCACTTAAATCCTACTGTCTGTATTTAATAAAATCACTTTTTATTTAGTAATTTACTCAGAGTATGTATTAATACCTGGGGGAGCAAACAGCTGTGCATATCTCTCTATCTAAATGTGTTAATTAAATTTGTGACTGAACTCCTTGGGGGAGAATTGTATGTCTCCAGCTCTATTTTACCTGCATTCTGCCATATATTTCATGTTATAGTAGTCTCGGATGATGACTCAGCACATGTTCATTTTAAGAACACTTTTGCTGCAGATTTGACAAAACGCAAATGTGAGATTTCTAAAGATAGCTACAGTACTCAACCCAAGGTTTAAGAATCTGAAGTGCCTTCCAAAATCTGAGATGGACGAGATGTGGAGCATGCTTTCAGAAGTCTTAGAAGAGCAACACTCCAATGTGGAAACTACAGAACCCAAACCACCAAAAAAGAAAATCAATTTTCTGCTAGTGGCATCTGACTTAGATGATAAAAATGAACATGCGTCAGTCCACACTGCTTTGGATTTTTATTGAGCAGAACTCATCATCAGCATGGACGCATGTCCTCTGGAATGGTGGTTGAAGTATGAAGGGACATCAGAATCTTTAGCACATCTAGCATGTAAATATCTTGTGACGCCGGTGACAACAGTGCCATGAGAACCTCTGTTCTCACTTTCAGGTGACATTGTGAACAAGAAGCAGGCAGCATTATCTCCTGCAGTAAACAAACTTGTTTGTCTGAGCAATTGGCTAAAAAAGAAATCAGGACTGAGTGGACTTGTAGGCTCTAAAGTTTTACATTGTTTTATTTTTGAATGAAGATTTTTTTTTTTGGACATGATTCTGCATTTGTAAGGTCAACTTTCATGATAAAGAAATTGCATGACAGTACTTGTATTAGGTGAATTGAAAAATACTATTTCTTTTGTTTTTACAATGCAAATATTTGTAATAAAAATAAATATAAAGTGAGCACTGTACATTTTGTATTCTGTGGTATAATTGAAATCAATATATTTGAAAATGTAGAAAATATCAAAAAATATTTAAATAAATGGTATTCTATTATTAACAGTGCAATTTATCGCAATTAATTTTTTTAATCGCTTGACAGCCCTAATGACTACTGATACTAGGAAGAAGCTAGAAAAGATCCAGAAGAAAAGATAGAGTGGTGTACAAGGGCCACTGTACTTTTTATTTATGCCTCATTGCCATTTTCTTCTGCTCACAATTCTGCCCCTTTTTTCCACACAATCCGGTTAAACCGATGGTCTTGATTCTCCTCTGCCTTGCACCCTGTGTACTCATTTACACCTGTGCAAGCTAAGTAGAACATTCCATTGACTCCAGATAGAGCATTTTTCACCTACTCTACGTTGGTGTAATTGACTACAAAAAAAGCCAGATGAGGTGAATCAGGACCTGTATTTAGAACTTTAAGCTGGAATCCCACAATTCGTTGTATGCAGGTGCAACTCTGAATTTATGCACAATTAACTTGGAAAGTGGGGCTTTAACTTTTAAAGTGTCCTGAATTTTAATAATTGTTTTAGTTAATTTCTGATGTTATTAAATAAGAATAATAAAGGTGATACAAAAGGGGAAAAGGGACCCAAAAAAATCCAGATTTAAAGTAATAGTGGATAGATTGTAAACTGTTTCTTCCTTTCCTCAGAAAGAATGAAGAAATCAGCCTTATTATCATTAATAAGTTATGGTTTTAATGTTAATATAAGCAACAGCATTAAACTAAGTTCTTCTCTAACTTCAGCAGTAACCAAAAAAAAGAGAGATTCATGTTCAAGTCAACAGGGTATGAGTCAACCAGCTTTTGGGAACCTTGTGAATATTGTTCGTCAGATAAGTCCATATCATTGAGAAAAGAAAATCTACTTGATACTCCTTTGTACACTTCACCTCTCCTCTTCATCTGAGCTTCAAGTGTATCAATTATAGCGTAGTAAGTAGATACGTGAAATTTGTCTCTAGGATTCAATGCTGTTTCTGTTGCACTGCTATCATTTGCTTGTTTTTTCCTAATTCGCTTGTGGGACTGGGCTTCTTTGTAGTTAGTATGAGGCAAGATATCTTTTGATATGTCTTCAGATCTTTCGAAATCATTCCTCAAAGTGTGTAAGTGGTCTGCTAATGATTGACAGAGGTCTGCACATGTTTTCAAATCCAATTCTTTTTCTTGGAGAGCTTGACTTGTGTGGTAAAAGTGTTGTCAAATTTCATTCCACATGGTCAACATGAATACAAACTCTAGTTCTTGCATCTTGTTTGCAATGTTTTCTGCCTCCCATATAGTTTCTCCCTTTTGTGATTGGTCTTCAGCTATACTTTCTAATGCAGCCACAATCTTTGAGTAGGACTCCAGAATTGCACTTGTTGCCACTGCATATGCCTCCCAGCGAGTATTAGAAAGAAATTTCAACACATGATCATTGCCCAAATATGTTTTAAGAACTGCCCATCGGTGTGTTGAGGCAGAGAAAAATTTATAAAGTAACCGGACTGTTGAGAAAAACCTTACTGCCACCGGACAACAATCAACAGCACTGCAGCCAACAAGATTGAGAGAGTGTGCAGCACATGATATGAATATGGCATATTTGTTCTGTTCTAAAAGCTTCTTCTGCATTCCTTGATAACGCCCTGACATGTTGGCAGCGTTGTCATAAGATTGACCTCTGCACTTTGAGAAATCTATTTTGCAAACTTGGCACAGATAATGCAGTACTTGATTTGCCATTTCTTCACCAGTGTGGCTTTTCAAATTGAGGAATGTTATAAATCGTTCAACTGGTTTTCCATCTGTGGGAGACACATATACTCAATTGATCAATATGTGAAAGATCAGGTGTAGAGTCGACAGATAAACTGAAGTACACAGCAGTACTTATTTCATCCACAATAGCTGAATGAACTTTGTCATTCATTAGACCAATGAGTTCATCGCATATTGTCTTGGATAAATATGATGGGTTACCTTTGCCAGCATTCCCATATTTTGAGATACGGCCTGCTAAAAATGGGTCAAACTGAGCCACATGTTCCAACAATCCCAAGAAATTTCCATTCTGCAAAGATCCAAATGTGTCATTTGATCCCTAGAAAGGCAGACCATATTCAGCTAATGTTTGAATAACAGCTATAACACGCTGCAAGACATGTTGCCAGTATTCACGCTCCCCTTTAATTTGTTCTTCCAATTTTTGTGTCAATCCAAAGCCCTGTCTTCGATTTAAATATGTCAACATTGAATCTCTGTGAGTAGTGCTATTTTCATGTTGTTCAATTAAAACAGTATTCCGCCAGTCACTAAATCCATCTGCAGCAAAACAGGATGTTGAAGGTTTATATGCAAAAAGTTTGCAAACAAAACAGTACACAGACCCTGTCGATGGTGAATACAGTAGCCATTCTCAAGTGTATTTCTCACCATTCGCTTTCATGCCAAAAAATATTTTTTGTGGACAATATCTTGTTTGTTTGCCATTGGTAAAAGTCCAACATGATTTCTCAAATGGCCCAGTGTGGTGTTGACAGTCATTTGGTCCACGATCTATCCAGTAAGCTACATCATCGGTACTGAAATCAACGCACATACCAGGATCTTTTCTCCTATTATTTACAGCATGAGCAGGTTCAGTCTCTGACACATCCACACCTTCTACAAAAATGTGTTTTACCACCAGGAGTAGGATGATCAATTACAGTTTCTGACACATCCACATGTTCTGGAATGGTGTTTGTTTCACCAATAGAAGAAGGGTCAGTCTCTGAAACACCTACAGCGTTTGGAACTATGTCTGAGCTACTGAGAGAAGATGTTGCTTCTGATGGATTCACTTTTTAAAAATGACGTCAGCTTTGGAAGATTTTGGAAAATTTCACAAGTTTTTTGTTTCTTCCGCCAGTTTCTGTGCTCCACTCAGTTGGTTACGTTTCATTCTGCCCCTTAACTCAGTTATCTGATCGTAAAAAAAAAATAATTACACAATGTACACTATTTTTATGTATATATATATATAATATATATATAAGAAAGAAAAAAACGAATCAAGTACGTATAACTCAGAAGAATATATCAATAATAAAACATAAATTTATTGCAATACATGACAAGATCTGATTTCCTCGCATTATTTCGATCTACTTTAGTAGGATGCCCCCCTGGTTTAGGTTGGGATAAGTAATAAAAAGAGAACAGAAAAACAGGGGAAGAGTGTGTAGTGGAGTGTAAGGAAGTCTAACAAAGTTCTGATTTTTCCCATGATGACTACTTTGATGCTTTTTTTGAAATATCAAATATCAAATTAAAAAAAAACCATTTTGGTGCCCCCTGCTTTGCTGGTGCCCTAAGCATGTGCTTCGTCTACTTATTGGGTAATCCAGCCCTGGGAGCAGCTATTATTGAAATCAGACTTGCAAATACTGCAATTCAGGACAACTTAAAATGGAAACAAGGATAAAATATGAATTACAATGGATTAGGAACTGATGGCAGCATCAGCATCACTCAAGCAAGGAAGGAGAAATCAGATTCCTTTTGTTATGACTGTGGGTGAGGAAAAAGTGAGCAATGCCTGCAAGATGGCTGAGATTCTGTTAAATATCAGCTGTGTCCCTGATTGGCTGGAATGTTCTCATGCCATGTGCCAGTTCTCAAGAGACTTGAAAACATGCTTCTTCCCCCGAATCCTTTTCTGCATGCTCCTGAATACTCTGCAGCTACTTATTTTTCTTCTGATATTCAGAAATACTTGGCTCAGCAAATCTGATCAGCATTCCTAGTATTTGAGAAATGCACTGTTCAGTTAAATCCTACCTAGTGTAATGAGGTTTCAGGAAACAATAATCCACAAACAATTACACTGTCCATTTGTCTCTTTCTAATATATTTAGCGAATCAATAAAAATTAACCACCAAGCCATTACCTCTAATAACAGTGTGTCTACTTTAATTATAAAGAAACTGATAGTGAATGGTGTTCATTTAAAGCTAGCTATTTATGATTGCCACTCGTCCTTAGGCTAATTCAGTATATCTTATTGTGATGAAGGGGTGCGAAAGAAGAAAAAGAAAGAATTTTCATTTGAGGATATTAAATGATACTGTCACTCCATTTAGGTCCATAAAAATGTATATGGTTTGTTGATAAATTGTACAGTCAATTGCTTGACCACACTTTGTTTTTTTATCTTGTTATTCAATATACTCATGAGCCCAAATAACCAATGTCAGTCAGGTTTATTAACATGGTACAGGAAAAGGATTCTATATGATACCAGTCTCCAAAGGACAGTCCCATGCAGTGACGTTACAGTCACCTTACAAGAAGGTGTGCTCCCCAAGTTGCATATTTCAGCTAGTATTATTTATATGATTTTACAAGTTACATATTCCTTTACATGTCACTAAAATCCAACCCATCAGTTTGTTCCAGTTCCCTAACTTGTTGTTTTGTGCCTTCCTTATCTTTGTTTTGGATACCAGCATTCCAGGTACTGATCTGTGAAGGTACTTTCCTACCTTGTACAAAGTCATAGAACGAATAAATCTTGATTTTGACAAGTTTCCTATCTGCTTGTGCCAAATGCTTACTTCAGCAAACGCAAGATGTTATGGGATACTTAGCATAAGTAAACAGGATTATAGTATAAGTCAGTTAAGACTATATCACTGTTACAATATTTGTGCTTAATGTTATTGCTGCTTAATTCATACTAATATATATAATGTATATATGTTACAGATAATATATATTGTTAATATGATATATATTTATATGCCACCAAGCATATATTAGTCAACCTAATCCATGGAGAAAAAGTACTAGTCTGACAAGTTAAAACAGACTTAAACCCCGAAATTAAAACTGCAAAATCAGGACCCTACCTCCCTAATTACTGCTAAAAAAACAAAAGCATTTAACTTCTGTTTTTATTTGAAAAAAACTCTTTACAGATTTGTCTGCAGATTAATATTTAGACAATACTCATGCTTAGAGGCCAGAACCAATTGTTTCAATACTTACACCGTTATAATCTTTTTCATATATTATTTCTATCTGACTTCAGTAAGTTTTATGTTTGGAGTCTGCCAGAGCTAAATATTGGTTAAATGTAGAATGAGAACTTCCTCAGGTCTTTCCCATCCCTAGTTCACCAAAAATCTCAATTCTGAACATAGCTGCTAAGATACTCTGATGAAAGGGACCCTAAAAGAATCTAGACACATAGATCAAAAAAGAGAATAACTTCATGAAGTAGGTGCATCGATGTGCAACAAAAGCACAGCAAAGGATTCTGTACTCTGCATGCTGATCTTTGTTTTGGCAGGTGAGGGCGGGGGAGGTTAGGTCTGTGGGCAGACTTTCCTTTAGTGAGGGTGAACAGCATAATGTTTCCTGTTCAGAGCAGGATCAAAAAACTTGGTGGCTTGTCCAAATCCTTGAGTCCACTCTCCATCTAATAGGCAGGTAATCAGTTGATCATTATTTAAAAATCCCATGATAATTTGGAAAGGTGATTTGTTTGTGCATGGCTCTTACTCATTTCATTTATCTTTTGTGGGAGAGATTTATTAGCTCATTGATTCTTAAAGAGACATTGCACTTGATCATAGCCAAAGTCTTTTGTTGTTGTTGTTCTGGACTCCCAAAGTCTCCCTCTATGGTTTCTGTTTTGAATAAAATAACTACATTTCATGTGATTTGGTGTCTGGACTCTGCATGGCACCTGCTAGGTTGGTGGTTAAAAGTCTGTGACTTCGCACAACTGATGTCAGCAATTAGGTATGTCACACTAATTGGCCAATTGGTGTACTCCTTCACTTATGCCCAGGACTGACTCGGAGCTGCAGGAAACTTGACCCTGGCAAGCCTTATGTTTATGATTGAACTCCAGCTGAAAGAAGCCTTCATTGTATATTCTGACTAAAAGTAGTTGTGCAGACTAAAGATACAACCAACTGACTCAGTGATTGGGGTGTCACCTTGTGATACAAAAAAGAAGGTAGCTTTCCCCTAAAGGTCAAACAGCAGTGAATATTTACAAGTTATTCCAAGCAAGCTCAGCTGGGAGTTGTCACCAGTTGGGAGAGTTCAAATCAGCAAACAGTTCACATCAGTTCTGGTTCTAATTTACTTCAGAAATAGATATCCAGAAACGTAGCTTCACTATATTGGGTTCAGAGTCAAGTAAGCAGTGAATTAATGGGCTAAAAGCTGCAATGGGTCAGTGCATCTAAACTTAGTTTGAAATTGACTTTCACTTGCAGAACATTTGTGTGAGAGCCAGATCTGAACAGACGGGAAGCTGAATTTTCGGTTAAAAAAGATATTCTCAGATTCACATTAGTTTTGCTAATACAAGCAGCATTCTCTGGCAAGAAGCAGTATGCAGCTTTGCAGGGTTTAGAAAAGGTTTAAACAAAGATGGAAAAAGTGCTTCAAGAAATAAAGGAAGCATTTAGCCTTTTAAAATATTTCTTACTGCAATAATAACAAGCACGCTGTGTGTCTATTTCTCCTCCCCCTCCCTCAAGCCACCCAACAGTGGAGCTCTTTGCTCTGCTATAAAATCCTTGGCATATATTGTCACAGACCCTGTATGTCTACACAGAAATGATAGGACAAGAAACATCAGGCCTTATATGTATCTCTTCTTCTAGTTCCTACAGATTAACGTATGATTTATATTGATTTTTCCAGAACAAGTATATAACCTACCTATACTTACTTTTCTTCATTGAAAATATTTTCCTAGTGTCTTAAAATGTTTAAGAAATTGATTAATTCATTAGTAACTTGGAAATTTTAAGTAAGCAGTACTAGTGGTATGATTCTTTTCCCTCTCTAAAGAAATATAGATGCAACTAGAATAGTCGGTGGAATTTAAGCCTGCAGAATTGGGGCTTAAACTGGAAGAGATTTGGACCCTAAACTTTTTCAAAATGGCTGCCTCCTTGCAAAAATGGGGGGCTCAGAGGATCATAGGAATATCATATTTTGGTAATTCCTTCATCAAGCTCAGAAGCTGTAAAGGTTGTCATTCCGTGACATATCTAGAACTCTTTCCCCCAAAGATTAAAAGGAAATTTGGTCCAGTGTTAGGCGACTATAAATTGGGGAACCTGAGTTCAAATCCCTGTTCTACCTGTGTGACCTTGTCAAATCATGTAGTCTCTCTGTGTCTCACTATTATATCCATTTTATGGATGGGGAACTATTTCCCTACCCACAGGGGTGTAGTGAGGATAAAATACATTAAAGACTATGCAATGCTTTGAGATCTACTAATAAGAAGTATATTTATTAAATGCAGGGATTCTGGGGATTACATCTCACCAGAGAAAATATGAATGGCCATACTGGGTAAGACCAATGGTTCCTCTAGCCCAGTATGCTGTCTTTTGACAGTAGCCAATGTGAGAAGCTTCAGAGGGAATGAACATGACAGGACAATTATTGACTTATCCATCCCCTGTGGTCCAGTCCCAGCTTGTGGCAGTCAGAGATTTAGGGACATCCAGAGCAGAGGGTTGCACCCCTGACCATCTTGGTTAATAGCCATCGATGGACCTATTTTCCAGGAACTTATGCAGTTCTTTTTTTAACCTAGTTATACTTTTGGCCTTCAAAATAGCACCTTGCTTTGAGTTCCACAGGCACACTGTGTGTTGTATGAAGTACTTCCTTATGTTTATTTTAAATCTGCTGCCTATTCATTTCATTGGATGATCCCTGGTTCTTGTGTTATGTAAAGGGGTAAATCACACTTCATTTTTCACTTTCTCCACACCATTCATGATTTTATAGCTCTCTATCATGTCCTCCCTTAATCATCTCTTTTCTAAACTGAACAGTCCCAGTCTTTTTAATCTCTCCTCATATGGAAGCTATTCAATACCCCTAATCATTTTTGTTACCCTTCTCTGTATCTCTTCCAATTCTAATATATCTTTTTTGAGATGGGCAACAGAACTTCAGCAATATTCAAGGTGAGGGGGTACAATGGATTTATATAGTGGCATTATGATATTTTTTCTCTTATCTATCCCTTTCCTAATGGTTCCAAACATTCTATTAGCTTTTTGACTGCTGTTGCACACTGAGCAGATGTTTTCAGAGAATTAACCACGACACCTAGATCTCATTCTTGAGTGGTAACAGCTAATTTAGACCCCATCATTTTGTGTGTATAGTTGGGATTCTGTTTTTTAATGTGCATTGCTTTGCATTTATCAACATTGAATTTCATCTGCCATTTTTTTGCCCAATCACCCAGTTTTGTAAGATCCCTCATTGTTTACCCCTTTTTCCAGATCATTTATGAATATGTTGAGCAGCAATGGTTCTATTACAGATATTTTGGGGACCCTCAATTGTTCATTTATGTGTCTGATAATTCTGTTATTTACTATAGTTTCAACCAATTTGCCTGGTCCTGAAGTTAGGCTCACCAGCCTGTAATTGTAATTGCCAGGACTGGCTCTGGAGCCTCTTTTTTAAAATTGGCATTATAGAAGATATCCACCAGTCATTTAGTGCAGAGGCTGAGTTAAGAAATATGTTACATGCCATATTTAGTAGTTCTGCAATATCATATTTGCATTCCTACAGAACTCGAGGGTGAATGCCATTTGGTCCTGGTGACTTATTACTGTTGAATTTATCAATTTGTTCCAAAACCTCTACTATTGACACCTCAATCTGGGATAGTTCCTCAGATTTGTCACCTAAAAACAATGGCTCAGGTTTGGGAATCTCCCTCACATCTTCAGCAGTGAAGACTGAGGCAAAAAATGCATTTAGCTTCTCTACAGTGACCTTCAGCGTTCCTTTAACACCTCCATCATCCAGTGGCCCCACTGATTGTTTAGGGGGCTTCCTGTTTCTGATATACTTTTGGGTTTTTTGCTCTATGTTTTTGTTTCTTTTGCTAGTTGCTCTTCAAATTCCTTTTTGGCCTGCCTAATTATACTTTTACATTTGACTTCCCAGAGAGTTTATTCTCCTTTCTGTTTTCTTCAGTGGGCTTTGACTACCAAGTTTTAAAGGATATCTTTTTGTCTCTAACCACCTCTTTTACTCAGTTGTTTAGCCATGGTGGCATTTTTTTTGTCTTCTTGTTTTTTATGGTCGTTATTACCAAGCAGTTCAGCTATATTCACCTCTTGGACCAAATCCTATGCAACATTTAGGACCAAATCAAGAAATGCTTGATTCCTAATAAAACTAAATCCCTTCTCCCAAGCACCATTGTCTCATCCACACAATGAGACCCTTCAGTTCTTCCTGTCTAACCAGGGCTGGCTCCAGGTTTTCTGCCACCCCAAGCAGCGAAAAAAAAAAAATGCCGATCAGCGGCACTTCGGTGGCAGCTCAATCGTGCCGCATCATTCTTCGGCAGCAGTTCGGTGGCGGGTCCTTCACTCCCTCTCTTCCTCTTTAGCAGCACTTCGACGGCAGCTCAAAGAGGAAGAGAGGGACTGAGGGACCCACCTCCGAATTCCCGCCGAAGACCCGGATGTGCCGCCCCAATAGCGGACGGAGTCTGCCCCTTTGTATTGGCCGCCCCAAGCACCTGCTTCCTTAGCTCGTGCCTGGAGTGGCTCTGTGTCTAACTGGCCCTGTGTGTGGAACTGGAAGTATTTCAGAGAATGCCGCCATGGAGACCCTGGACTTTAGTCTCTTACCTAGCAGCCTAAATGCGGCCTCTAGGACCTCTTTCCTATCTTTCCCTATGTGATTGGTAGCAACATGTACTATGACCAGTGGCTCCTCCCCAGTGCTGCACATAAGGCTGTCTAGAATGACTTGAGAGCAGGGAATTCACCATGTGGTTCTCCTGTTCATCACAATCCATCTATATTTCTAATAATCAAATCCTCCATTACTATTAACTGTCTCTTCCAAATAACGGGGGTCCCTTCTCCCAATAACGGGGAGGATGGACAGTGAGGGAAGGATAGTGGAGTGGAAGGAGGGAAGAGCAGGAGGAAGCAGGACAGTTGTGGGGATGGAATGGAGGGAGAGGCAGGGCAAGGGGGGGGCCCCATCCCTGCCACACCTTCTCACACTTCCTTGTCAGACCACCAACAATTATAAGATTGACCCCCAAATTAGTATTTTGAAAACTATCAAATCATGTTTTTGACTCTGTCTTTTGACTTTTATTAACTCCCTTCTACTCCTCTGCCAATGTGTGTGTGATAATGTCAGGCTGAAAAGTCAATGTTTAATACACACAAAAAATGCACTCTGTTCCCTGGCTACTCAGATGGAAACTTCATTTATCCTCACCTCATTCCTAAGATAAGGGAACTGCCATCTATTTCCTACTATTGTTTTGACTCTCTATCCTCCTAGTTCATTTCTTTTCATAAGAGAAGGGATGAATGGTAAGTAGTTTGAAAACCACTGACCTTATTACTGTATCATGATTCACAGTCACAGATAGACATATTTTTAGGGTTGATGAGTTACAGATACAGATATTAAAGAACTTTAAACTTATATCAGTCATTCATATAATCAATAATGTCATAGTAAAAACAACAGGAGACTGGTTTAGCATTTTGCAGGAAGTAACAATTCCCTACCACGCCCTGCCCCACTTCTTTGCCCAAGACTGGGCAGCACCTCCACACACACTCCCCTGCCTCCTACTGCTGCCAAACCCCACACACATTGTCCTCCCCACATCAGCCAGGCCTCCCCCTGCTCCACCTTCTCTGTGCTCCCCTCCTAACCTCACCCCATACCTGCCCGGCCTTCCCCTACTCCTTCCCGCTTCCTCTTGCCCCCCACTTCCCTGCAGCCACTAAATCTGCCTCCTGCTCTCCCATTCTCACCATCCACCTTTCACAGTGTTTCTGCTGCTTCTTCCTGGATCCTATGTCCTATCCAGTCCCCTGAACCACAGAGTGGCAGCCATTTTACCTGTGGCTTCAAATCTCACTGAAAACAGTCAGAGGTAGGAGCCAACTTTATTTTATTTTAAGTTGTTTCTTGCAACATGTGTTAACCCCTTATGCTTAACAATCTTTCCCATCTTGGATTTTAACTGTGACACTCTGGTCACCTTTTCTAGTCCTGGAGAAGAGCTCTGTGAAGCTCAAAAGCTTGTCTCTCTCACCAACAGAAGATATTACCTCACCCATCTTGTGTCTCTCTGCTTTATTAAGGGCAGCCTACATTTAGGGACATGGCAGTCATCTTGCTGGCTTCAGCCCCATTGGCTGTAATAGGAGATGGTAGCCATTTTGAATAAGGGAAAATTCACAAGTTGGCAGCCTTTTGTCATGTTTTCATGAAACAGGTTAAAAAAATACTCAAAATCACAAGAGTTGGCAATGCTGTCAGATGATAAATCTCTCTAAAGCATCTATTGTACTTTAATACAAAATAATGTCAATATGCCTGCATTTGTGCACACACTTATTGTGCTTGCCAATGCAAACTGGTTGAAAGCGCCTGTAAACAGTTAGGTGCCTGACTACCTTTTACTTGCATGTTCTCAAGATTTGTGTACAACCATGGTAGCTGTATAAGCAACTGTTGGCATATGACTATGCTTATTTTTTGTGTATGGAACTAAGGTGTTTTTTTTTTTTTAAATTGGCCCTGAAAATCCCAGAGTAACATTAAAATTATGTTTTGTTTCTCATTTTCTGACAACATTCTGTCTTGTTTCGACTTCTAGGGCCAGATCTCAGGCCCTGCTAGGGCTGCTTTGGAGTACTTTACCAGAGCAAAGCTGTCTTCGACTCTGCTTAAAAGGCTAGTGGAGGTATTCCCTTACATACTGGTAGCGCCCAGCTGTAAACAGCTGCTGTAGCAGCTCCCGAGCCATTTCCACTCCAAGTTCCCCAGTGCAGGGAGGATGGTCAGGGCAAAGTGGATGTTGCCAGGCAAGCCCTATGTCTCGGTGACTTTCACTGCTAGAATGGTGCCTGTGGGCTCTGGGCAGCAATCAGTCTACACTACATTATGGCAGGGGAGAAGCCCAGTGTCCACACACCCAGGATCACAGAGGTAAAGTAGAGTTTTAATATCACCTTTGCAAACACACCCCTTACCAGATGCAGACGGGCCAGATCCTGGAATCTGGTGCACAGTATTTAAATTGTTAGATTTAATAATAGGTAGAATGGTGCCTCACCCTGCACCTGCAGTCATTTTATGACAGACACCAAGGCAGGAAGATTGGCTAGATATTTGAATTCTGCCCCTTCCAAATTGTCATGCATCTGTCATTTCAGTTAATTCCATTTCTCTTGTTCTTTTTGAATCATGTTAAAAAGGACAAGTGCAGGAATCAGTCATATTCAATTATTAAATTAATAACAGTGTGCTGGCACCAGGATGGACATTACGTTGCAACTCTTTATCTGTTGCTGTTTTATTCAACTAGTTTCCAGCTAAACTAAGACACGGGGAGACTGCAGCACAGATTTTCTTGAAGCACAATGAATGAATCATCAGTGTATGCTGGAAATAACAAAAGTGCCCCAAACAGAATAAATACAGGAGAATGTGCAGCAGGAACAACCAACCTCCATTTGTTTTTGTAGTTGTTGCTAAGGAACAAGAACAACAGAAACACCCACACATGTCCATTTTCATTTAAAGAACCAACCTACATTTTATTCTCCTTTTGGAAGAGACGACATGGAATAAGGGTAGGAAGAATGGAAACACAAAGAATACAGTATGGCAAAATTTTATGTGGAAACCAAGGTAGCTGCTTTTCTTCCTTAATGTGATTCCAGGAGATGGATTTTTGCCATTAATAATGTGTCTGAGAGACAGGAGAATAAAGATATTTTGTTGTTGTTGTTAAGACATAATTGAAACACAAGAAAAATAGGTGGGGAAAAACATTTACATAGTTTGTATAGTGCTTATCCCAGTGGGGTCCTGGTTAGTGATGGGGGCTCTTCAGCACTATTACTATACAAATAGTGATCCTAGTCATATTGTTACAGTTAACAACCACCAGAAGAGAGATATCCTTTCTTTGGAGTTGTACCTCCCTCTAGGTTTGTTACCCGGGGTTTTTTCAACCCAAAGCTCTTGGTAACGTTTACTCTGTGCGAGGTGGTGTCAGGAAATAAATCAGGGGAGACACAGTCATCCGACCAATAGATGGCTGGCACAAACAGGACAACACAAGAGTGCTTTCACATAAAGCTAAACTTTACTTAGTCTCAAGCACTTGCACACGTCCGCAACAGGTTAGTAAAACACCCCCAACCCTCGATAATTACCAAAGCTGAGTGTGGCTCTCGAGTGGCACAGCGGCAGCCCATCTGGCAGTGGGTAACACAAGATGCATCCAAAGGAAAAGTCCAGTCCCGAAGAGTCCCACTACCTCCAACTCTTCCCCCTTATTTTATACATTAGTAACACAATGACATGTCCCTTAAGGAAAATTTGTTTAGCTAGCAGTTTCAATTGTCAAGCAAAAGGTTCTTTCTGATTATTGATTAACCAGGTGTGGGTTTTTCCAGAGTTTGCTGCCTTGAGGCCCCAGGGATATTCCTGGGGCACATCCTCCTCTTCTAAAATGCATGTATCAGCAACTTCAACACAATTCTTATCAGGAAGGACGCAGGGTCCTTGGTTAAGCTGAGCTTGCTACATGGCCACTTTATGGCCTGCTGACTTGGCTGCTTTTAGCAATAAGCCATAGTGGTTTCAGGCAGTTTACTGGTTTGCCAAAAATCTCCCCATACAGGTTGGGATCCTGTGATCCTTCACTATTAGTCCAGAGAATAGGGCCAAGGTTCTCTAGGTTTCAGAGACCAAGATCCAGCCCATGCCACAACTCCGAAGCACTTTCTACATAGCTATTTTTAGAGTACTAGCACTAGTTCTGCTGACCCAAGTCTGTTGACCCAACCTGGGAGGCTAACTGCTGTGGGCTGTGCAGACATTTCCTAAGGGTATGTCTACACTACAAAATTAGGTCGATTTAATAGAAGTAAATTTTTTAGAAATCCATTTGATACAGTCGATTGTGTATGTCCCCACTAAGCGCATTAAGTCGGCGGTGTGCGTCCACAGTACAGAGGCTAGCGTCGACTTTCAGAGCGTTGCACTGTGGTAGCTATCCCACAGTTCCTGCAGTCCCATTGGAATTCTGGGTTGAGCTCCCAATGCCTGATGGGCAAAAACATTATCGCGGGTGGTTCTGGGTACATGTCGTCAGGCCCCCCTCCCTTCCTTCCTCCCTCCGTGAAAGCAACGGCAAACAATCGTTTCTCGCCTTTTTTCCTGGGTCACCCATGCAGACGACATACCACGGCAAGCATGGAGCCCGCTCAGCTCACTGTCACCATATGTCTCCTGGATGCTGCTGGCAGAGGCGGTACTGCAGCATCCCCTTGCCTTGCCGACGGCAGATGGTGCAATACGACTGCTAGCCATTGTCGTCATCTCGTGGGTGCTCCTGGCTGACCTCAGTTAGGTTGGTCGGGGGCGCCTGGGCAGACATGAGTGCTCCTGGCCAGCCTTGGTGAGGTCGGTCGGGGGCACCTGGACAAAAATGGGAATGACTCCAGGTCATTCTCTTCTTTAAGTTTCGTCTAATAGAGATTCAGTCCTGCCTGGAATATCATGCCAGCTGGAGGCTTCTGCCTCAGGCTGCTCTCCCAGTCGACAGCACCACGTGCTCGCACCTACCCCAGTCTACCCCTTGCTCATGAAGCCTGGACAGTAGTAAGGAGCAATTCAACTATAGGCTGAGCAAGTGCAGAATGGTGGTAGAATGTGCCTTTGGATGTTTAAAAGCTCGCTGGCGCAGTTTACTGATTCGGTTAGACCTCAGCAAAACCAATATTCCCATAATTATTACTGCTTGCTGTGTGCGCCACAATATCTGTGAGAGTAAGGGGGAGACGTTTATGGCGGGGTGGGAAGATGAGGCAAATTGCCTAGCCGCTGATTACATGCAGACAGACACCAGGGCGGTTAGAAAAGCACAGCAGGGCACGCTGCGCATCAGAGAAGTTTTGAAAACCAGTTTCATGACTGGCCAGGCTATGGTGTGAAAGTTCTGTTTGTTTCTCCTTGATGAAAATCCTCCCCCTTGGTTCACTCTATTTCCCTGTAAGGCAACCGCCCTCCCCCCTTTGATCTCCGCTTGCAGAGGCAATAAAGTCATTGTTGTTTCAAATTCAGGCATTATTTATTAATTCGTCACACAAATGGGGGGATAACTGCCAAGGTAGCCCAGGAGGGGTAGAGGAGGAGGGAAGCACAGGGGTGGGGTAGTTGTAGGGGCACCCCCTAGAATGGTATGCAGCTCATCATGGAAGTGGCATGTCTGGGGCTCTGACCCGGAGCGGCCGTTTGCCTCTCTGGTTCTTTGGTAGGCTTCATGCGGCACTGCTGCACGTCCCTGTTATAACCTCTGTCCTTCATGCCCTTGGAGACTTTTTCAAATATTCTGACATTTCGTCTTTTGGAACAGAGTTCGGATAGCACAGATTCATCTCCCCATACAGAGATCAGATCCAGTATCTCCCGTTCAGTCCATGCTGGAGCTCTTTTGCGATTCTGGGACTCCATGGTCACCTGTGCTGATGAGTTCTGCATGGTCACCTGTGCTGATCAGCTCACTACGCTGGCCAAATAGGAAATGAAATTCAAAAGTTCGCGGGGCTTTTCCTGTCTACCTGGCCAGTTCATCTGAGTTGAGAGCGCTGTCCAGAGCAGTCACATTGGAGCACTCTGGGATAGCTTCTGGAGGCCAATACCGTCGAATTGCATACACACTACCCCAAATTCGACCCAGCAGGGTTGATTTCAGCACTAATCCCCTCGTTGGGGAGGAGTACAGAAATGGATTTTAAGAGCCCTTTAAGTCGACAAAAATGGCTTCATCTTGTGGACGGGTGCAGGGTTAAATCGATCTAAGGCTGCTAAATTCGACCTAAACTCATAGTGTAGACCAGGGCTGAGTGTACAGACCTTGCTTACCTCCCAGGGCTGGATGTAGGGCGAGGGCACTTCTACATTTGTTCTCTCCAGATAGGGATGACAAAGTGGATTTCCAGGACGAGGTCAACAGATCTTTCTTAAAAACAAAATTTTTATTTCAACGTTTAAAAGCATAGAGAAAAATGAACCAAACACAAACACATAACTTACCATACCTAAGGCTTACAATGTTTCCAAGGCAGGGCTCTCTCAAATTTAAGTTTCAGACCTTGATGAGTGACTGTATATGCTGTTATAAACTAAAAAGTCCTCTATGACCTCTTTGGATCTCAGTGTGAGGCTGTCTCACAGCCTGTTTTCCTGTTCCTGAGTGAGTGTCTGCCCTAGGTTTATCAACCCTTTTTCTCAGTCCATCAGCATCTGTCATGGGGATTACATTTCCCTCCACCTCAACCTTTTTCTTCCTGGTTGGCTGGACTTCCAATTTGGGCAATCAAGGTGAATGGCTGAGGATCTTGTCTAGGTGGAGCCATTATATTTTAATGGGTCCTATTTATGACCTGGGTTGTTATACATTGGAGGTACCTAATTTCCTTCTTGGTACAAAGGGGGATTATTTGCCAAAGACTAAACACTCCCGGAGTTCCAGAATATACTTGATGCATAGGACAAAGAAATCATATATTGTGCACATACAAAATATACATTTAAAATAGTGACCCATAAAGTTGAATTATCACATATAAGTGGTAGAAGAACTTAAGGAACAAAATGTCATATACCATCCCTCCATACAAATACCTGTTTTGCTACATGGTAAGTACCACAGTAGAGCAGACAGTAGAATAGCAAACACCTGGTAACAGCTTGGAAATCAAGAGCTAATGGGTATCCTCTGAATGCCAATAAATTCAAACAGACTCCTATCCCAGACCATCTGGCAGCTTTCACAGCATCATACAGAGAATTCTTCCTAGGTGCATCAATTTCAAGATGTTTTGGTATGGAATACATTTTAAACAAGCCACACTCTGGGCCAGCATCAGTCATTTTAGATGGCACCCTACCTCTGATGAGATTGGTAGTGTGCATGAGATTATATGATAGGAATCATGACTTTTAGTTTGCTTCTAAAACTAAAAGCAAAGCTGGTGCTGTGCCATGCCAACTTCTTCTGCCATTTAGGAAATAGAGCCAAGTCCATTTCTTGGGCTCCAGTCAGAAAGGGCCAAGAATGCTGTGGAGCTAGCATGTTCAGTTTGTGAAGCAGTACTGACAGGCTATGAAGAGAGTCTGGCCTGCAGGGCAGTATGCAACTTGGGGCCTCCTGAGAAGAAAATCTTAAAAGTAAGGGCAACTAAACAGATTCTTGCGGCTGCGTCCCGGAGGCAGACAAAAGGAGGACATGAGAAACAGCTGCTACAAAAAAGGAGTGCATGATCCACTGTTACACATCGCCTAGTGTGCCAGTGTACCACTGCCTGTGGTTGATGGAGAGTGAAACAGGATAGGGAGCACTGCATGCCGAAGCCACGGGGAAGAGGGAGCTCTCCTTTCTACTGTGAGCAGAGGAGATGCACTCCCCAAAGTCCCCCTTACTATAATGGCCCATCCACTGCCCTCTACTGGATGGACTATGTCATGTGTTATCTTCTAATTATGGTTTGATTTGGTGGAACTGCTTCTTTAGAAGACAGATAAGAGACTTGTGGGTTTAGGAGTCGACAGATGATGAGTTTTACTTTTGACTCCTGTAAAGTACAATCTTTCCTTAGATGTGAGATTTAGTATACTTTCCAATATGACACTGTCAAGGTATGTTTGAGTTTCTTTAACTTAGTATCACATATATCTAAACTTTTCTGACAGAAATGACTAAGATATGGCAGTAATGTAAAGAAGAATATGCGCTGTAGCTAATATAAGCTCAATAATAAGCATTCATTTTAATCTTCGTATATATACACAAGTGTAGATATGTCCAGTGATAAACTGAATTTACTAACAAGGGGCAAAATATATCTAAGGCACTTATATGACCCCTATAATTTTTAATGGATTTATCCTGATAACACACCCATGAGGTAATGAAGTATTATTATACCCATTTTACAGATAATCACAGAGGGAGACTAAGTTACTGGTCTAAGATCATAGCGGAAGTCTGTAGCATAATAGGGAGTTGAACCTGGTTTCTTGAAGTCCCAAGCTGAACACCTCATCTTATGGCCTACTTTAGTAATGTTCAAGTTTCATGTCCTTCCAAAAAGTTGTCAGAGATTTGAATGGGATGTCTCTATACCAGCTCATACATGACTCTGACAATGCAACTCTAATTAAAAATTAATAAAAAACAGTTAAATGAAAGGCAGCTGAAGGACACTGCAAGTCACAAAAGACTAATATTTGAAAACAATTTTGTTCCAGTTAAGCCCTTTACATTTCTTCTTTAAATGGTCTCTTCTTTTTCTCTTTTCTTTTTAAATTGTCTCTTTTCTTTTCTGATTTATTGATTCATAATAGTTAAGTCTGTGTAACTATCGAAATATTACTTGCTACTATAATTGAAGGTCCTGGTTAGAGAAACATCTACTTTCTGATTGTTTGAATGCAGACACTCAGTGGGTTTTCCTGAAGAAATCACAATGTTATTCCCTCAAGTTGAATAAATCCAGCTAAAAGCAAAGATCTCGCTCTCTCTGCAGAGGTGAGAAGGAGAACAGTGTGATGTTGTGCGGTGGAGCGTGTTCTTACTTTATTCTTGATTCACATGGAAAACTTAATGTACAAATGAACTTTCTGTTGTCTGATGGGAAACATTCAAGGGCAATGTGATGCGATGTCAAAACCCCACGCTGGGCCAGGGCAGGAAGAGTTTAATGGTCTGACCTGCAAAAATTTCATCCTGAGACATCTGCCAGAAATGTCAAGTCTGGATGGAGTAATGTTGAAAGGGACAGGAAATTATCAGGGTGACATACAGGCTGTAGCTGGCCCAGGGGGAGGAATCAGGAGCAATGGAGAACTGGTCTCTGTTTCCGTTATGGCTGTAAGGAATGGGACAAAACTACAGCTATTTGGAAGAGAGAGGAGGATCAGCAGGACTTCCATGAAGCAAGGAAGCTCAGCCTTCAGGGTATTCTCCTTTTATTCACTCTGTTCATCCTGTTCATCAATGGAATGATTATCTGGGCCTCCCTTGGGAAGGGAAAGCCCAAAGACCAGCTGGATGTGAGATTCTTGTCTGATTGGAGTGTGTAGACTATTTAAAATTCCAGTGAATGGGACACACATGCCAGGTTCCCTGAAGGATGAGGAAAGCCTAGAAGTAAACTAAAGATGGTTGAAGATGCTTTTGTCCTCTGGAGTTGATCCTAATCTATATCCAGTTTGGTTTTGAACTTTTGCTGATCCTTTGGCTCACAGGTGCTCCAATTAGGAGTCACAAAAACACTGGCCTTCCCATATTACTAAATGATGGGGGTGGGGGTTCCTGACTGGATGGAAAAAGGATTCTGGAAAAATTAGAGAATTATTTTATTGGATTACAATTTTATTTAAACATGGTATTTTAGCCCTACCTTGTCCTGAGGTATATTTTCTTTCCAGCTCCTTCTGTGGTTAGCCTTCTCTGACATGACTCCGGCACTAGCAAAGATGGAGAAATACCTTTTCTGAGAACCAAAGACTGTGGACCAGAACAAAGAATCCAGTCAACATTCAGTGTGACAAACCGTGTTTCAAACAAAAACAAAAAAAGTGGAAGTACCAAAGCTGCTCATTTATTCAAAGTTAATGACATTTGGTCAGTGTTTGACAATAAATTCTTTCAGCACAATAACTCACTGGCAGCTAGAGTTTTCGGTTTGCTGTCAGTTACTAAAAATCAAAAAAATATGGACCAAAAAGTTAAAAAAAAATCATTTTAGGTCAAATGAAATGTTTCATTTGAACTGAAACAAAACGTTTAATTGAGATTTTTATTGATTTTTTTAAATTAAATTGAAGGAAATTTCAAAACAAAAAGTCATACAATCTAAAAATCAAAACATTTCATTTTGAAAATATTTAAATAAAACATTTTGACTTTTTTTCCATTTCTTTTCTTAAACTCACCATTTGATAAAACCAACACAAATGTGCAAAACATTTTAGTGTTGCCAAGTTGCATTTTCAATTAAACAAGTTTCAGCCTAAAAACTTTCACCCAGCTCTGCTGGAAACAATACTGAGCTGTGAGAAATGCCATTGAGTCAGTTGTAAGTAGGCACCTGTTGTCAGCTGTAAGTAGTGACACCGGCACATATTCTAAATGTGTACTTTTTAAATATAATTGATTTGTGACCCTAATAAATGGGGAAGAAAACTGTACCCCAATTTCTATTTCCAAAATATAGTCACCTTAGTACTGTCACACACACAAGTTAGTAGTATACTACACCTTTTAAAAAGGTGCTCCCCCAACACAAGCCTCTAGTATCAACAAATGTGTGGGAGGCACATGGGCACCCTCTAGAGCTGCTCTGTTATGCTCCCTATGGAGAATACAGCACCATTGTAGTGCCACTTGCAATAGGGCAGCTCTTGCAGTGGGATTGTAGTTGCTCCTTACATGGGTGTGCAAAGAAGAGAAAAAGCTCTCTGCTCCTTTTTTTCTTCTTTGTGCAACAGTAGTCACGATGTGGCCCTATATATATATATATATATATATATATATACACATATACACACACACACACACACAAACACACACCTCTACATATACATCTCTACCCCGATATAATGCGACCTGATGTAACACGAATTCGGCTATAACGCGGTAAAGCAGCACTCTGGGGGGGCCGGGCTGCACACTCCGGCGGATCAAAGCAAGTTCGATATAAAGCTGTTTCACCTATAACGCAGTAAGATTTTTTGGCTCCCAAGGACAGCGTTATATTGGGGTAGAGGTGTATATGTTTGTTTATATTGTAAGCTAGAAGAATAGCTGCTACATACTGCTATGCATCACTGCATATCTTGTACATCCAGCTACTTATATAACACACTTACAACCACAGTAGCTGATTTAATAAGATATGCAACACAACATATTGGCATACTGGAGTGGATCAAGCCAATAATACTGTAGCAAATATACTATCAAGATAAGATTTCCTCTAATGTGTTATGGCAAAGAGATGATTTTATAAAATGCTTTTGATCTGTAAATACTACACTACAAGCAGAGATGTATCAATTAGAAGCTCAAAGCATTTGGAGAATGCCTTTGAAATTAGAAATAATGACATTTCCTTTAGCATTTGGGTTATGAATTATTATACAGGACCATCTCAGTTTAATTAGGATGCTAAAGTGGAGTTTAATGGATCTATCCAGTCTTGAAAATATAATACTTGAAGAACTGCTAACTGGAATATTTGAAAAAACTATTAATAGAACTGGTCTATTCCAGGGGAAATTCCAAAAATAAAAAATAAAAAAAGTTGTTGACTCAGATTAAAAAGCTGATATTTCCCTGGAGCAAAAATTCCAATTTTTTTCTATTCAGAATCATTGAAACATTTTAATAATGTTGATTTGTTTTGTTTCAATTTTTATATTATTATATGTAATTTTTTCTAGAAAGAGTAGCAATGGAAGCAGAGAAGTTAGGTTTAAAGCTATCACATGAAAAGACAACGGTGATGGTGACATTTAAGTCTGTTGAAAAGACAAACATATTCCTACCTAAATCTAAGAGGGCATTGAAGTGTATTGAGCATTTCAAATGCCTGGTTAGTAGGACTACAAAGGATGCCAAACATTACTTAGATATCCAACATAGTACTGAACTCATGACTGCTGCTCTAGCAACACAGCCACTTGGAGAAGTAAAGGGTATTTCCATGAAGTGTAAAATGAAATTGCTGCAGTTTCTTGCCTTCAGCGTCTTGCTATATGCATGCGAGACATGGACATTAAGAAAACAGGTCATTAAGATATTTTCTGCCTTCAAAATTGAAATGTTACAGGTGATTGCTGCATATTAGCTATAACTTGCACATGACTAATGAGGTAACCCGGAGTTACAGCATAACTGGAATGACACCTGTTATCCTTAAGACAATTAGGTGAAGAAATCTTGAGTTTGCATGTGGGTCAGATGAACAGAGAAAGCTTGCCAAAACAAGTTTTGCAGGGACTGGTGCTAGGGGCAGTGGGCAGCTGCAGTGAGTGTGGTTCGATGATGTGTCTAACTGGACAGGATGCAGTATGGCACACTTCTCAAGACTGTGTGTAGACCACAAAACATGGAAAGATTGCTGGCTAATGACTCCTGTGTGTTGTGTTTACTGTTCACTGTGATGTGACTCTATGGTGCTTTGCACTTTGAGAATGATGATGTAGATATAAATATATAATATTAAAATTAACATTCCAGATGTACAACAAATAGGAAAAAGATCCACTGGCTTTGACAAATCTTGCCTTAGTTTCTTTAGTGAGGGACCATTAGCTTATATTGTGTTTCCAATATAAGACAAACTCATCAACTCCCTCATTCACTTTCCCTTCAATCACCCATCTGCCAGTGTTGATAGCATTCTCCCCTATTTCCATGATCTTGGTCTTCTGTGTACTGATGAAAGTCCCACTTTGGCCACTTCTTTTATGTTCATAAGGAGTCTTCACGTTTCATCGAGTTTGTATCCAGTATAACTATATCATCTGCAAAAAGTCTCACAGCTTCTCTCTTTCCCAAACAATACTAGTGTCCTTGGCAGGAGCAATCACTCTTCTCATCACAAAGTCTATAACCCTGAAGAAGAGAAGTGGGATAGTACTCAACTTTGTCTTGTGCTAACAACAATTTTAAACGATTCTGTCTCTGTGTTCTCTGCCATGAGGCTACACTGATCATACAAAGATTTTAATCAAATTAACAATCTTTGCTGGAATTCCATAGTGTGTCAGGAACTCCCAGAGGGCTTCTCTATGGATACGATCAAACACTTTTGTAAAATTGTAGAAGTTAAAAAACATTTTCTCCTGGTATTCTAAGCCTCTCTCAATAGGTCTTCTCAAGGCAAAAACCTGATCTGAACATGACCCTCCAGATCAAAATCCAGCCTTTTTTTCCCTGAGAACGTTATCAACACTGATTTTCATTCAATTCAAAATGATAAACAAAACACTTTTTGAGGTACGGATAGGAGTGTCACCCCTGTCTGCTTATCACAAATAAGCTGGGCCCCCTTTTTACCTCCCAGCTGCCGTGCCCTCCTCAAAGTTGATTACTTCTAGTGATATAGGTAAGGCTGCTGTTTCTTTACATCTCACGATGAGTGTTAGTGCTACTGGCTGTCTAAGCATAGCCTGGAAGTGTTCCATCCAAAGACCTTTCTGTCCCTCCTCTGTGGTTAAAGTTGTACCATCTCAAGCCTTCACAATGCTACAATGGTTTGAGGATTGTGATGTCAGTTGTGTAGGTAATAGAAAAAGGGTTTTAGAATCCCCTGTCTTTTGTGCCTCCTCTGCTTCTCTTGCTTTATTTTCCATCCTATCTCTTCTAGTTGATTTTTTAAACTTCCTTGTCTTTGTCTGCATATTCTTGTTGAAGAATAGTTTTTACTGCTGTTGTGTTCTTCCTGAATTCTCTTCTTTCATTCTTTCTTCTCTTCAATTAGTCTCCGTGTATTTGGCTGTAGCCAATCTTCTTTCTTAGATTGTCTCACCCCCACTGTAGTGCTGGCTGCATCCACACTTTTTTTCTTTGAAAAATTTCTGTTCTTCAATATCATCCATCCATCTTTAACTCTTCAAATTTATTAGTAAGTTGCAGCTTGAAATGTGTCTTTAGTACTGGATCTACTATCTTTTTAGTATCATACATACCTCTGTCTTGCATGGTGTTAGCTTCTTTAGTTTTATTTTGATTGTCCCAACAAGAAGATGGTGGTCACTTCTGACATCAGGACTCATATACACCCTGGTGTCCGGCAGTGATCTTCTCCAGTGCTTACTAATGGCAACATGGTCAGGCTGTTAGGGGGGGTTGAGTCAAGTTTACAACCTGCCCATAAAAAAATGCTTTCTGTTACAGCAATAACCCAGATATAAGGTGCACTCACTGTTGTAGGGGCCTAAAACCTAGGTTGCAGTAGCTTCCACTGATGCAATCAAACCTGTAAGTGTGACCCTGGGCTTTTTGTCCATGTTTGGATGTCAAAGAACCCCACTGAATTTTGGAAGAGAAAGGGTGTAATTTACATATATAGCCTTAACTTTGGAATTTTCTGAATTTTGAGTCCCTGCCACCTTGACATTATCTGAACAATTTTCTGCTGTTATTTATAAGTTCTCTATCACATAACATGTCTAGTAGATAACATGAACAACATATAATGGAAGATCAATTGTTGCAAAAGGAACTTCTATGAAATTTTCGGCAATTGTAAACTACCCCACAATGTGATATTGTTCTCCTTGTTTATTTAGGAATCATAAGACATTTGGTGTTTTCAGAAGTCTTTTAAAACTCTTTTAGATACTCAAGCTGCTGAGTAAATAAATCAGTAGCTGCAGTACATGGGTCATAACACTTTTCTTGAACCATAAAAATGGGATTTTAACCAAGAGTGCTAAACATCACAGGCCATTTATTCTATGTTCACAGCACAATTCAGCAGAAACGTGACTATCTTACCCAATAACTAAATGCCAAAAGTAAAAGTATGCTGTATCCCAGATTGTTGAAAATAAAATCATGGCTTGTTTACATTTCTGTAAAAGACATGAAACATATTTTGGAGGAAGTGGAGAAACTGAATTATTGTAGAATGTCTCAAATACCAATGTAATGACACCATTAATATATCAGACTATGGAAAAGTATTGACATTTAAAATCGGTTGACAAATCTGGATTTATTACATCATTTCAGCTATTAGCAAGCTTGATTTTTGGTTTGTGATAGTGGAATATTAGCACCAATTAGGTTTTGGGCCATATTCATCCCCCCGGTCACAAGAAAGTAATGTATACTACCCTAGGCCTGTAGGGGTTTCCATTTAGATATGACAGCTTTAAATTTTGGTGGGGGCTCTGGGTAACCCTACTAGTGGAGAATGCTGTGGAGAAGATCCAAATAAGCACATATTTTGGCCATGTTGGCTCAGGCTACTTTGGGGAACATATTAGCCTTCTCCCCTCCCCAGCCTTGCCCTATTGCATCTCTAATCCTCACGGGCTCTCCTGGACCTCCTTGAGTAAACTGGTGTTATAGGCAAAACAGTTCAAACTTGCATGTCTCAACTTACATACCTAAATTATCCCTGGTTAGCCCCTTAAACACCATAAGAGACCTGATTTTCATAAATGGTGATTACCACAAATCTCTGTCTAATGAGGGCTCCACTCTGAGACATGGCAGCCAAGAAAACTCAACTGATTTCTTTCTCCTCCCTCCCAGCAGCAACTCCACCACTATCCCTGTTCCCAGTCCCACCCCACTCCCAGAAAATACCCTCAGACATCCCCTCATCTTTCAAAATCTTTTCCTGGGCCTAGAGAAATACCAAAACCCTCTACCTGGTTGTGGATGGGTGGAAGCCTCCTGCTACTTGCCTCTCTTTTATCACTAGCTAGTCCCAGTGGATCTATTCATCTTGCTTTCCCACGTTGCCATTTCTTTCCTGTGCCTAAGCATGGCTGCTTACTGTTTCCTGCTGCCTGAAATGAAGGAAGAGATGAGACTATGTGGAAGATCCACCCAAATCAATCAGGATTCACTCTGGGCAAGAATCCCAAATGATCCTGCATCTCACAGTACATCTACACTGCAGCTGAAAGCGAGCCTCCCAGCCTGGGTAGACAGACTCATGCTAGCAGGGCTCAAGATAGCATGCTAAAAATAGCTGTGTGGCTGTTATAGCTCAGGGTCTTGAGCCTAGGTGGTCAGGTGGGCTTGAGACCCCAAGCTCCAGCCCAACCTGCAATGTCCATACTGCTATTTGTAGAACATGAGCATGAGTCTGCCTATCTGGGCTGTGAGGCTCACCCCCAGCTTTAAGGCAGACATACCTCACAGTGGCTTCATACCCTCTCTCTGTTCATAGTTCAGCACCCCATGCCAGTTCCTAAAGGTGACAGGGTTTCTCTTAAGTCCTTATGAAGTTTAACAGCTGAAGATTATCCAGAGTTCTAAGGATCAATTCTGACCTAAAGGATCACTGCTCTACTAGTCATGGGTTTCGTGAAAATGAGCCAACATTAATGGTTCCCAATCCTGCTGGAAAGGCATAACGAGTGGGGTTCCGCAGGGGTCTGTTTTGGGACTGGCTCTGTTCAATATCTTCATTAACGACTTAAATATTGGCATAGAAAGTACGCTTATTAAGTTTGCGGATGATACCAAACTGGGAGGGATTGCAACTGCTTTGGAGGACAGGGTCATAATTCAAAATGATCTGGACAAATTGGAGAAATGGTCTGAGTTAAACAGGATGAAGTTTAACAAAGACAAATGCAAAGTGCTCCACTTAGGAAGAAAAAATCAGTTTCACACATACACAATGGGAAGAGACTGTCTAGGAAGGAGTACAGCAGAAAGGGATCTAGGGGTTATAGTGGACCACAAGCTAAATATGAGTCAACAGTGTGATGCTGTTGCAAAAAAAGCAAACATGATTCTGGGATGTATTAACAGGTGTGTTGTGAGCAAGACACGAGAAGTCATTCTTCCGCTCTACTCTGCTCTGGTTAGGCCTCAGCTGGAGTATTGTGTCCAGTTCTGGGCACCGCATTTCAAGAAAGATGTGGAGAAATTGGAAAGGGTCCAGAGAAGAGCAACAAGAATGATTAAAGGTCTTGAGAACATGACCTATGAAGGAAGGCTGAAAGAATTGGGTTTGTTTAGTTTGGAAAAGAGAAGACTGAGAGGGGACATGATAGCAGGTTTCAGGTATCTAAAAGGGTGTCATAAGGAGGAGGGAGAAAACTTGTTCACCTTAGCCTCTAAGGATAGAACAAGAAGCAATGGGCTTAAACTGCAGCAAGGGAGGTCTAGGTTGGACATTAGGAAAAAGTTCCTAACTGTCAGGGTGGTTAAACACTGGAATAAATTGCCTAGAGAGGTTGTGGAATCTTCATCTCTGGAGATATTTAAGAGTAGGTTAGATAAATGTCTATCAGGGATGGTCTAGACAGTATTTGGTCCTGCCATGCAGGCAGGGGACTGGACTCGATGACCTCTCGAGGTCCCTTCCAGTCCTAGAATCTATGAATCTATGAATCAGTGGGGGTTTTGAGGCACACACATTTGGACTAAAATACAGCCACCATATTCATTTTCATTAGTGATCTAAAACACAGTTGGACTCAGGGCCCTAGAATAAATAAGATTTTAATAATCCATTAGTAGTTAATCAGCATATTATAATGACTACCCAACTGAGCCTAAAACTGCATAGAACTGAATTTAGAACACTTGACTTTAAAGTATTATCAAGAAAATATTCAAGCAGTGACCTTTTGGAGAGCCTGCAGAGCTATAGTATTCACAGCGCATACAAACTAGTGAGCTGCTCAAGATTCCTGCTCCATTTCTTTGCGGTTACATTCATACTGTAACAAACTGGCTCCAGATAGTCAAAGCTACCCCCACCCCCATCACTGAAGTTTGATCCACTAATTATCTGTAAGGAATCCAGATTCTATATCTTTTCAATAACAATTTATCTGCCAAGAAATGCATTTGGCAGTATCACTTAGGAAGAAAAAAAATAGGAAATCAATGTAAAAACAATAAAGCACATAGACAACTTGAAAACCACAGCTTGAAGTGTTTTATCCTATAAAGAGAACCAAAAAAAAAAAATTAATGGCACATGGAGAGTACAAAAAATAAAAAATAATTAAAAAAAAATTGGTTGGGTAGCACTGCAAGCTGGTTGATTTGATTTAAAGATAGTCATGTTTAACATACTGTGGCGATAGATCATGGTCATATGGATTTGTTACTTGCAAGTTGTTATTTGCATAATCTAACAGAGTTTGACTGTTTCCATTCCACTCCCCCTCTCTCCCTTTCTTGTTACTAGTTTCTTCAGTTTTCCCCACTACAGCTGTTCTCCACATGCTCCTCTAATCTGGCATTTAAATATTTACGATTTTTTTCTGGAAGTTTTATATGTTGTCCTGGGCTATATAATAAAAAAGTCCTCAGAAAATTGTTCTAAAAATATATCTGCATAAACCATGTAAAAGATGCGGAGCAAATAAAACAGCAGCAGTACTAAAAAAAAGTCTGTGATATGACCTAAGGAACTGAGCTATGCAACACAGTTTCTAATAGTCTTTGTGGTATGGATCCGGCACCTCGCTGTATTGTTGCACCCTGTGCCCACGAGGACACTCAGCCCTGGTCTACACTACGAGTTTCGGTCGAATTTAGCAGCGTTAGATCGATTTAACCCTGCACCCGTCCACATGACGAAGCCATTTTTGTCAACTTAAAGGGCTCTTAAAATCGATTTCTGTATTCCTCCCCGACGAGGGGATTAACGCTGAAATCAACCCTGCTGGGTCGAATTTGGGGTAGTGTGGATGCAATTCGATGGTATTGGACTCCGGGAGCTATCCCAGAGTGCTCCATTGTGACCGCTCTGGACAGCACTCTCAACTCAGATGCACTGGCCAGTTAGACAGGAAAAGCCCTGCGAACTTTTGAATTTCATTTCCTGTTTGGCCAGCGTGGCGAGCTGATTAGCAGAGGTGACCATGCAGAGCTCATCAGCACAGGTGACCATGGAGTCCCAGAATCGCAAAAGAGTTCCAGCATGCACTGAACGGGAGGTACTGCATCTGATCGCTGTATGGGGAGATGAATCCGTGCTATCAGAACTCCGTTCCAAAAGACGAAATGCGGGAATATTTGAAAAAATATCCAAGGGCATGGAGGACAGAGGCTATAACAGGGACTCGCAGCAGTGCCGCGTGAAACTTATGGAGCTCAGGCAAGCCTACCAAAGAACCAGAGAGGTAAACGGCTGCTCCGGGTCAGAGCCCCAGACATGCCGCTTCTATGATGAGCTGCATGCCATTCTAGGGGGTGCCCCTACAACTATCCCACCCATCCGTGGACTCCATCAATGGATTCTCACTCAACAGGAATGCGGATTTTGGGGACGAGGAAGATGATGAGGAGGAGGAGGTTGAAGATAGTGCACAGCAAGCAAGCAGAGAAACCGTTTTCCCCGACAGCCAGGAACTGTTTATCACCCTGGAGCCAGTACCCTCCCAACCCACCCAAGGTGGGCTCCCGGACCTTGAAGGCAGAGAAGGGACCTCTGGTGAGTGTATCTTTGTAAATATAATACATGGTTTAAAAGCAAGCGTGTTTAATGATTAATTTGCCCTGAAGACTTGGGATGCATTGGCGGCCAGTACAGCTACTGGAAAAGTCTGTTAACGTGTATGGGGATGGAGCGGAAATCCTCCAGGGACATCTCAGTGAAGCTCTCCTGGATGTACTCCCAGGGTCACCTGGTTGAAATAGGGGAATTTTATTAAGGGGACATTCAGAGGTGGCCGTTCCTGCTGGGCTGTTTGCCTGTGGCTGAACAGAAATCATCCCCACTGTAAACCACACGGTGGAGGGAGGGGTGAACCGATCATCCTAGAGAATTGTGTGTGTGTGTGTGGGGGGGGGGGTTAGTTGGGTTTGTGCTGCACATTAACCCGAAAACCGCAACCCCTCCTTTTAAATGGCCAACCCAATGGGTGCTTGGTATGGGAAATGAGGGCGCTGCTGTTTGAAACCATCCCCACATGTTATGAAGGTTAAAGAAGCCAAAAGACTGTGGCTTACCATGTCTGCCTACAAGCCGAATTCTGTTGCCCGCCGGCCCTGCGTGTGTGATCTCTCACGCCAAACCGGCAGTCCCTCAATATAAGAGGCAAAATGCGACCTTGTAAAGAAAGCACACGTGCTATGTAATGTTAACAGCTTGGTTCACCATGAAAGAGTCTACCCATTGTTCTCTAAAATGTGTCTTTTTAAATACTACTCTCCCTTTTTTTCCTCCCGCAGCTGCAAATGTTTCAACGCTCCCCGTATCATCTCCGTCCCAGAGGCTAGCGAAGATTAGAAGGCGAAAAAAATGCACTCGCAATGAAATGTTCTCTGAGCTCATGCAGTCCTCCCACACTGAAAGAGCCCAGCAGAATGCCTGGAGGCCGATACTGTCAGAGTGCAGGAAAGCACAAAATGAACGTGAGGACAGGTGGCGGGAGCAAGAGGAGAGATGGCGGGATCAAGATGATCGGTGACGTCAGCGTGATGAGAGGAGGCAGGAAGCAATGCTTAGGCTGCTGGAGGATCAAACTGATATTCTCCGGTGTATAGTTGAGGTGCAGGAAAGGCAGCAGGAGCACAGACCACCGCTGCAGCCCCTGTGTAACCAACCGCCCACCTCCCCAAGTTCCATAGCCGCCTCAACCAGACACCCAAGAACGCGGTGGGGGGGCCTCCGGCCACCCAACCACTCCACCCCAGAGGACTGCCCAAGCAACAGAAAGCTCGCATTCAATAAGTTTTGAAGTGCAGTGTGGCCTTGTCCTTCCCTCCTCCGCCACCCATCCCGGGCTACCTTGGCAGTTATCCCCCCATTTGTGTGACAAATTAATAAAGAATGCATGAATTTGAAACAACAATGACTTTATTGTCTCTGCAAGCGGAGATCAAAAGGGGGAGGGGAGGGCGGTTGCCTTACAGGGAAATAGAGTGAACTAAGGGGGCGGGTTTTCATCAAGGAGAAACAAACAGAACTTTCACACCGTAGCCTGGCCAGTCATGAAACTGGTTTTCAAAGCTTCTCTGATGCGCAGTGCGCCATGCTGTGCTCTTCTAACCGCCCTGGTGTCTGGCTGCGCATAATCAGTGGCCAGGCAATTTGCCTCAACCTCCCACCCCACCATAAACGTCTCCCCCTTACTCTCACAGATATTGTGGAGCACACAGAAATAGTAATAATGATGGGAATATTGGTTTCGCTGAGGTCTAACCGAGTCAGTAAACTGTACCAGCGAGCTTTTAAACATCCAAAGGCACATTCTACCACCATTCTGCTCTTGTGCAGCCTATAGTTGAACAGCACCCTGACTACTGTCCAGGGTGCCTGTGTATGGCTTCATGAGCCATGGCATTAAGGATAGGCTGGGTCCCCAAGGATAACTATAGGCATTTCAACATCCCCAGTGGTTATTTTCTGGTCTGGAAAGTAAGTCCCTTGCTGCAGCCGTTCACACAGACCAGAGTTCCTAAAGATGCAAGTGTCATGTACTTTTCCTGGCCATCCCACGTTGATGTTGGTGAAATGTCCCTTGTGATCCACCAGTGCTTGTAGAACCATTGAAAAGTACCCCTTTCAGTTTATGTACTGGTTACCTTGGTGGTCCGGTCCCAAGATAGGGATATGCGTTCCGTCTATTGCCCCACCACAGTTAGGGAATCCCATTGCAGCAAAGCCATCCACTATGACCTGCACATTTCCCAGAGACACTACCCTTGATAGCAGCAGCTCAGTGATCGCGTTGGCTACTTGGATCACAGCAGCCCCCACAGTAGATTTGCCCACTCCAAATTGATTCCCGACTGACCGGTAGCTGTCTGGCATTGCAAGCTTCCAGAGGGCTATTGCCATTCGCTTGTGAACTGTGAGGGCTGCTCTCATCTTGGTATTTTTGTGCTTCAGGGTGGGGGAAAGCAAGTCACAAAGTTCCATGAGAGTGCCCTTATACATGCGAAAGTTTCGCAGCCACTGGGAATCATCGCAGACCTGCAACACTATGCGGTCCCACCAGTCTGTGCTTGTTTCCCGGGCCCAGAATCGGCATTCCACGGCATGAACCTGCCCCATTAGCACCATGATGTCCAAATTGCCAGGGCCCGTGCTTTGAGAGAACTCTGTGTCCATGTCCTCATCACTCTCGTCACCGTGCTGACATCGCCTCCTCGCCTGCTTTTGAAGTTTCTGGTGCTGCATATACTGCAGGATAATTCGCGTGGTGCTCATAACTGCTGCGATGATCTGAGTGGGCTCCATGCTTGCAGTGGTATGTCGTCTGCAGAAAAAAGGCACAAAACGATTGTCTGCCGTTGCTCTCATGGAGGGAGTGGCAACTCACGGCATGGCTTAAAGGGAATTAAAATCAACAAAGGGGGCAGGTTTACATCAAGGAGAAACACACAGAATTGTCACACCGAAGCCTGGCCAGTCATGAAACTGGTTTTCAAAGCCTCTGTGATGTGCAGCGCGCCTTGCTGCGCTCTTCTAATCTAATCGCAAACAGCCTAGTCAGCAAACAGCGCCAGCGAGCTTTTAAACGTCCAAAGGCACATTCTACCACCATTCTGCACTTGTTCAGCCTATAGTTGAACTGCTCCTTACTACTGTCCAGGCTTCATGAGCCATGGGAGCAAGGGGTAGGCTGGGGTAGGTGTGACCCTGCGGTGCTGCCGGCAGGGAGAGCAGCCTGAGGCAGAGGCCTCCAGCTGGCATGATATTCCAGGCAGGACTGAATCTCTATTAGACGAAACTTAAAGAAGAGAATGACCTGGAGTCATTCCCATTTTTGTCTAGGTGCCCCCGACTGACCTCACCGAGGTCGGCCAGGAGCACCCATGTCTGCCCAGGCGCCCCCAACTGACATCACTGAGGTCGGCCAGGAGCAACCAGGAGACGGTGGCAAACGGTGCAGTACGACAGCTAACCCTCTTTGCTAACTTGCGAAGGCAAGGAGCTGCCGCTGCTGCTGTGTTGCAATGCAATACCGCGTCTGTCAGCAGCACCCAGGAGACGTACGGTGACGGTGAGCTAAGCAGGCTCCATGCTTGCCGTGGTAGGTCGTCTGCACGGGTAACCCAGGAAAAAAGGTGAGAAATGATTTTTTGCTGTTGCTTTCACGGAGGGAGGGGGGCCTGACGACATGTACCCAGAACCACCCGTGACAATGTTTTTGCCCCATCAGGCATTGGGAGCTCAACCCAGAATTCCAATGGGCAGCGGAAACTGCGGGAACTGTGGGATAGCTACCCACAGGGCACCGCTCCGTAAGTCAACGCTAGTCTCGGTACTGTGGACGCACACTGCCGACTTAATGCGCTTAGTGGGGACACACATAATCGACTGTATAAAATCGATTTCTAAAAAATCAACTTCTATAAAATCAACCTAATTTCATAGTGTAGACATACCCTCACTTTCTATTGCTTAAAACCAACAAGACTGCTTATGACAGTAAGCAGTACGCCAGGATGGAACCTTCCTTCTGCTTTTTTTTTTTTTTTTTTATTTATTTGAGAGTATATTAAACATGGAAGAATCATATAAGAGATGCAAAGGATTGGATTTTCCTTTCAGGGCCCAATTCAACAAAGCATGTATTATGTGCTTAAGTTCATCTCTACTCAACAAAGCACTTAAGAAAGTGTTTAATTCCCATTGAAGCCAATAGCACATAAGCAAGTACTTAAGTGCTTTGCTGAATACAGATCTCATTCTGGTTTTAAACCAGTGTGATTTCAATTATTTCACTGGAGCTCCTCCTCATTTAAGCATGTGTAAATGAGAAGAGACTCAGGGCCAAAATGTAGAAGAATCATTTTAAGGCATGAAAAGGCAGCTCTTAGTTGAAGAACAGTAGGCTAAATTGATTAGGTGATTAGTCATTTTTTTCCCCTAACACCTGGAAAATAATTAGTCATCTGTGGTGTTGCAGAAAAAGCATAAACAGCAGATGTTTCCATTCTGTTGTATACCTTAGCATTAGCCTATGCATTTTTGTATTAAAATTACTTAGAATACAATTTTTAAAAGATTGAATTGCATAACATTATTTTGGAAAATTAGGTTTCTGTTTTCATAATTATAGCATTGCTTTGAATTAATATGCACAGATGCATTGGCTGTTTGCATCATTAAGTCTTGAAAAGACTATTAAATGTTGATATTTTCTTATCTATTCTTATTATCCCTTTCATTAAGAAAAATAGACTATTCATGGATGAAGCATTTCAATGAGATTATATAAACTTCATTGAGATTGAAGAATAAAGTTAAAATATAAATAGGAGCAGAATAGTGGGAAATAATTTCATTGATGATCTGATTTTATACCTCATATGAAGATAAAACTCACAACTGAACTGAAATATTAGTTGTCAACAACAGAGGAAGAAATGCACATCCCTGTCACTGTGTTCTTCAAAAGACATTTATTTTTTCATCTCTCCTGTCACCCCTTATGCATATAGATTACCACACTGAAATGAAAAGGACAATTTGGCCCATTATACAGATAACCCAAATTACAAAGTTCCATCCTGAATATGAATCTAGATGCAAATTTCCCTAGCGTTCAGAGAGAGATGGGGGTTTCGCAAACATTGTTCCTGTCTCTAATTAGGGAAGTCTCTACTTAATACTATAGGAAAAAAATATCATGTAAACTCCAGATATACTGCACATCCTGGCACTGATTTTGCAATCAGGGCTGCAAAGAGAGAACCCTAGTGTAGTTCCACATTGGTGCCGGGGTCATCCATTACAGATCTCCTGGCAGGATCAGAACTCATTTTTCTGATACAATTTATAAAAAAAATATATATATTTACTACTATGTTACTGGAAATGTTTAGTTCAGCATCTCTTTAAAGTTAAGATCTGAAACATTTATCTTAAAGTCTAATGAAAACCAAAAGGAGTTATTTATAGTCTTAAAAATGCAATAATAAAGTTATATAAAGATTTTTACAAAACACAAGTCTTCAGCATCTTGAAATTGTTTGACACAACTTCAGAATTTTATAGTAATTTTAAAAACTTGTGACAGGATAGTAATAATTAACTTTTGATTTACTAGTATATGTTGTTATAGTTTCCCTAATTGCATTTACAGGGGTCTATTTTCTGACTTTAATCTCCTTAATTATAATTCATCCACCAGAAAATAGGTCCCTAAAGAAGGTTACCTCAGTTTATCTATTAGGGATACAGTATATATACTAATGTTTCAAGTGGATTAAAAATTTGAAGCTTAGTGCTTCAGTCTTTGAAGGATCAGGGTGTTATTTAGTACTTGCCTTATTTCCGGTGAATACATTTTTGATCAGCCAACTAAATATTCTCCCAGTGTCACAAACAATACTGTTTGGAATATAGAATGTTATATTTGTAACTTATTCACAAATTGTATAAAGCCTTAATTTTGGCATACCAAAAATTTCACTCTAGTGGCTATAACTCAGAAATAACTATATTGTAGAGATGGAATAGCATCCTACTGCTTTTGCTTTATGGACAGTAATTGAGCCATTACAGAAGTTAATTTTGTGCCAGTTCAGCAGAGTAGGTTAGATGAAGTATTAGCAGCTTAAAATAGACATGTACCACTTGCAATTTCAGTCCAGTACAATGATTTTCCCTGCCTATCATTATGCATCCCAAACAACGTGGCAGATGTAAGAGTAATGTGTTGCTTTTAATCTGTGTGAATTCCTATCAGCATCAGTGGAAGTTCTGTTGTGGCTCAAGGTCAGTGTAGAGTGGTTGAGGCTTCATCCTGTTCCCATTAAAATCAATGGCAAACCTTTCTTGACTTCGGTAGTGCAGGCTTGGGATCTTAAGGTACGTCAACACTTCAATAACACACCTGAGGGTGGCCTGTGTCAGCTGACTAGGGCTCCTAGGGCTCAGGCTGTGAGGCTACAAAATTGCAGTGTAGACATCCGGACTTGGCCCTGGAAGGGCCCAGAGCCCAGGCTGGGCCCAGAGCCCAGGCTGCAGCCTGAGCCTAGACATCTACACTGCAGCCCAAACCCCATGAGCCCAAGTCAGCTTACACAGGCCAGCTGCCAGTGTGTAGACATACCCTTAGTGAGACAGCCAAGTGTAGACCTGGTAAATTACAAAATTAGCTATTATTATCCCACTGGTATTTGTGTGAATTACTGGCAACTAATGTCTTCTGTATTGTGCTCTGTTGGTCTGAATGTATACTCTACCCACAAAACACAATGTTGCTATGCCAGAGATGAGTTTGGTCCAATGTGTGTCAACAGCAAGCTGTTGCAGACTGTAGACTCTTTAGTATTGAGTCCTGTACTGTTTGCCTTTATGTGTAATTGCACTGTTCACTCATTTAATGCTGAATATTCATGCACAGTTCATATTTGGATTTGGTTTGCAGACAGTTCACTTATCATAAGCATTTGGTTTACATTCTAACCTAGAACAAAGTGAATAATTCATAGCCATAAGGATCCAACAAATTTCTCCCTTTTTATTTATATTGGTGAATAAATACTTTGAAAGTAATGATTAACTACTTCTGCAAATAAATTTTGGTGTGCAGGTTGTGAATATTCACAATTTGTGCAGTGCTGGTTAGTTACTTAAGGTACATCTAATTGTTTGTGTTCACTGATTTGATGACTTACTTAACTAAGCAACAGTGTGAACTGTATATCTTACAATCAACTACATAATTCAAAATTTGCTTATTATTAATATCCAGGTATTTGAGATTTAAATCAGTTTTTCAGTGGATATTCATGCCAGGAAAGTTTGAGCACTTTAATGTTTGCAGAAGGTGAATATGAAAAGACCATGGATAAGATATGAACCACCAGAAAAGAAATAGTCACACTCATATAGCACAAAAATAAGGGGTGGGTGAGGATATGGTCCTTCACACAAAAGTATTCTTTTTTTAGTTATGTTACGGTCTGGTGTTTATCCCAAGGCACTCTCTCTTTTTATCTGATGAGCATCTACTCTTACAGTTTCCTGCTGAGGAACACGATTAGCTTGCAGTCTTCACCCAAATTCATAATCTCCTGTGTTAGGCGAGAACTAAACGAAGCTGGAGATACCTTCCTATTTGCCAGTGATCAGTTAATGCTCCTCCTTTCTGCCACAGGCCTGTTAGTGATAAAAGTCAGAGAAACACAGCATTTCTCCTGCATTGGTAGCCCAAACTTCAGAGACCTCACATAGGAGGACTCCGCACCTCCATTCACTTGGTGAAATGCAGGGGGTCTCTGCAATGCTCAGATTAGGTGGGCTTGAAGTATGATTAGTGGGTCCATTCACAGCTGAAATCCACATCACCCCAATTCAGCACACACTAAGAGGTAACACTGGGCTACTCCTCCTCCTCCCCAGTATCCAGCAAGTATCCTGGCTAAACACATACCCTGACCATTACTTTCATTTTGATACCGAGGTCTCCTTTGTAGTTTCAGACAAGCATGGTTCTTTTACTCAGGCTTTCTAAGCATGGGGCCTTTAGTAAATGTGAGTTAATTGTAATTATAATATAATGACTGTAATAAATCCCACTATAATATACTGTTAAGTAACAGAAAATTACAAAGTGTTATAGAGAGACAGGGTAGGTGAGTTAATATCTTTTGCTGAACCAACTTCAGTTGATGAAAAAGAGAGAAGTTTTCGAGCTACAAAGAGCTCTTTTTCAGCCCAGACCTGAAGAACAACTGTTTGTATCTTGAAAACTTGTCTTTTTCACCAACAGAAGCTGATCCAATAAAAGATATTACCTCACACACCTTGTCCTCTAATATACTGAGACCAATAGGGCTACAACAGCACTACAAAGTATTATAGATACATTTTGGCTTGAATTAGACAGAAGCAACCATCTCATTTAGTCTAGTTTAATCAGAGAAATAATTTTTGAACTTGACATCATGATTCAACCTTACAAAATACACCACTAATAATAATTTGAAGGGTACTTCATTAAGCAATAATAGTCCCTTTTCACTGTTTTAAAGAATAATGAGCTGGTCTCCAAGTAGATAAACAATGAGGTGGAAGGTCAAACAATGAGTGAACTAGATTACTGGTGAGTAGCACAGTGCTATTATTCTCTCTCTGATATTGCAAGCATTGTTGATATTAATGTTACTAAGTGGAAGATATACATTCTTGAGTAGTTTTAAAAACAATTTTTAAGCGGACGAGAAAGTAGGGGCATATGTTGATATACAGATTTCACTACTGAGGACTAAAGCATTCTGATTTGCTGACAGAATCTACTCTTATTATAATTAGGAGGCACTTGAAAATACATGGAATAATTTACCAAATGCAGATTACACTTCTAAATAGATATGTTGATCAAGAACCTGCTTACCTTACTCATGCAAGTACATCAAATGGAGCCAATAAGACTATTTATAGTCTATAGACCATTATTTTGATGACTATGATGTTATGGAAATAATGGTATGTTTTTACTTACCAGCCACTCCTCAGAGATGTAAATAAAGTGGTGATGGAAGAAATGTCAGGTTGTACTGCCCATCCCTTGCTAGTGCATGGCCTACGGAGTATTCTTGAATGCCCAACCAATTCTGATTTTGAATTGCTCGAGCAATGGAGATTCCATAAAATAGATTTAATAATCTAGAAGATCTCACTCTAATTGTTCTAGCCTAACTTTTCCTTTGCCTATTTTCATCCTACTATAACATGCCTTATACCACCCTAAACAATTCTTCCCCCTACTTTGGTGTTTATCCCAAGGATGCTAGACTGGATTTATATAAATAAAAAACTATGTGAACCTTTGCCCAAAATTGGAAGTGAAATAGAACTAAACTTTGTGGTGAACCATGATTATCCCAAGGTCTCAGGGGACATCCAAAATAAGGAACTTTAATTCTGCAGAGCTTGGGAGCTCTATGAGACATTAACTTTGCCTTCTTAGGCTTAAGATCACTTTTCACTCTGCCCCTATAACACCATGAGGCATAAACGATTTTCACTTAACCTAGAGTTGTGGTGAACTGGAGGTTGGTTAATCAGGGTTTATCTATAAAACATTGTATTTAACTTCCTATTTATTTCTATGTACCTCTGTAGAGCCTACACTCCCCTGGTCTATTCAGGATTGGAAGCAAAAATGTTTAAATATCACAAGAAAGTTTCTTCTCCTGGGGTGAAATTCTAGTTCCATTGATGTCATTGGAGTTTCACCATTGACTTCAGTGGGACCAGGATCTCACCTCTGGAATTTCTGGCCAGAATGAGGCAGATAGTGCTGTAAATGTTATGATAAATGCTTAGACCCCTGAGATTTCCAGACAAGTCTTGCCTATCCCCAGAGCCAAATTCACCGGGTGTTTAAGCCCATCTATTTCCCAAACTCAACCTTGTCTCTAAAAGGAAAAAGCCACCAGGAAAAGAAAATCCAAGCCAGTTTCATCAAGTGTCAAGCAGCTGCCAAAAATAGTCACCAAAGCAGGAAGAAGAACTCTCACAATGAAGCTCAGACCAGTCTCAGTCCTATGATTCTGGTAGCCTTTTCCTTCAAGATAAAGTTGATGATCTGGATTCACTTCTTCTTCTAAACAGTAGACTCTTCCCCCACAGCCCTGTCCAGCTGAAAGCCTCTTAAAAGTAAATGTAGAGAGCAAGGCAGAGTGACTTCTGAACACCAGAATCTCTAGAAAAGACTGTGGATACTAAATAGTCCACTGCAGAGAGGAAGATGTCCATTAGCAGAGCCACTCAGAAGCTAATCCCCAGCAGGTTCTGCAGCATTCGGGAGAAGGGGAAAAGATGGGGCCTAGCCAAGACAACTTTATGCCTTTGGATCCAGAAGTATGCAGGGGTGACACCCCTCCTCCAGGAGGATTAGCGCCCATATGGTACCCCCTTCCCACAAATCATGTGGGCTTGAGAAAGAAATTCCAGGAGCAAGTCCCAAGGGCCAAAGAAACTGAAGCAACCTTAGCAGAACTGATAGTGTCAGCAGAATGCTCTTGCTGGATGTCCTCTGCCCTGTGCTTATCAGAAACACTACTTTTTGTCTCATACTCCATATTCTTTAAATGAACATTAGGGCTGAAAAGCTGCGATAGCAAGAATGCCTGAGATAATGACTTTAATTTAGACTCCAACCACATTAATTTGTATTTTATCCCAAGATTAAAGGAAGTTTATAAAATTCATGAAAGTACAAAGGGTAACTTAGGAGCCTAAGTCACAATGAAGGGATTGTGATGGATGAGAGTCTGGGGAAAACATGAGCCAGCACAGGACCTATTTCTTGACAGGTTTATTTCGCTGGCAATTAGTGAAACTGAGGGAAGATAGGGCATCACATTGGATCATGTAGCCCCTTCATTTTAAATTGATTGTCCACTTTTATAACCCTTTTGTATTGTTTTCTGCATTCATTACTGCCTGCAGCACTTGCCAATCTAGTAATATCTGAAGATTCAATTAACGTGCTGCTTATCCCGTCTTCTTGATAATTAACTAAATGTAACCTAACATTTGTCCCTGCAGCACCCATCAACAGGATATTTCCTTCCCCACTTGTCAATACATTTCCTTTTGTCATCATTACCTTTTTTAAGTTCTTTACTTACTTTTCAATCCATATCTTGCTGTACATTTGTTTTGAAACCGATAGGCCTCAATATACAGTGTGCTACATCACACTGTACCGAATGAAGCCTTCTCTATTAGCAATGGGGATTTGAAATCTGCTCATCAAAAGCAGGCAAAAATATGTTTATGCTGTTTATATTTCTTTTAAGAAAAGATATGATATATATTGAATTCCACTCCATTACTTTGAAGCTACTGAGTCTATGAAGTCTGCGCTGGTGAACTGGTAAATTAGAAAATCAGAACACTACATTTTGTCTCATATTCCAACTGCATTAAATGAACACGAGGGCTGAAAAGCGAAGATAGCAAGAATGACTGAGATAATGATGAGACCAAGTCTTGATACACAAGTTCTCAGAGTTGGTTTTTTTTTAAATTTAGACTCCAAACCACATGAAAGATTATTGCCTCCCAGTATTAAAGGCATCTGATAAAACTCATAAAAGAATGAAGAGTAACTTTCCAAAAGACCCAAAGTGACAAATCACATTGAAACTCAGTGGGACTAAGTCACTTAGGCACTTTAGAAAATGTTACTGCAGATAACTGGTTGGAAGTAGTGTATTCCTATTAGTTTTAGGGTCTAGTGTGAGGCAAGGGGGAACTGGTATGGCCCTGTCTCCTTTGGCCATAGTGCACCAACCCTTGGGTTGAATGGCAGGAGCAATCCCTGAGCTGCTGTGAGTGAAGGGACTGGAACTGTGACTGGCCCTTACGCGCAGGGGTGTCATTTCAGAATTTTTCTGGGGTGCAAAGCTGTGTCAGTATATAGGACATTATGATTGTACTATATCCTGCAAAGTCTAGGGGAGGCAAAAAGTGGGAGACATAATACAGCACATAGAGCTATGATAAGTCAGGGGATGTGATAGGGCAAACCACGGTGTGTGTGTGGTGGGGAGGCAGCTGCCTCCATTACCCCACAGAAAATGACACCCATGGTTATATGGACTGTCTGAGGGGGAACAAGTTATTATTAGTGTTCTCCCCATCCTCCCCATGTGCACCCATGTAGGAGCCAACCACAGGCTGTCCCTGAACACCATTAAATGTCCATTTCTCCTAACAAATACAAAAAGTGCCTCATGTTACCAAAGCTTAGTAGAAATGAGGATATCTGCTTAAGAATGTGACCTGATATAAAGTTGTCATGTGTTCAAATGTCTATATACACTATCCTATTTAAATTCATAAATAGTATGAGCCAAATTCAGCCCCGATGTGAGGGATGAAACTCCAATGAATTTAGTTCATTCCAGTGGCCTTTGATTGTTGAACTATATTGTAATTGTGTCATGCTCTCTTGTTGCATTTTGTTTCATATTACATTGTAAACCCATTACAGCAGGGACTGTGTTCTGTCTGTACAGCACCTAGCACAATGGGGCTTCAATCCTTAGCACAATGGAAAAGAAGAGAAGGGTGTGGAAGGATGCTTTGAATGTAGATAGTATACGTTATTTTAAACAGAAAATAAGAATGATTAATACAGCCGATGGTTGAAGAAAAGCCTATAGACAAATAGATTTTATTGGTTAAAGAAAGGTTTTAGAAATGTGTAACATTTCACTGAGTTGATGCTTTATCAGTTTTAAAGGCTTCAGTTTAAAAAGCATCAGCACGTTATCTGTAAGAACAGTGACTTTATTCATGCATGAACTTAATGAATCAACCAAAAAAAAACCAAAGTAGTAGATTATTAATGAGACATTTACTCAAGGCAGCCTTAATGACTTGTTTCTGAGCTCATCAGAGAAAGTTCTCTAATGGAAGCCATAGAGATGCAATGGCAAATCTCTTAGCATATAAAAATAGTGGACAAGATTTTCGTTTTGGCATCTTGGAGTAAAACCTGATATGGCAGGACCTTGAGGACCTGTCTTAAACACACATATATACCTTCCCCCTCTTTTTGTCCCTTGCTGGCTCCCTTCCTCCTTTTTACTTCTTAAGGTTAATTGGAGAACTGGTTCAAATAAAATCAGAATTTACCTAATCATCACCTGAAATGTAAATTAAAAATGCTTTGGGGTGTTCTAGCAGTAGCTTTTTCCTTTAGCACTAGGTTTAGCCACTTCCTCAGCTTCCCCTTGCTATGCCTCACTTTTCCCTTGGTGATGGGATAGTTTAGCCCTGCAGCTGAACTTAAAAGTCCTCTCCCTTCTGGGGAGAACAAAAATCCTGCCAAAGGCAAAACAATTACCAAACTTTCATCCATCCATGCAGGATCTCCACAAAGTCTTTCCCCTCCACGAGCCACAGCCCTCTCTTTAAGGGCTGTGACTTCAACCATCTCCCCTTGGATCAGTCCTCTTTCTGTCATGGTTCTACAAATGGTCTTTCTCCCCAGTTGCAAAGGTCTCAGGACAACACCAAGTAACACTACTGAAGTGTGGAATATCCTTGCCTTTAACCACAGAATCCAGCCATGAGGCCCTGAATTATGTCCTCTCCAAGTTCAAACTTTCCTTTACTCTTCTCTCAGGGCTACTTCCTATACTTGCCTCTTAGGTGTTTATCCTGTTTTTTCCACAGGTTTCTTCAGTCCAGTCTTCACACACATCCCTGGGCTGTTTCCCCTGGCTTTCTGTCACCTGGATACCCAATCACAGAGGAAGGACTTAAGTAAGATATTATATGTAGATATGTATGGAAAGTGTTACGTCACCCTAACTATAGGGACCGTGCAGTTGTCCACCTACAATAAATCCACAGAATCATTAAACATGTTTGCTGTTTATTTTGAAACTCAAAGTCTATTGTGTAAAAGTCATTATTTTAGACATTCATGAACACAAGCATAAATGGGAATCACCGCAATACCCGAGCTGAATCTAGAAAAAATGCAGAATGATTTTGTTTCACAACATACACAGAATATATATCAGATATTGCTGTGAAATTAAAATCCATAAATGACCCACAAGTAGAGAGCAAAATTATTTGTTTTCATATGACAGAACAGGTTGATCGGGATCCAAATTGTAATGGCTACCCCTTTTTTCCTCAGTTTCTCCACAAGCTTTCCCACAGCATGCTTGGTCACACTGTGGAACTCAGATTGATAAATTTCATTCTGCTGCAATCTCTGACTTCAAATGGGTTAAACAGGTGGTTTCACCATTGCTATATATGCCTTCATTTCAGGCAATAAGATAAGCCTTTTCTTTCTGCTGCCCCTCTCTGTCTCTTTACTGTGGTTCTCACTCTATTGAAGCTTGGATACTTACAAGATCTGACTTTTTGTTTTACTGTTTCATCAGCCCTCCAGTATATCTATCTGTAATATGATCCCACCTGTGATTTACACCACCAGAACTAAAACTTAACAGTCCATGAAATTTATTGCATATTGTTTGATTCATTTGTATTGAGCTACAACGAACATGAGCTAAATTGTAAATTTTTCTTCACATTGTTTTCAGAGCAAATGACTGGTCATAGTTCACATGCAAATATGAAGCTTCTATGGGAATTTTTACTGCTTCATAAAAATTAGAGTCAGAGGTTTATTGAAAGCCTCCACCTTCTTTAATGGCCTTATTTTATTTTTTCATATTGTGTCAGAACCAGTCTTGATGCAGAATCTTCCTTCTTAACATATTTTATAGCCTAAATATACAGTAGTTTATATTTAGACTTCCTCCTTTTCCACTAAATAACATGGTGAACTGACAATTATGCCAAATTATTTTTTCCATTTAATAGCATTAAATTTCATTCTTCAACTTTCTACCCATTTCTCCATCTGTTTAAAACCTCATGCAGTCTAGTGGTGTGCTCCTGACTATATACCATCCCTCCTGTCTGTGTCATTTGAAATGTATGTCACCATTCAGTCCCAGATTAATTTAAAATACTCTCACTCAGATTTATGGGATCTTAATGGGGTGGGGAGGGGGAGGGAGAGAGAGAGAGAGAGAGCAAGCAGAGATGCCTCATTAATGGAAATCTATCCTGGCCTTAGTGTACATCTTTGTCAAGCAGCATAGATTTCATGTATAACTATTAGAGGATCCAGCCTTTGGTAACTGGGTGCCTCCAGCACCCATAAGATGCTGATCCTTCAGCAATGTAGCTTTCCTGAACTCCTTTGGGAAGTTTGAATCTTTGGATTGTCATAAAAGATTGAAGAAAAAAGAAATTTTCCTTAAGATCTCTATACCAATTCAAACCCCATCCCTGAAACAATGACAGTACCATCACACCCTTGTAAAAAGTTGTGTTTAAAGGTGTAATTTGAACAAGGTTGCACCTTGGTTTTGTAGTGATTGACTTAGATTTTGATAGAGAAGAAAAAGATTGGTCTTGTGGTTAAGGCACAGAATTCAGAATGTGTGGACTTGATTCTTAGTTCTGCCATAGGTTTTCTATTTGACCTTGGAAATGTCACTTAAACAGCCTGTGCCTCACTTCCCCATCTGTAAAATGGGGATAATACTATCCTAAGTCAAAGGAGTTAGGAATGAATTTATCTTTATGATGCAAATATCATGGTGAAGAGTGCCCTAACAAAGGCAATAAAATAGACAAATAAATAGTATTGCTTTAGAAGTGTCAGTAAGCCAGTAAATCCATTCATTGTAAAGAGGAATGACAATCAAAACATGGAGTTGTTCTGTTTCCACCTGCTGGCTGGGAGGAACTATATCCAAGCATTTCCATTTACACTGGTATAGAAGATAGTTTCTTTCTTTGAGCTAAGAGGTAATGAAAACGTCTCCTTATCAATTTTCCCCTCAACATGTGTCAGCTCTTTAATAATATAAGAAAAAGGTCTCGCACAACTGCCCTCAAAACACAGTAACATTTGTAGGTGAGGAAAGGAGACCACATGTAGCACTGAGACAATACACAAACAAATTAAGGATTAATATTTGGCAGCCTATTTAATTTTGAATGACCAATCTCTCTTGTTAAGGTTGACTTTTGGGTCAGTTGAGAAGATGATGGTTATTACAGGTCTCTTGCTACTGTTCTGGGGCAAATTTGTAGCTATGTAAAGTGAGCTGGGAAAGCTAATGTAGCAAATGATATATGCAGTGTTGTTGTAGCCATTTTGGGTCCAGGATATTAGAGAGACAAGGTGGAAGAGATAATATATTTTATTGGTCTTGAAGAAGAGCTCTGTGTAAGCATGAAAGCTTGTTTCTCTCACCAATAGAAAATGGTCCAATAAAAGATATTGCCTCATCCACCTTGTCTCTTTAATAGCAAATGATAAGCTCTTTCTCATCTGAAAAAACATTATTGCCTCTTCAAAATGTTGGCAAGGATTTGGTGTTTGTTTGTTTTGTCAAAATAATACAGCACAGGTTATTGCAAGAAGTCTAGACGTACTTCTTCACACAACGCACAGTCATCCTGTGGAACTCACTCTCAGGGAATGTTGTGAAGGCCAAAGGTATAACTGGGTTCAAAAAAGAATTAGATTAGTTCATGGAGTATAGCTCCATCAATGGCTATTAGACAAGATAGTCAGGGACACAACCCCATGCTTTGAAGCTGATTAGACAACAGGGGATGGATCGCTCAATAATTGCCCTGTTCTGTTCACTCTCTCTAAAGCATTTGGCACCAGTTACTGTCAGAAGACATGATATTGGACTACATGGACCATTATCTGACCCAATATGGCCATTTTTATGCTCTTAAGACTACTTTAAATTACTACAGTGGACCAATGTAAAGTGTTGTATAACTACCATATTTTCAGAAAGGCAACATCTAATTAAACAAAATGTTCATAGTATATAAAACTTCCTCGGAGTATTTGTGATCAGATGAGAAAATAGTTTGGCACAAACATCAAACCTTCATACTAACTGAAGCAGCAGATGCCCCTGGACTATATGCTATCTCCTCTTTTTTATATTTCTATGGCTACAGTGTAACCAGGAAGAATTTGACATTTTTTCTTTTAAAATAGAATGTTTAAAACTGACATTGCACCTTGGTAATATCAAAGGAATGTGTGTCTTTAACATGGCTGCAACTCACCGCCAGTGCCCCTCCTTGGGTATAGGTCTGGAAATGTAGCTCTCACTGCATTGTGTGCCCCTTTGCTGCTCATTGCTCCCTCTGTGATAATCTTTCTTCTGGTAACTTGATCCTCAGGCCAGGTCACCACTTAATAACCCTGGAAGTGGTGGACTAAGTCCAACAGGACTACTGCCCAAATGCCTTCTCCAGATGATATTCAGTTCCAGCTCGAGCTAGGTGCCACTATACCAGTGGCTAGCCGGGGAACCCAGGCCTCCCCACCACACCAGGTTCTGGCGCAGGGATCCTATGACCAATGGTCCAAGTCTACTTAGTCCCCATCCCTGATGCAGTTTCCCTGGGCTCCCTCTCTTCCCTTGCCTGTTTCTCGGTTCACCACAGGAGATTACGCTATTCCATGTGGTTACTTCACTCACTCCTACCTCTTGCTAAACTTCTTACTCCACGGCAGTATCTCAGTGCTTCCTTTCCTCCTGGATATCCTCCTTATTCCTGATGTTCCCCTCCAGCCCTCTTCTTGTTGTTGTATTTTATGGTGTAGACTCTGATTCTGAGTCTATAACATCCGGGTAGTGGATTTCATGATAAACAGTTAATCTCACTCTTTACCAGGTATCTTTTTTAAATTGTAATATTGCTTTCTTAATGGTGCCCCATTTTTCTGATGCTTTTACCAGGTATTTTAGTAAAATTTGTCACTTTTAAGTGTCTGCGTTTGTCATAGAAAATCCCCTTATCAATGTTAAACTCTTTACAGTCTCAGAGGATGTGATCAACCATGTCTTTGACTTTGCATGTCTCACACAGCCCATCTTTGTTTGTGTTAATTAAGGCCACATTACAGTGTCTGGTAAGCATTCCAAGTGGAGATACCTCACTCCGTCTCTCAGGTTTTTACGTTTTTGATTCTAGGGCATACTTTGTAAAATCTTTTCCTCCTTTTTTCTTTAGTCCAGTTCCTGCCACTCCACTCTTAGTTCATTTTAAATTTAGTTTTTAAACTCCTATTTACTTAGAGGGATCTTATGAAAATTTCTTCATTTTTACAGCATTTTGTCTATTTTGTCAACCACCTTATTTCCTGCTATCCCCACATGCAGTGAGATCCATGCTGCTTCAATGTTTACACCCATCTGTGCCAATTCTGTTGTTACTAATAAGATTTCATTAATTGTATCATTTCTGCTATCTGAATTCCCATTTTTGATAGGCAGTAGTCCTGACAGTGAATCTGACAAGATGACAATGGAGGTAGGTTGCACCCCCCCACCCCAGTATCCAATATAACACTAGCATTATCCATGCTAGTTTAGCCATCATAACAGCTACAAAATTTGATAATCTAATGGATTTCTTTATTTCAAGTGTATTGACAGAATGCTGTCCCCAGTTTTCTCATCTTTTGACCCCTCTATAAATATTTGGCAATGTTTACACCATTTATCACATATATGTCAATTTGCTCTATTGAATAGATTTAGCTCTCCTTTTCCTGTTTTAATTTCATTGTAAAGGTCCACATATATAGTGAGAGGGGGAGTAATTTTTCACCCATAATGCATTTTCCCATGGCTATATATGCTTGTTTTTCTAGAGCTCTCTTTTTCTCTTAGTTCTTTGTCCATACTTGAATCCTAATAAGATGAGACATTTTGGGGGTTTTACCCCCCAACCCCATGTTGTCCACGGGACTCCCAGCATTCTTCATATATTTGTTCAGTGTTTTTTTGCCCAAAATATTTAGCCTAGTAATTTCATTCTTGATGCTACAGGCATTTTACCAGCAGCTATCGGCATTACACACAAAACCACTGTGATGGAGATACCATGTATAATGCATAATGGTTGGGCCTGGATGGAGTCTAGCTTTCTTAGGTTTGTTTTTGATGTTGAACAGAAGATTTGGCATCCATGCTCAATAATTAGTCTTATTAGTGCTCTGGAAAACCTCACCCTCTATGTCTGAGCTGTGCCCCAGATACTTCCAGAAATTCCTTTAAGTAAATTGGTTTTATCTTTACATTTACCTACAATATTTTCAATGTGATTCTTCCATGTCTGTAACCCTCTTCTGCTTTCAGCCTCCTGACTTTATAGTGCTGTCCCAGCCCTTCCCCAGCTGGGCTTCAGTCTTAATTAACCTTGGCCCTCCCTCTCACAGGTGATACCAGGTAACCTAACTGACATGTCAGGCCCTCATTAACTCTATCAGGGCTGGTATGGGGTGCACACCCCATCACAGTGTCTTAGTTGTAGTCTCTCGTCGCTTTTATAAGTAGGTGGGAGGGCTGATTTACACTAATCCCATTTCTTTTCTGTGAGGTGCAGTAGAATTTTAACTGGCTTCACTTCTCATGATCACTAACATAAATGTGTGATCTATAATCACACTGTTAGCTAACTCAGCCTTTGAAACAACACCTCAGTTCTCAAGGGTACACTTCACCAACCGCGATGAACACGCAATGACTTTAACTATTTGAAATCTTGGTTACATAAGCCTCCTCTCCTTTTATAATATGGATGGCATGGAATTGCATTGTACATCCTAGTAGGTCTCAGGACTTGAAATGTGCATTAATCATGAGCTGGAATTCAAAAATCCAACCCAACTGCACATCCGAAAATATCAACTAGAAGTTTGTAATAATAGTAGTAGCAGCAATTCTGCAACACTGAATTCTAAATTTCACTCTTCTATAGATCCAGTTATTAATAGTACTATAATACAGATTCCCTAGATGGATCTATAGAAGGGTGATGATATTTAGAGTGTAACAGAATGTAGGTTAATGTTTAGAGGGGACTAGGAATAAGGATTTATATGTCCCATTCCAGTTTTGTCACTGATTTGCCATTGTCCTTGGGTAATTCACTTAAGTGCTGTGGTTTAATCCAATCTCCTATAGACTGCATACCATAAGCACTGACTTACTTAGATACTGGGGGGTGCTTGACCCCCGTTTCACCCTAGGCCCTGACCCCACTCCACCCCTTCCTTCAAGCCCACACCCCTGCCTCTTCCCGTTCCTGCTCCACCCCCACCCTGCCTCTTCCTGGCCCCGCTCCCTGAGCCCCCCAGTGTCTCCTGAACACCGCTGAACAGCTGATTGCAGTGGGCGGGAGGTGCTGGGAGGGAGGGGAAGGAACTGATCGGCGGGTCTGCTGGTGGGTGCTGAGCATTCACTATTTCCCCCCAGCCCCAGAGCACCATGGAGTCAGCACCTCCGATACATACAATAGCACTTAACTTCTGCACAGGGCTATTGTGAAGCTGAATTAGTGAATAATTGCTTTAAGCACCTTTGATGAAAATGACTAATTGTAATGCATTATTATTAGAGTTATAAACTAGGTATTTGAAAGGTCTATAAGGCTTTGGGGATTTATTTAACAGTAATTCTCATAATAGCAATTAAGTAAGATGCTTTTCAAAACATTTGTCCAACATTTTTAATGAGAACTTGAAAAAAAAAAAAAAGTATCTAAGCAGTTGATTAGGGATTACAGGGTTATTTTTTCCTTAGCACTCAGCACTATAGCCACAAGAAATTAAAATGTAAACATGAGAGATAAGTGGAACAGAAAGTGCTAGCAGAATATAGCAGTATTAGCAGTGACCCACCAACAGTTCTGAGTAGGTGCTTTGATATTGTGCCATATTTTCTAGACAGCTAGACACCATCTTGAAATGTTGGGGAGGATTACTCCCCAGAAAGCACATGCCATCACTGTTATCTTATTCTACTTATCTATTTGCTCCCCAGCCTAATTCTGACAGAAGAATGTCAGAGTAGTCAACAAATAGTATGCAAGGACTTCCAGACCCATATTTAGCTTCCAATAAATGAAGTATAATCATAGTCACATACAAATCATTCTCAGAAAAATAAATATCATTGTAGGAAAAGCATTGTAGGTGCACCATGCCCCTGCTGAGAGCCTCACCAAAGGCAATGGAGCTCAGTGAAGACGCAAGGGTCCACCTGAACAAAGCAGTTTGCAGGACTGGGGCCTGAGTTACTATCAAATTTTTTCCTCCTCAAGTACCCCTCTCTCCAAAGTGGGTGCTTTCTCAAAAGGGGGGCGGGATTTAATATCCCTGTCACCGGGTCAGAGCAGGCTCTCCCTCTTTTTGCACCTGCACCCTGTGTTTAGGCTGGTATAATCAAGAGCCTTCCACGCCTTCTTTTGTTGGATCACCCAAGTATCTTTATTTACAGTGCTTGTGCAGTTCCCAGATCCCCCAACACTTACTACCCCACAGACCCTCCCCAGGGTCTCCTGGCCCTTGAGGCTTCCTTGTTGGTAAGGAGACAGAGAAACTGCCCTCCTGTCTCCTCCCAGGCTAGCCTCCCCACTGAGGTTTGCCCAGGGCTTTTATAGCCCTCTCCTTCCCAGCCCAGCTGTCACTACTTAGCCCAGCATGTTCTTCTGAGTCAGCCCTCATTAGGGCTTGCAGCTGGGCTTCCTGCTGAGTACCTGCATCTCTACACCTGGCCTCCTGGCCAGAGAGCAGGCTGCAGCCAGCATTCGGGCAAGGCTTTAAAGGGGGGTTTACCCCTGCCCTGCCACAATCCCATATTGCAATATTAATTAAGAAAATCTTTATAGACACATTGAAAAATAATATTCACCTGGAATTTTCTGACAATAAAACACATTTCCCACTTACAACCCATCTTATTGGTAGACTTGGTAGAATTTGTTTGTTTGTTTTTAATTTGACAGTATGTTTATTTAAGTGTTGAATTTTATTTAAAATTTCACAATTGTACACAATTATAAATTAAGCTTTTCTCTATTTTTATCCATTTAAATGTTTTCAGTTGCTGGAAATTATGGGGGTCAGACAATAATTATTTAATGACAGTAGACACTGAGATTCAAAAAGTTAAAGTTAACGGTTTTAAACCGTGAGACCACAAATTGTCAACATCATATGTCAAAGTTTACAAAGTGAATATTCTTAAATCAAAGTAAGAGCATTTTCTTACTTTGCCTATATGTAAATTTTGATCAGCATGCATGGAAATATTTTTCCTCTGTTTGTATATGCGTACAGTGAAATGGACATTTACCAATTAAAATCTACCTTACAGCCTATTTATATGGTTCCAAAGAGCATGTTATACAAGCGTAGTCTAAAATTATATAAAAAAGTGTGTTTATTGGGAAATATCTCTCAAGCAAATCCAGCTCCTGCTGAGTGTGGTGATTTGGTATATTTTATTATTTTTTTGTTTTTAATGTGGTGTTTTTGTGACAAGGCTGTATACTGTAATTGTGAACCCGGGGTATTTCCTAATGGTAACAGCTGATCTTAATTTCCTCAGCAAAATTCTTAGCGTTAATAGTCAAAGATCAATTAATTGCCAGAATTAGGCTATCCCATCATACCATCCCCTCCATAATCTTATCAAGCTTAGTATTGAAGCCAGATATGTCTTTTGCCTCCACTGCTCCCCGTGGAAGGGTGTTCCAGAACTTCACTCCTCTGATGGTTAGAAACCTTCATCTAATTTCAAGTTTAAACTTCCTGATGGCCAGTTTATATTCATTTGTTCTTGTGTCCACATTGGTACTGAACTTAAATAATTCCTCTCCCTCCCTGGTATGTATTCCTCTGATATATTTATAGAGAGCAATCATATCTCCCTCAGCCTTCTTTTGGTTAGGCTAAACAAGCCAAGCTCTTTGAGTCTCCTTTCATAAGACAGGTTTTCCATTCCTCGGATCATCCTAGTAGCCTCTCTCTGTACCTGTTCCAGTTTAAATTCAACCTTCTTAAACATGGGAGACAAGAACTGCACACAGTATTCCAGATGAGGTCTCACCAGTGCCTTGTACAACGGTACTAACACCTCCTTATCTCTACTGGAAATACCTCGCCTGATGCTTCCCAAGACCGCATTAGCTTTTTTCACGGTCATATCACATTGGCAACTCAGTCATCCTGTGATCAACCAATACTCCGAGGTCCTTCTCTTCCTCTGTCACTTCCAACTGATGCGTTCCCAGCTTATAACAAAAATTCTTATTATTAATCCCTAAATGCATGACCTTGCACTTTTCAGTATTAAATTTCATCCTATTACTTTTACTCCAGTTTACAAGGTCATCCAGATCTTCCTGTATGATATCCCAGTCCTTCTCTGTATTGGCAATACCTCCCAGCTTTGTGTCATCCGCAAACTTTATTAGCACATTCCCACTTTTTATGCCAAGGTCAGTAATAAAAAGATTAAATAAGTTTGGTCCCAAAACCGATCCCTGAGGAACTCCACTAGTAACCTCCCTCCAGCCTGACAGTTCACCTTTCAGTATGACCCATTGTAGTCTTCCCTTTAACCAGTTCCTTATCCACCTTTCAATTTTCATATTGATCCCCATCTTTTCCAATTTAGCTAATTCCGCATGTGGAACCATATCAAATGCCTTACTGAAATTGAGGTAAATTAGATCCACTGCGTTTCCTTTGTCTAAAAAATCTGTTACCTTCTCAAAGAAGGAGATCAGGTTGGTTTGGCACGATTTACCTTTTGTAAAACCATGTTGTATTTTGTCCCAATTACCATTGACCTCAATGTCCTTAACTACTTTCTCCTTCAAAATTCTTAAACAATAGCAAAATATTACTGTCTGTCATTTAACAAATGAAAGTAGAGGTGACCCTTTGAAATACATACTTTATAACTGCAAATAGTTGGAACATTATACTAGGCACCCTTTCAACTTTGGGATATCTCAGCTTAATTGTGGTGATTCTCATTTTGAGTACTACAAAACAGTCATCTAATGACTACTTTAGAGAGAAAGTTCAGTTAATTAAAATCCATGTGATGGTACTTGAAAGCCTCTGCTGCCTATTCAATATTTTGGTCACTGTGTTTGTATAGAAGGATTTGACTATAAATACATTTTTAGAAGACTAGTTCTAAACTTTTATAATTTGGCACTGGAGCTAACTGCCAGGATTTAGCTATATTTTGACATTTTAGTCTGGGGTGATTGAGACTATAAGTCAGCTGGGTGGCAATAAAGAAAACAAAACACATTTAATTTAACACTCTACTGATGCCTAGGGGGCTTGTGTGCGCTCACGAAATGAGTGGGTTGTGAAAACTAAATTCTCAAATACCATTCCTCCCAGAGCTCCCATACATAATTAATTAAGCAAAAATCAAATAAACTGGTAGCTGATGTTTACAGTATTATTCAGGTGCAAGTTACCATTGTTATTTTGTTTGCAGGAAATACAAGTACAAGACTAGTACATTCAAATAACTATACGCTCATTTACTCATTTTTTCTTTCTACAACTAACAAAGCCTCTGAATTGCATTAGCTTGCAATGTCTTTTTTTTTTTTAAATATACATCTCTTCTGTGTGATGCCTATTGCTTATAATGGGCAACTCAGTTTACAGCTAGAGGAGCTCTCTCTCATTGGCCTAAACTGAACAGCAACCTCGACTGAACATTTTTTGTTTTTAAACCAGGACATTCAGGAGAATGAAACAATGACACACAGGGATGGGGTTTAAAGCAGAAGTTGCAACTTTAGTAACTTTTGATTCTAAGGAGGAGAGGCTAAATTCACAAGCAAAACGCCCAGCATTTATTTGGGTCCAATGCAGTCTTAAATAGCCTCCATGCCAAATAACCAGTCAATATTCAGAGTCAGTCCCCTTCAGCCTAGCCCCCTAGGATTTAGCCCATCTAGGGATCCTTTTGCTGTCCTCCCACAAGGGGCAATGGAAGTATACACAAGGCAGACTTCAGTCTGCAAAGGCTTAAGGTGTCCTGTAATGAGTGCCTCCTAGTGGCTGGGTCTGGTACTGAAAACTTTGTCCTGCTTCTGGTGCCCTGTAGGTTGTTGACCTCATTAGGCAGGTCTTCAGTGGCTCATCCCTCCAGCCAGGTCATACAGTTAAAAATGGACAAAACCCCTCCAGGATATCAAAAGCCCAACGAACTGTCAGCCCTCATCAAGGTCTTCATCCCCATCTCTGAGCCAACATTTGGGCTTCTAAACAAGCTTTGTCCCCTCATCAGGGCTAAGACCACTTTCCCTGGGCCTGCCCACTCCTCCAGGTCCCAACCCAGTACCCTGTAAACAGCAGCCATCTACCGCTGCCTCCAGTTTGCTGCTGCTATTTCCTGTTCCTTTTCCTACATAGCTCCTTTCTCTCCATCCATTACCTTGGGGTTATAGTTGACAAGTCCTCATTCCCAGGGCCAGAAAATCAGCCTGTTGGGCTCCTCTGTCCAGAGCAGCGCCCTCTTCCTTGTACCTCTGCTCTGAGTCAAGAACTGACCTGCTCAGGACCTGCCACTGCTTTTATTTGAGCCTGCTGAGCTCTGATTGGCTGCTTCTACACAGTCTTTCTAGGCAGGCCTGGAGGACCTACCTCTGCTACTCCTTCCTGGAGCAAGGTGTGGTAGGACCTCAGATCCTCTAGCAGGGGGCCTTATACACTCTATCACATTACCCCCCCCACACACACACACAGAAAGGATTTAGGGTCATGGTCCTATCTGAGATTAACATCCCCTCTTATACAGTCTGCCCTGCTCACTCAGGGTCTCCTCTACCAGACCTCTCTGCGTGGAAAGCTATTAGCAGTCTCTGCCCTGGTTTCTCAGGGTCTCTCTCTCCCAGGCCTCTCAGCCTGGAAAGCTTTCTATAACAGTCTCTTGGCCTGCCTTCCTCAGATTCTTCCCAAAGGGGAACTCCCTTTGCTCCTTCCTCCAGGGTCTCCTCTCCTTTATGAGCTCTTCGCTCTATGTAAGGCTTAACTCCACCTCTTCCTGTCAAGGCAATTAATCCATCTCACCCCAGGTGGAGAGAAAGACTCATTCGATCACTTTCTAATTAGGCCCCATTACATCCAGCTGGGGTCACTAAATAGCCCTTAGTTTACCACTCATGAGAGAAGTTAAGGGATAGCTTATAAGTCACGGGTAAGATTTGGTGGAAATGCACATGCATTGGTGGGTTGTGGAAAATTGGAGTGGCCTAGTATGCTGGTGAGATTTCACAACTTTTGTATGTGTGTCTAGCATTTGCTCCTAAAAAACTCAACACTGGACATGTTACATGCCTGTTTAGAACGTGTTTTATGACACTACATGCTATCAGCATATTCACTAATATGTGTGCATAACTCAACATTTCCCTCGCTCTATAGCAACACTTTAACAAAGTTGCAGTTATTTGTAAATGGAAAAAATCCAAAGATTGCATAAAACAGATTTCAATTTGTTTTTTGTCTGCTATCAGTAATGCACCAGCAGTTACGTTAACATTTGGGGAGGAAAATTCAATTCTCCCGAGTGGCCTGGATCCTGCTCGGGCTGGGGTTGTTCAGGACTCTGTCATGTGAGCAGCATTTGCATTCACAGCCCAACCATGTCTGTTAGAACCTCCTAGCCCATGTTGTTTATGCTCTGCCTCACCTCAAGCAGTGCAGGATTTGTGGCTGGAATGATTCCTCCTGCTTCTCCACAGTATTCCCAACCTGAACAGCTTTGGAGGCATGATGCTTCTTTTTGTGAGTGAGGAAATTGTTCTTCAGGGGACACAAGATTCTTTGGAGCAGTGGATTCATGGCACAGAGCAAGCCAATGGCTCTGAGTATGACATAGTCCTTATCTTCTCCCTGTCTATGAACATCCCAATTGTCCACATGTAACTTTAGCGCCCTTATGTCCAAGATGGAGTCTGCTCTGCAGGCAGCTCTGGCCAAGAGAAAGCACACGCAGGAATGCAGCAGGGAAAGTCCCTTCCACCCCAGGGGCACCTGTTCCAACCCCCTCCACCCCCAGAGTGAATACACACCCACACCGGAAAAGTACAATGAATATAGGAAAGGGAAATATTTATTTACAGAGGGATGAATGGAGAAAAGCAACAGCGGGAAATGTAGGGGGAGCGGTAAAACAGGATTGCATTCAATCACAGACCCAGTGATGCCACAGTCTAAAAGGGCAGACACCCAGCAATATGTCTGCACACAGAGTTCAGGAGTCCTGAGCAAAGTTCCAGTCCAGGGGTGAGTCTTGGGTGCTCCTGGTTATCTTCAGCACTGGTGAACTTTCCCCAACAAACCCCTCTGGTGCTAGGGTTACCATATTTCAGCAAGCAAAAAAGAGGACGGGAGGAGCCCCGCCCCTGTCCTGCCCTAGCCCCACCCCTGCCCCTTCCACTCCCTCCCACTTCCCACCCCCCTCAGAACCCCCAACCCTCCCCCTGCTCCTTGTCCCCTGACTGCCCCCTCTTGGGACCCCTGCCCCTAACTGCCCCCCAGGACTCCACCCCCTACCTAAGCCTCCCTGCTCCTTGTTCCCTGACTGCCCCCTCCTGAGACCCTCCCCCCATCCTAACTGGCCCCCTAGGACCCTACCCCCTACCTGTCCCCTGACTGCCCCAACCCTTATCCACACCCCCACCCCCAGACAGACCCCCGGGACTCCCACGCCCCATCCAACCACTCCCCACCCCCTGACAGCCCCCCCCAGAACTCCCGACCCATCTAAA
>NW_020664409.1:65580149-65584805 GCF_002925995.2 Terrapene triunguis | reverse complement strand
TTAAATTGGAATTTCATCCATTAATAAGTATTTATTATATAATTAAAGCCATTCTATTGAAGGACAGATATTAAATAACACTAAATAAGTTAATGTTCAAAACAATATTAAAAATTTGAAAATTTAGAGCATGGAAACCAAAATAGCTAAAATTAAGTTTTGGCAAGATACACGGAATGGAAACTCCGGGATCTTTACCTGTCACTGAATATAGCCATCATACCAATAGTGGAATATAAAACAAGTCTACATATACTCTCCTTAAAATTTTTACTTCTGTCCATTCCCAATAATTGTAACAAATCATTATTACCTTCACTCCACTTGCCACGCGCCCCAAGCACAAAACCAAAGAAGTGAATATTTTTACCTCCCGTTAAGTTTTTAATTTCTTCCTCTAACTCAAGATAATAAGCCACCTTCTCACTGTGGGCTTGTTCCAAACTTCCGGCATTATCCTCCCATCGCACTGTAACATCAACCACCACTGCTGTATCTCCTTTTATAAATATAATATCCGGCTTTCTTAACTCACCCTTACTATTTCTCAAATGGGGCTCTATCATTGCCTTCCACCCTAATTTACCAACCTTATCTACAACTGCAGACACTACTCTATTATGCCTTTTTATCCTAGCATTCTTAGTCTTATAACATTGTCCTGAGATATGGGGAACAGTCTCCCGCACTTTACCGCACCATCTACAAAGAGCATTCACACCTCCTCTTCCTCTTGCTAATGTCTCCCTAGTAGGATAAATATTTGCCCTAAGCTGCCATGCTGCGATATACGCTGACGATTTAACTTTAGTAGAGTTTCTAAAAATCGAATTACTAATTAAATCATTTTTAAAATATTTTATCCCTATTCCCTGACATCTCAGTTCCGACCATCTTAAAAATTCCTCTTCCCTCCATTTCTTGGGATGAGATGTTACTGCACTAAATGACAATATTTTATCCACAAGATTTTCTCCTGCATATAGATAAGATAGGTCCATCCAATCATCTCTCGAGACAATATGTCTCCTCCATTTACAAATTAACATATTTGGGATTTGCACACTAAACTTAGTGAGAGCTAAACCACCATCCCTACCTCTAGAATAAAATATCCCATCTGTGGTACACTGAGGTAAATGTAAAATCTCTTTAACTATTTTTCTAACTAACACATCAAGATCGTCTAAAAGATTAAAAGGGGGTTCTATTAAAAGAAGATTATAAAATAGCTTCGGTAAGATATATGTCTGTAAAATTAATATTTTTTGGGCCGGTTTTAATGGGGCCTTAATTAAATTCTCACTCCAATCTTTCAATTTTTCTTTAAGTACCGGTCCCCCTACACCTATCCAGGGATCTATTCTAGCCCCTAAATATTTTTCAAAATCCCCTGGTTGAACATATTCAATCTCCTCTGACCCTATCTGCCAATTATCCTTAGGATTAACTACATAGGTTTTATGTTTAGTTAAAATATGAAAGCCTTTCGTTTTCTTCACATTAACAGAGAGATTAGTATTTTTACAAAACTCCTCTAAGATACCCAAATTTTTAATCATTCCTTTATATGAGCTACTTAAAATTGCCACATCATCGGCAAAAGCCAATGACGTGACACCATTACCCTTAACATAAAAACCACTTCCTTCTACTTCTAATCTAGTTAAAAGGGGATCCATAGCAATATTAAACAAAATTGGGGACAACGGGTCACCCTGCTTGACCCCCCTCCTAATTAAAATAGACTCAGTAGCTTCATCACCCACCCATACCCTAGTTGTGCAATTATCATAAAGGTCCCTAATAATATCTATAAAATGTTCATCTATACCAAATCTTCTCAACCCGGCTATTATATGTCCGTGTCCCACAGAATCAAATGCTTTAGCCAGATCTACGAACACTATTGCAATTTCATTCCCATTTCGTTTAGCCCCTTTAATCAAATTATCTAATATAGCAATATTTTCCTCACACCCAGGGGCGGATATAAACCCTTTTTGTCTACTACATATCTTAACTGTTTCCACCAGTCTTTTTGCTAATATTTTGGTATAGATTCTAATGAAACTGACCCAATTGTCAATGGTCTCCAAGATGTTAACTTCTTCATTTCCTCCTCATCTTGTGTCTTTGGTATTAAAATCGTTCTATTTTTCTTAAATTCATCTGGTACCTGTCTATTTAGAAACCATATATTAAAAATTTTTGTAAGTATTAAGGAGTCTAAATTAAAAATATCCCACAAATTGCTCACTTTTACTTTATCTGGGCCAGGAGCACTATCTTTTCTTATTTCTCTTAAAGCTATTCTAATCTCATCCACAGAGATCGGACTCATTAATATATCATTATCCGCATTCTCTGTGGATGATGGCCACCCTATCATATTACCATGTCCAATTGTTCCCAAAATATTGACATAGTATTCCTCAATTTCTTTCATAGGGATAGCACACTTAGCCTTATCTGGCTCTCCCATTATAATGCGAGTCAATCTTCTTCTATCCTTATCAAATAATTGTTGATAGAATTTATACTTAGCTTTCTTTGTAGCATATCTCCTAATTGCATTAAATTGCTTCCTTCTCCCCTCCTTTCTCATCTTCCCTTTTCCTTTATTCCTCAACTCTATTTGACTTTCATTTCTAGGGTCCTTTCCCTCTACTAATGAATAACATACTTTTTCCAACATTGCCCAACCGAGAGCTTTTGTTAAATCCTCCTTTAATAATCCTTCAATTTCCCCTAAACTATTTATTATTTCTCTTCCCTCCCTACTTTGTTTTCCCCGTTTACATATTTTCTCCACTAAATCCACTTCTGGGTGTCCTTTTAGTGGGAAAATCCTCTCTCTTGGGGGCGGAATTTCTAATATATTTACTCTAATGTCCTCTACCTCAGTCACTTCCTCCCTATCTCCTGTTACCACTAACTTCTTCTTTGCTAATTCTCGTCTTTTATCTGATATTTGTTTATTCGTTTTGGTCCTCATCTCGCTCTCAATACATTTATTTATATTCTTTTTTCCAATATATTTCCTTTCCAACTGTATAAGCTGCGCAACCTCATCTTTGGTCCATATACGAGATCTAGTCGATCCCTCTTTGATCTTACTTTTAGCAGCCATATCTTCTTTTCTTTGCTCATTCCTCACAGCAGGGTGTCTATGTCTACAGTGTTGGCTCAATCCAGATCTAGTATGAAAACCAAGCCCACAGACCGAGCACGTATGGCTCTTCATTGGGGTATCCGCCTTCTTGGGTATGCACTTGGGGTAGTGGCAAGCTATATTATGATATTGAGAAGATTTTCCACATTTACTACATACAACTCGTATGGCTTTACTTTTATGAACCACATTAATGTGTTTGGCCCATTTACCAAATGTTGGTAATATCTGGGGACATATTGGACAATTAAAACTATCAACGGGATACTCTAAATAAAAAACCCCATCCTTCCACGAACTACTTTCTAATATATTTATATTACTACCAGTACTGTTAAGATCCTTATTACGATCCCTATTAAAATCAGTGCTTGGTCTAAAACTATTTAATAAACTAGACCCATTAACTAAATGAGCATTAAGATATCCCGATTCGCTAACATATGGATCATCAAATGTACTTAAATACTTAAAATCTGGATTGAAACTTTCCATAGTTAAATCATTAAAAGTGTCCCTTGTAAAAACCATCGGTAAGATAGATAAAATCTCCTCACCATGATCATCACAAACATTCTCCTCTACCTCCTCTCCATGCTCCACTGGGAGGACTTGATTCTCACTCTCATGCTCATGAGACTTCATTATAGTCCACACCATTTTATCCATTGGTCCAGCGACCCTGATCACACCCCTAATATATTTAACACTGTCAGCCGGGGCATCAAAGCCAACAGCGGGGGCGTTATTAACCCGGTCCAGCGCCAATCCGGTATAAAAATATAAATTACTTTTTTCCATAGCTAAAAGATTTACCCTTCTCAGGGGGAAACTAACCCTTTCCAGGGGGAAACTAACCCGTACCTGGGGGAAACTTACCCTTTCCAGGGGGAAACTAACCCGTGCCTGGGGGAGACTACCCTTACCAGGGGGAATCTAACCCTTACCAGGGGGAGTCAACCCGTACCTGGGGGAGGCTACCCTTACCAGGGGGGCATCCATGTGGCACCATATGGGGCTGCCCAACCCCGTCCCACACCCCACTGAATGTGGGATGTGGGTTCGTCCTCCGCAATCCGCCTGGCTATCCAAGCCAGTTACCGGCTCTCACCACGAGGAGGTAGCGGTTGGACTTGCAATCCAGAGGCTTTCCTCAAAGAGGGGTCCCAAACAGCATAATGTCGAGCTCTAACGGGCGTGTGAGAAAAGGCTCAGATCTTGGTAGGGGTTGCCCCTATTGACCGGGCTCACGCCCACCCCCACCTCACCGATAACCCATTCTCTCACTACCCTCAGGCAATGTTTCCGTCCAAGCCCGACAGCTGAGAGGGTCCAGAGACGCATGGAGAGCCATTAAGAGAGCCTCCCTGTTCCTTGTCCCCTGACTGCCCCCTCCTGAGACTCCCCACCCTAACTGCCCCCCAGGACCCTACCCCCTACCTGTACCCTGACTGCCCAAAACCTTATCCACCCCCCCCCAC
>NW_020664409.1:65577311-65580049 GCF_002925995.2 Terrapene triunguis | reverse complement strand
CCCCCCCCCCGCTCCCTGTCTCTTGACTGTCCCCTCCAGAACCTCCCTGCCCCTTCTCCGACCCCCTGGCCCCCTTACCCTGCCGCTTAGACCAGCGTGCCGGGGAGGAGGAGCAGGGGGAGGAGCTCCAGGCTGCCGGTGCGAACGGCCGGCTGGTGATCTGCGAATGCAGGGAGGGAGTGCTCTCAGCTGCAGGGAAAGTGGAGGAGGGGCTCTCTCTGGCTGTTGGAGCCCCATGTAAGTGGCACCATCCGGCCGGCTGCCCTGTTAGCCGCGCACGCTCTGCAGGGGGGGGGGGAGAAGTCCGGACATTTACAAATTCCCCCCGGACGCTATTTTTACCTCAAAAATCCGGACATGTCCGGGGGAATCCGGACGAATGGTAACCCTATCTGGTGCCCTCTTCAGCCGCTCTCTGCAAAGCCACGCACAGCGACAACCTTCCCACTTAGCTAACTACAGCCTCCTTCCTTATTCCTAATGCAAGGCCACAAGCCCCAGTACTCATGGCCCCATGCAGCTCTGGGCAACAGTGATACTGGGTCCAGCTCCGGTTTGTCCTTCTTGGGCGATTCCTCCCTGGCACAGTGCTCCTCCTGGCTCCTGTCCTAGGGTGTCCCTGATCGGCCGCTCTGTCCCTCCCAGGCTTCAGGCAGGTTCTCAGCTGCTTCACTCTGTGAGGGCCTGCTTGCAGCAGCCCTTCTGTCTGGAGCTGCAGACACACCCTGTTGCTCTCCCCTCTCTCCCTGCTCCCTCTCCCCCAACAACACTTCCTCCTTCTGAAACTTCCCACCTCAGGAAAAAGATTTAAAGGGGCCATGTTCTCTAAACCCCAAGGGGGTTACACACATTTAAGGGCCTGCCCCAAAATCCCAACATGTGACTCTTTTATTCTAATCTAGAATATTTGTTTTCCTTCTTATCAACAGCTGAGGCTGACTAGCAAAGGCTTACAAGTATGTTGCATGTGCCTTCATTTTTAATCTAAATAGCGTATGGCACAACATGAGTTTTGGAAGTTTGCCACTCTTTGGCCTTTTCTACATTGCCAGTGGCATGTAGGATATTTGCAGCTACAAGTTGTAGTAAAAAGCAGACAACATCCCACTGCGTTGTGTAGCAACACGTGTCAGTGAAAGGCTCTGGCAGAGGGGGAAGCTGCCAGAGCCTTTCCTCACTGCATCTCTGCTGCTGGAGCCTTTCCCTGTGGCAGGGAGACAGCAGGACACTACACTGATAAAAATACCAGTGCAGACAGGGAAGACAATACTGAGGCATGTAAAGAGACGTGTCGGGTACATACTCTTTTGTGTGTGTCTCTTTCTCTTCTGACTATGTGGAACGTGATCATTCATTATAAGACCTCATCTTCAGAGGCTAAATTAAATTTGGCCTATGCTTGAGTTGTATAATTGGGGCTAAGGAACCTGTGACTCCTTTTGTTTAAAATAACTTATCTCAGTTCCTAACGTCAGCTTCTGAAAATAATTTGTTATTCATTCGTATTCTTCTGCATTTTTAAATACCCTTCGTGTAGCCATGACCTAATATGGCCCTAATGAGCATTTGTATTTTTCAGAGTGAATGCCAATTCTGTTTCATGGTGAAGTCTTGTATTTGTCTCTTTTGTTATTCAAATGAGTGTCTGATAAATGATGAATGTGAGCAGGCATTAAATTTTAATTAATTGCATGGGGTAATCAGATAAGACCAAATGACTGCAGTGTCTGCAAAGTATATGTATCCATTTTTCTTCTTTTCAGTGCTTTTTACATTGATATGTGCATACAGAACATAGCAGGAGGCTCAATTTAAAAATGAGCAACAACATTAATAAAGATCCCAGTTATGACCTGATACAGAAAATGAAGTATTGAATATTCCATAGAGGTTCAATGGATTATTTTTCCTTTAGAGTTCAGCATTCAAACTGATATAGCAATTTGACATAGATCTATTCTCACTTATTACATTTTAGTGAGAGCAGATCTATACTAATTTTTCACACATCTAATTAGATTAGGTTTTGGGAATATGTGTGGTGTTTATCTAGAGCAGGGGTTCTCAACCTTTTTCTCTCTGAGGCCCCCCTTGACATGCTATAAAAACTCCAGGGCCCAGCGGGGTCGGGGAGAGGAGGGGGGCCTCGGGGCAGGGGCTTTGGGAATAGGCGTAGTTTGACTTCTATTTGGGGGGGTAGGGGTCATCGGGGCTCGCGGGGTCCAGGGAGGGAGCGCCACCTCCACCCCCAACTCACCTCAGCAGGCAACCCAGCCTCTCTGGGGTGGGGGTGCAACCAAAAATTATAACTCAAAGGGGGGGCTTAGCTCAAAAAGTTTGAAAAAGGCTTAGGGTGCAGGGAGGGGATAGCTAGGGGATGTGTGCAGACAGAGGGTAGCTGGCAGGGGGTAGCTCAGCGTGCAGGGAGATGGGTACTAGGGGCTGTGTGCAGGCAGGGGGTAGCTCAGGGTGCAGAGAGGGGATAGCTAGGGGCTGTGTGCAGACAGAGGGTAGCTCAGTGTGCAGGGAGAGGGGTACCAGGGGCTGTGCGCAGGCAGGGGGTAGCTCAGGGTGCAGGGAGAGGGGTACTAGGGGCTGTGCGCAGGCAGGGGGTAGCTCAGGGTGGAGGGAGAGGAGTACCAGGGGCTGTGTGCGGGCAGGGGGGTAGCTCAGGGTGCAGGGAGAGGGGTACTAGGGGCTGTGCGCAGGCAGGGGGTAGCTCAGGGTGCAGGGAGGGG
>NW_020664409.1:65467665-65577211 GCF_002925995.2 Terrapene triunguis | reverse complement strand
GCTAGGGGCTGTGCGCAGGCAGGGGGTAGCTCAGGGTGCAGGGAGAGCGGTACTAGGGGCTGTGTGAGGGCAGGGGGTAGCTCAGGGTGCATGGAGGGCGTACTCAGGGTGTAGGGAGAGGAGTATTAGGGGCTGTGTGCAGGCAGCAGGGTAGCTCAGGGTGCAGGGAGAGAGGTACTAGGGGCTGTGTGCGGGCAGGGGGTAGCTCAGGGTGCAGGGAGAGAGGTATTAGGGGCTGTGTGCAGGCAGGGGGTAGCTCAGGGTGCAGGGAGAGAGGTACTAGGGGCTGTGTGCAGGCAGGGGATAGCTCGGTGTGCATGGAGGGCGTACTCAGGGTGTAGGGAGAGGAGTATTAGGGGCTTTGTGCTGGGAGGACTCCCTTGCTTTCCTGTTCCCAGAGGGGGTGTGGCAGCCGCAGAGCTGGGTCTCCCCACCTGGGGGACTCTTACCGGCTGCCTCTGTGGGAGCAAAGGGGGCTGAGAGCTGAGGAGCAGCTTCAACCTGGGGCACCAGCAGAAGAGGAAGGAATGCTGCGGCTGCCTGATCCATGGCACCTAAGGGCTCGCGGGTTCCCATTTGAGAACCACTGATCTAGAACATTTGAATGAACAGTTGCCATCAGGTTTAGTTAATAAGACACCAGTGCTTTGGTTTTATGCATTTTTATGTTCACATTTCAGTTTTCAGGCTAAACTGAGACCTAGTGTAAGCAGGTTCAACATAATATAGTTCAACAGAGTTGTACCAACTTACAACTGCTCTGAATTTGGCACTACATTTCCTGTTGTGCCATGTAGGGCCATATGTGTGTCATATTAAATCCAAATACAATCTTCACAGATTAGACAGTTTGTGGGTATTCATTTCGGTTTATAATAAATAATCCCAAGCATGAACTAAATATGAATGCATCGGCATACCATAAGACCAACTGCAAACATGCTTGAAGGGTCATGGGGATAATAACTTGGTTGCATAGCATTTTGCATTATGAAATGGCATTGACATGATCATTCAGCCCTATTTCGTAGGGTGCTACAGAGTAGTATCACTGGAATGAATTGATGAAGTGTCTTTAATACATAACAGAGAGGAGTATAAAAAATTTGAAGCGAAAATAAAGACTTGGAGAAGAGAAAAAAATGAATTGAGGGGGAAATAAAATAAGAAATAAAATGTAATATAAAACCTATTAAGCTTTTAAATCAATATTCAGATAAGAGGTGGGCTGATCCAGGAATGTCCTGATCTGGATGCTATCACCTCAATACCCTATGCTGGAAGGACCTCCACAAGCTCCATTTGACCCATCTTACTGGCTATACATGGGATCCATACCCTCCCTCAGGGTCTGTTTGATCTCCTATGGAGCCATTCCATCCCTTCTCTCCACCAGTAGGACAACTGCATCTTCCTCCTGACCCTATTGAAGAGGAGGAGTATGCACCGGACCCAGTGGTTCTCCTGGTACTGACAAGATTGTTGTCTCCTCTGGATGAAGCAGTGGCTCCAATGTCTCCATCCTCCCCAGTGACCATTACCAGTTTCAGAAACTGTTACACAGAATTTCAGGGGAGAATGTCTCTTGAGGAAGTTCAGGATCCTCAACATGACCTCCTGGACATCCTTCTGTCTTCCGGTTCCAGCTGAATACCGCTTCCTGCTAACAAAGCCATGCTGGAGCTAGCTAGAGAAGTCTGGTATATCCCAGCCACTTGTGCCCCTACCACTAAGAGAGAAGAAAAACATTATTTTGTTTTAGCCAATAAGGCGGATTTTCTTTTTTCCCACCCTGCTCCTAACTTTTTGATTGTTCTGGCTTCCATGGAGAAATCTAGGTAGCATCACCCTCGATCTATTCCAGCTGACAAAGAAGGCAGATGTCTTGATGTGGTGAGAAGGAAGGTCTTCTTTTCTCCTAGCCTTCAGTACAGGATAGCTAACTACCAAACATTGATGGTGAAATACGATTACCTGAACTATTCCAAAGGTTCAGACTTTACTGACAAGCTTCCACTTCGGGACAGAACTAACTTTCAGGCTTTCACAGAAGAGGGAAGATGCGTGCCAGGACCACTCTTCAATCAGTGTTAGATGCAGCAGATACATTTTTAAGGGAAATGAGTACCGCCTTTGTAATGCACGGGGAAGCATGGCTTCAACCTTAAGGATTTCTCAGGAAGGTCCAGATCACCATGGATGATATGCATTCAGTGAAAATCATCTGTTTAACCAAAAGACAGATGAGTCTTTACACACTCTAAAGGACTCCAAGGCCACCCTCCACTCCCTAGAAACACATACACCGACCCCAAAGAGGAAATTCCATAGGCAATCATATAAGCCTAGGACAATGGCTCAACAATTCTACCACCAGAGACCTTATGAGCTACAGCATAAGAGGCAAAGGGTTCAGAGGTCTCATTTCCCTGCATCTTTTCTGGCAGTGTCATCATCCCAGCCCCAGACCCCAGCTAAGAGTCATTTTTGAAGGAGCTCAAGAGCTGTAAACCAATAATACTACCATCTGCCAATTCCCACACACCCTTTGGGAGTTGTCTATCACTTTTGTCCACATCTGGAATGCAATAACAATGTATAAGCGGGTGCTAAACATCATCCATTCTGGCTCTGTGGTCGAGTTTACCGCCCTGGCCCCTCCAAAAACCCCTTCCCCACCCGTTTTCAGGGGCCATTCTCACAAGGAGACTCTCAAACAAGAAATAGAATCCCTCTTACAGCAAGAAGTAATAGAGCTGGTACTACTTGAATATCAAGATAAGGGTTTTTACTCAAAGTATTTACTATACCCAAGCAGAAGGGCTGCTGGAGGTCAGTTTTCAATCTGCACCATCTCAACCACGTTATTAGCAAACTCAAGTTTTGCATGGTCACACTGGTATTTATAATCCCATCTCTAGAAAAGGACATGTAGTTTGCATCTCTCAACTTGAAGGATGCATTCTTTCACATAGACATTCACTCCTCTCACAGGCATTTTCTCGGATTCCTGTTTTGATAGAGTGCTCCTGTTTGGCTTTGCTACTGCCAACCCTCACCCTCAATGGTCTTTAAAAAGTATTCTCTGTAGTAGCAGCCCATTGGTTTCACTGTCTTTCCCTATATTGATGACTGGTTTCTTGTTGCCAAGACACATCAAGAAGCATACAAGTTGATTTCAGCAATACTTCAACTCTTCTCTTCCTCATGAGTCAGTGTAAACTTGGAAAAGTGTGTCCTCCCTCCAACGCAGACTTTAGACTTCATTGGAGCATCCCTAAATTCAATCATGGCAAGAATTTATATGCCAAAATAAAGGTTCCAGATGATAAATGACCTCAAAGACCAAGTCAGATGCCACCCTGAAGCACCTATCATATGGGTTCATGCACTTACATTATGCCATTTGACCGACTCCATCTTTGTTGCCCAGAAGCGTGGGATCAAACAGTGTACTCACCAAATCAATAGTCCATGAACACCATAGTAACTGTTCCCACTAAAGTAATCTCATCTCCACTATGGTCAAAGAATCCCACCAGGTATACATGGGCATGCCATTCCTTTCCTCCTCTCTGGACAGGATGATCATTACAGGTACCTCCTTGTTCGGTTGGGGAGCTCATATGCGCAACTGTATGGCACAGGGCACTTGGACATCTTGAAAGTCCATACACGTCAATATTTTGGAATTGCGGGCAGCCTAAATTACTTGTGAGGCCTTTTTCCTGTTCATTCAAGGTCATCATACCCTCATAATGTTGGACAACATCACAACCATCTTTTGCATCAACAAGCAGGGAGGAGTGAAATCCATCCCCTTGTGTGCAGAAGTGGTGAGTCAATCTATGGAATTAGTACATCCCAATCAAATCCCTTGTCAGCAGTTTACCTTCCAGGAAACCAGAACATGCTAGCAGATTCCATCAGCAGACATTTTGCTATGGACCATGAGTGGAAGTTACACGACTCTGTTGTGAACAATATTTTTCCACTATGAAGAACCCCACAAAGGATCTGTTTGACTCACAGACAAATGGAAAGTGCAGCATTTACAGTTCCAGAGAAGCCCTAGGATACCATTCTCTGCATGACACAGTACTTGTCCAAACCATTTGGCTAAATGGCCAAACCATTTGAAGTATGTCTTCTCTCCATTACCACTCTTTCCTCAGGTTTTACAGAAAATTCATCAGGACAGCATGTGAGTTATCCTCATCACCCCCAACTGTCCCAGACAATTTTGGTTCTCAAGCCTCAACCACATGTCATCTAGACCACTGATCATCATTCAGCCCTTTTCTGATCTCCTGACCTAGGGGAAGGGCATACTCAAACATCCCAAGCCCCAACCACTCCATCTCAGAGTGTGTTTTTTGCATGGGTGTCAACGCATCCAAACATAGTCCTGTTCTAAAGCTGTATGAAGCATCCTTGCCAACAGCAGAAAGGATTTGACTAGAAGATGTTATTTAGCCAAGTGGAGGCTTTTCTCTACCTGAGCACAGCAAACATTTATATCCCCAGAAGCTGAGGACATTCCTCTTATTTTGGACTATCTTTTTTCCCTAAGAACAGAAGGTCTTTCCATCAATTCTTTACAGGTCTATTTGGCAGCAATCAGTGTTTACCACACACCTTCACAGGCCTACTTTCACATGGTTACTGACTACTTGACTAGGATGGTGACAGTGATTATGAAATGCTCAGGGAAATTAGAGACGCTACAGAAACAGAAAACCAATGATAAAGGGGGATTTCAAATATTCACATATTGATTGGGTACATGTCACCTCAGGATGGGCTGCAGAGATAAAATGTCTAGACACTATTAATGACTGCATCTTAAGAAGCTAGTCCTGGAATCCACAAGGGGGGGGAGCAATTTTTGATTTAGTCCTAAGGTGGAATCCTAAGGATCTGGTCCTAGAGGTGAATATAGCTGAACTGCTCAGTAATAGCAACCATCATGTAATTAAATTTAACATCCTTTTAGGGGGGTGTCACGGGGCAAGTGGGATGGGGTGGGGGTAATGATGGCCCCGCGGCTTAGTCTATACAATCATCCCTTGTCTTGGGATATCTTGGCCTAGGGGTAAAAGTCAATATTGCTTCTCTCTCTCAGGGCTGTGTGGCCTAGTAGCCAGAGTCAGTAAGGTTCCCTGTTCAGCAGGGCTGTGTGGCCTAGTGGCCAGATTCAGTCTAACTCCCCCATCTCAGGGCTGTGGGGCCCAATGGCCAGAGTCAGTATAATGGCCCTCTTCAGTAGGGCTGTTTGGCCTGGCAGCCCCTCAGTGGAGTGGGTGCCACCTGGGGGCCTGTAGGGGGGGGGGGGGGCACGGATGACAGACCCTCCCTGCTCCACTGGGCGGATACCCAGGCCCTCCCTGCTCCACCGGGTCCCAGCTCAGGGCTCTGTCAGTGGCAAGTATGCCCACCACTGGGTCAGTGGGGAATCCACCCAAAACATGCTGACCCCATGATAACTAGCACAATAACTAGTCCCCCAGAGCTACTTCTACTCTGTTCCTGATACAGCATATCTGGAATCCCCGGGATCTCTGGGCACCTCGGTCAGTGCAGCTCCCAGCAGTTCCAACACTCCTTGGGCATCCTCCGGAGTCTCAGCATACCTGGCTTCCGCCATCTGGGGCTCCCATGGTTCCCAAGCTGAAGCTCGCAGCATGTGTCCTCCCTTTTCAGTGGTCAGCCCTGAATGAGCTGAACAGTTCCCTTTTGTATCTAGTTTCCAGACAGAGCATGCTCAGCAGGGCCACAGGGGCATGGCCTCCTTGGCCCAGAGAGTAGAGTTAAACCTCGCAGTACCAGTATGGGGCAAGTGCGCCTGTCACACAAACACAGCCTTTAAGAGGGTATCTGGTGGTGGTCCCTCTCTTCCTTCCTTGCCTCCCACCCGGGAGAAAAAGTCCGCATTTGCGTGTGTCTTACCTGGTTGATGGGCGACATTGAAGTCATAGGGCTGGAGCAATACGTACCACCTCATAATTCGAGCATTGGTATCCTTCATACTGTTGAGCCATCACAGTGGTGTGTGATCTGTGACCAACTGGAAGGTGTTTCCCAGCAGGTAGTATCTTAGTGCACTGACCACTCACTTTACCACCAGGGCCTCCCTCTCTATAGCTGAATACCTCTGCTCTCAGGGAAACAACTTTAGGCTCAAATAGAAGACGGGATGTTCTTCTCCCTTGATCTCCTGGGACAACACTGCTCCCACCCCCACTTCGGATGCATCCGTCTGAAGTATAAAGAGCTTATCAAAGTCTGAGTGAAATAGGACTGGTGCCTAGTCAGTCAGTCCTTTAGGTCCTGGAAGGCTCTCTCTCATTCTGCTGACCACTGGACCTTCCGGGGTTGGGATCTCTTAGTTAGATCTGACAAGGGTGCTGTGAGTGTTGCAAAATCCAGTACAGAGCAGTGGTAGTACCCTTCCAGGCCTAAGAATTGGCATACCTGTCTCTTTGTCGTGGGCATCAGGCAGTCCTGCAGAACTTGTACCTCGCCCCATGGAACATCCCAGGTATGTTACTTCCTGTCGTCTGAGGTGATATTTGGCCACATTGGCCATTAGTCTGGCTTCCCCCAGGGCTTGTAGCATAGCCTTGAGGTGTTGGAGGTGTTCCTCCCACATTTGACTGTACACCACTATATCATCTATGTAGGCTGCTGCGTACTGGTGGTGGGGTTGCAACAGCTGATTGATGAGTCATTGGAATGTGGCAGTGGTCCCATGTAGACCAAGAGGCATGGTAACAAAATGGTACAATCTGAATGAGGTAAGCCATCTTCTCATGGGAATCCGGAGTCAAGGGGATTTGTCAGGTCTAGAGTCGAGATGAAATTGGCATTAAGTAACTCGTCTACCCATGGCATGGGATAAGCATCGAATCAAGAGATTGCATTCACTTTTCAAAAGTCTATGCAGAATCGTATGGTCCCATCTGGCTTCATGACCAGCACAATCGGACTTCTCCACTCACTCCATGATTCTTCTACTACATGTCCAGCATAGCCTGGATCTCCTTCCAGACCGCATCCCACATCTTCTTTAGCAGGGGCCAGTGTTTGTCACGGACCTTTTGGCCTGGAAGGGTGGCAATGTGGTGACTTACCAGTCTAGTCCACCCCAGGTGGGTCAATAACACGATGGGGAAGGCCTGAACTAGGTGCTGCAGCTCCTCCTGTTGCCTTGGGTCCAGCTCGGCTCTGATCATGGGTTGTCACATGGGTGTAGCATCAACTGGGTTGTCATCAGATGTTTGGCTGTGTGTTTATGTGTTCTCTGTGTGCTGTTCCAGTTCTGTGCAGACCCCTGGCACAGCAGACCTCGAGTGAACCACCCAATGACCACAAGATCTGTTAAGGTACAAAGGCACCCGGCCAGGTTTATTGTCAATGAAGCATGGTCCTAGCTCCCCAGATCAATGTCTACAGTTACACTAGCACATGTATACCCATGACAATGGATGCAGCTCAGTGAATGGTGGGACTTTCCATTCCCCCCCTACCGTGGCCAGAGACACTCCCTTTGAGGCTCCATTTTATACATCAATTCAAACAACTTACGTACTGCCCCTCTGACATAGTTAACACCCTCTGACGTAGCCGGTTACCACCCATCACGTTGTACATCTCTATTCATCACACTCTCATCCTGAACTTTTCTTTAGGGTGGGTCAGCGTGTTCCTGTTATCTTTAGCAAATGTGTTGGTATTGAGGTGTTCTGGTACCACCCTTCTGGAATGTGATTGCATGAGTGCTCTGTGCCTAGCACCTCTTAGGAATATGTGTTTTTGCAGTATCAGCCCTGTTCCTTCTAGTTTCTGTGAGCAGGCAGATTACTTTGCAGAGAATGTTTAGTTCCAAACAACTACTGAGACAGACCTCGCTTCAGACATACAAGGCCATTATAAGGCATACTATTTTATGTGGATGTAAGACCTGGGCACTTACTAAGAAGGAAGAATGACAGCTAAATACCATAAAAAATTAAGTGTTGAGATGAATTTTTGGGCCAGTAAGGGAGAATGAAATGTGAAGAAAGTCTAGTAGGGAACTGCAGGAGATCTATGGAGAACCAAGTGTAGTAAATGTAACTCCAGTGGGCAAGGCATGTAATTATGATGACAAAAGGCAGACCAGCTGAGCATCTTTTGGAAGAATAGTCTTATGGTGTCTGACCTCGTGGCTAACAAAGAGAAGATGGATGGATAATATTGAGCAAGACCTAACAGCTGTTAGTGTGAATTACCATCAGTAGGAAAAATATGCCCTTGACAGAAAGAAGTGGTGGAAAATTGTGAGTTTCCAAGGACCTCCATGGTCTATAGTGACAGGGAGAAGTGGTAGTAGTGCGTATGTAATATATATACTTCTACCAGGAAATGTACTAACAGAAACAGCTCGCGTCACATTGGACACTAGCTTATCATCAGATGACAAAAAAAATTGTTCAAGTCAAGTTTGGGTCACATTTCAAACATTATTCCTAATAGTCAATGCCCAAGAGTCATGTACAGTGCACTTGAGAATTTTGTTTTTGATTTATAATGTCTTGGATATAATTACAGCACTGACATGGGACCTTGTTTGTATTACCTTTTTCTTCTGTTCCTATCTGTTTTCCTGTAGCCATCTTTCATCTTTTATCAGTTTTTTGCCTTTTTTATCTTGTTTGTCTGTCTCTCTCTTCTCCAAATGTTCCTGATGAAGTGAGGATTCCATTTAACATATCAATCCTGTGTTTTAAAAAAAAAAATCCAATGTCCACAGCTGTTTAAAAAGACTGAGTGAACACAGTTACATCAAAAATACGTGAATACCATAAAATACTGTGGATTGAAAGTTATACCAAAAGCTGACATTTTAAACTGTCACAAGATCTAATAAAAAGAAAAAGGAACACAGGAAACCAAGTGTGGCTAATCCAACATTGGCTTGTACTCATATTTCAGAAGCAAGGACAAATATCTTAATTGAGAACTGAAGCTTTGAGGAGCATCTGGCACTAGCTAATGATCATTTAGTCAACTCCAAATCTGTGGAGGGAAACAAATTCGTATTTGTTGTGGGTTCTTTAGCTGGCACCTTATACCTTTTATGAAATTTATCTGTTTTTCATAGTTTCATAGATTCCAAGGCCAGAAGGGACCATTGTGATGATCTAGTCTGGCTACCATTTGGAGTAGATATAATAAACTTGCTCTGAAGTTGTTTCACATCTAGATTACTGGTTCAAATATAGCTCACATCATTAGGGACCTGCAGCCATCATCTCGCTGCTCTTTGGTGGTCTGTTTGAAATCAGTCTGGTCTCATGAGGAGAAGTTCATACATCACAAAACAATTCTTCAAAGATGGAACAATTGTCCCCTTTGCTGGCAGTCTCAGCAAAGAGGCTGAAAAATGAAAGCCACACAAAGAGACTAATTCTCTCTTACATGGAGGTGGCCCCTTGAGAACACTGAGGTGCATCGTTGGAATGGTGGTATTAGAAAGCTTGCACAGCTACTGCAGTAAAGAAAGGCTTTCAGTGCCTAAAACCATCAATCTTGCACTAAAAAAATCACTTTAACATATTTTGAAAACTTCAAAAATATATCAGAATATAAAGATATATGATTTTTTTTTATTTTGCATGAGTCCTAACCCTGTTTGTAAAATAGGTTTTAGCCATTTATCTGAACAAAAATGACTGAGTGAAAGAATCACTTTGAAAAGATCAATTGGCTTTTAAAAAGTTCTGCTGTCTTCCTAGACTACAACAAATTGCATTTTAAAAGTGCTAGGGTATGTACTCAGTAATGCATCTGCAGGAGTAAATCTTTACGGATGCCCATTTTATGTCCAAACACTGTGTTGCTACAATACAGTGGATAAGATGTGAACAGTGGAGGTTTTATTTTATTTAGAGTAGACACAGTGTTTTTCTCTAATACATTAATTAAAAATGGAATCTATTTTCCCTGAAAACAAGTGGAAAAGCTCAATTATACCTGGACTGAATTCCACAGAGGAAGATTCAGTGATTGATGTAGAGCAATTTAGCTACAGAACAAGATGTGTTGCCAGGCTTGGCCACAGCACCTTTTTCATTTCCCAGTAAGAGAGTTATTTAAGGAAATAAATGGACACAAGGAACAGGGAGGTTATATACCTCAATTAATAGCATCTTGTATGTTCTTTTGTACTTTGTGTTGAACACTCTGATCTTGTGGAACTTTGTTTTTTGTAAAAAGAGAAAAAAAATTAAAACTGTAAGGTAAAATGTGAGAGAATACTATGCTATTCTAGAATCTGTTGTGTTCATAATGAACATATTTCTCCATTATTCATGCCAATAGCTGCCTCAGCTATAACCAAAACTTACAGTTAATTAACTAAAAAAAAAAAAAACTACAGTTAAGTAAGGCTATACAAACAGATTAGATCAAGCCTCCAGGTGCTACAGTAATACAAATCATTGTCATCATCATTTTGCTATCTATCTTTGGAATGTTATGGTCCCCATAATTGTAGTATCTGAGCATCTCACAATATTTAATGTATTTATCCTCACAACACCCGTAGGGAGTAGGGAAGTACCATTAGCCTCATTTTAGAGGTGGAGAACTGAGGCACAGAGAGAATGAGTGACTTCCCAAGGTCACAAAGAAAGCCTGGAAAAATAGGGAAGTGAACTCAGGCCTCCTGAGTGCCCTGCTAGTCCACTATCCATTGACCATCCTTACTCTCTCCAGTAAACCAGGCCATCATCTGCCAGAATGGAATGGAGTCTTCTAGCCAACCCAGGGGTGAAAGTAAGGTAAATGACTTATCGGTACAGGGGCCCGGCTCCAGGCCCCCGGAAGTGGTGGAGCCTCGGGCAGAAGGGGCAGGGCTGGGGGTCAGCCTCCCGCAGCCACCCCTTCCACGCTGCCCAGCCCGCACTGCCCAGGGCTCCAGCAGCGATTTAAAGGGCTGGGGCTCCAGCCGCTGCCGCAGTAGTGGTAGCCGGGAGCCCCGGACCCTTTTAAATCGCCGGGCCCCGGGGTAGCTGCCCCTTTTGCCCTCCCCCATCAGTGGCCCGGGGGGGGGGGGCAAAAGGGGCAGCGATGTTAAAGCGCTGCCATGGCCTCGTTTTAATGTGGGCTGTGTATAGGGCAGTACCGGTGGCCACTTCTTACTGGTACGTCATACTGGCTCGTACCGGCCTACTTTCACCTCTGAGCCAACCAGAGATGGTAGAAAGTATTACTCACAGATACTCTTGCATGGGAGCTTAATGTCAGCAAGGAATCCTAGAGTACTCAAACTATGGACTTAATTGTCCAAATTGTAGGTGTTTGCTTTCAACTAAAGGAGACTACACCATGGCTAGTTTTAGATATGTCACACAATTTCTGTTTAGAGATTAACATTATTGTAACACATGAGTGGCAGAACTATAAGTATGTTATGACAAGGCTTCCCCAAATAAATAGAGATTAATTTCAGATCTAAAACTGAGATCTTAAAATGAGCTGTTCACATAACAGCAGTATTATGAATGGAAAAAAAATATTGTCAAACAGAATCACATTAACATAAATGGTTAAGGATGACTGAGGGACAATGTATTTAAATACTCATTTGACACTTTTATGAGTCATCAACCATTTATTCCAATGTATTGGACATATTGGTCAAATATTTTACTTCCAATTATACGAATGCAACCCCAGTGAAGTTAGGCATTTGCACAGGTATAACTTAGAGCAGAATTAGGCTCATGGCATGTACTGAAAGTGATACTATTTACTGAACAGTTATAAAATGGCATTAGTTGAGTTTTTTCATTAAAAGATTAATGTCCTGATAGGTTGAAACTATAACCCAAACCACATTGTAGTGGCCACATTTTCAAACCAAGAGGCAATAGTTTTATTTATAAGCTCCATTCTGTTACATTTTTATTAATGACTTAAAATATATTTTATGTTTATAGTAGATTACATCTAGCTGTAATGTGTTGGTTCATTTAATAACTGGTCCTTGACTAACAATCATGGTGACAATGATATGTATAGTACATCACCAGCCCCTAACAGAGCTCAAACTACTCTCTTTGTTTGACTGTGTCAAACAACAACATATAAATAGAGGAAACTAAGGACATAATTCTGCAGTCCACATGTGGGGAAAACTCCCATTGATGTCAATAGCATCTTTGCCTGCATAACACTCTGGATTTGGGGCCTAAAGGAATTAACCCAAATCTAGCACAATAAGCACAAAAAATCTAATTATGATTCTTTTTGGTTTTGTATTAATTAATTGTTTGGCTCACTTCCACTACAAGAAAATATAACAATAGTTGTACAGTACAATAAGCATCTTTGAATTACAAACTATACCTTGTAGGGTTGTGGAGATATCACAGTAAATCAATGCAGTGAAGCTCGAGCAGTTTGATGTCATAAAAGCTTAGAAATAGATTTATGATTTTATACAAAGTTCTTTTTATTTCATATGTTGTGTTAATCCCATAAAATAATTCTTGTTTAATTTAAAAATCATAGAACTTTTAGATAGAAAATAATCTAGATGTTAGATCTTAGATGTTAAATAATCCAGTCAATGTCCCTACCAATGCAACATTGCTTTCTACAATACATTATCTGAAGCTTTGTTCAGTCCTGCTATAAATACTGACGTGATTGGACCTTATACTATTTCCCTTTAGAGATTATTCTGCAGCCTCATAAATCCCACAATTAGAAAATTGTTTCTGATATTCTTACTAAAAAATTTTTGCACAGTTTCTTTCCATTGTTTCAAACCCAGGACTGAGTCAAAAACACTTGAATCCCATTTCCAGTTTTGCTAAAGACAGAGTGAATGACCTTTAAGAAATCTCTAAATGCTTCTAAATGTCTCTGCTTTTCCCAGATGTAAAAATTAGGGTAACTATTTTTATTTTCCTTATGGTGATGCTGTGAAACTTAACTCATTCATGTTTATAATGGTATTTGAGTTCCTTGGGTAGAAGATGCTATTCAAGTATTGCTATTATCATTGTTGTTCAAGATGTACTCTCTTGAACCACCTAAATATTACCCTGTCTTTCTTCATGTTTAACACCCTTAAAGTATCTGCAGATGGTTATATTCTCCCACTTAGTTATTTGACCCTACTATAAATATTTAATTCCTGGAATCTCTTCTCATAAGTGAATTACTTCATCCATCTGCATTCTTTTCAGCTCCCTACCATTTTAGGAATCTGAAAGCACAACAACACAGGGATTCAGAGGTTTACATTTACACACGCATGATAAAATGTTCCCTCTTTATATTCATGCTTTATTCAGCCATGCATTTCAGACTTAACAACAAATCTGTCTTTAACTGTCAGACCATATTATAATTCAGGTGGGAAGAAGATTCACTGTAGCCCTGTGGTAATCAATGATTTCATGTTTGAATGTACACTTCAAGGAGTATTCAGTTTTGCTGTTGACCTTACCAAATAATGCAACTTATGCTTACCCAGGCTGTCAATGATGAACATCAATTTCAACTGTAACTGCTAAAGCAAATATGGAATTTCATCACACACAAAAACAGAAGTTCATGTTTTCTTTGCAAGGATATTGTAAATTACAGCAATGTGGTAAAATGAATGCCTTTAAAAAAACTCTAAGGAAAAAAAGCTTTAAAAAAAAGCCTTTAGGCTAGGACTTCAGCTACTGAAAATCAGGGTAGCACCACTGATGCTCTGGCACCTACATACAAAGGTGAGGCGTGACCTGGAGAAATGCAGACGATCAGCCCCTCTGTCTAAAGGAAGGTACTCTGACTTGCACTGAAGGAAGAACTGTCCATATACAGTTGAAAGGGAGGGTCTCACTGAATGTAAAGTAACTGTTAGTGTATGGAGAAGACCAGGCTGAGTCCATAGTAAGAGGCTCTTGGAAGACAAGAAAGGGTAGTTTGGGTTATGGGACAAACAGGCCAAATGTCAGTGTCCTAGGGCTGGAGACCCACAGCAGAGATTGTGTGAGGTTTTCCACTCTGCCACCACCTTGTGAGGAGGTTCAGACACCTCTTTCAACTGAGGAAGAAGGGACTGCTTGAAGTCTAGGAAGATTGGAAGCTGAGCGCAAGAGAAGGGCTAAAGACTATTGAGTATGTATCCTGAGAGGAAGGCTATGCCCAGCAAGAGTCTGGGGCAGAGGATTGTTTTTGTGTTTTCTTTTGGACTTGAATTAACTTCATCAGAGGTGGACTTCTGTGATTTAGCTGGAGGGCTAAGTCGTCTCAGTGCAGTAAAAGTGCTGGGAACCAGTGTCAATCTGAGAGAAGAACTGAGAGAAAGTGATGCAGCAGAAAAGTCCAAAACCAGAGTGAGTCCCAGCTACTTAGCCCAGTGAACACATAGCTAGTATTGGCAATTTAGGCCCTAACAATTCCCATTGAAGACAATGGCAAAACTCCCATTGATTGAAACTGGAGCAGAATCATGCCCATAGCTATGCTATGAATATGTAATCAAACAAAATGGAAAACAGCAAGCACTTTTAGGCCACCATAGTGACCATTTCAACTGATGGTTTGTTTCAAGTTATCTGAGCCAACACACAACACAACACAACAACAACAAATGGGGGAGGGATAGCTCAGTGGTTTGAGCATTGGCCTGCTAAACCCAGGGTCAGCTCAATCCTTGAGAGGGCCATTTAGGGAATCGGGGGCAAAAATCTGTCTGGGGATTGGTCCTGCTTTGAGCAGGGGGTTGGACTAGATGACCTCCTGAGGTCCCTTCCAACCCTGACATTCTATGATTCTAAGGGAGAGTGGCTTCCTACCAAACCTGTTTATTCATATGATATTCATCTCAAGTCATTTCTTAGCTTTTAATTTTTTAAGCAGTTTTACAGGGCCTCTGAGCTAGAAGCATATTGTATGTGTATAATCCTCACACTCTTTATCTGTCTACCAGTAGCCTGACAAAATATATTCTATAAACCCACTGACATTGGCATCTCTTAAGTGTCTGTCTAGGAGATCCCAACAAAATCCATTTGAAAACAGTGGATCTCTAAGATTATCTGGCACTCAGATACGAGGAGGAAGGGAGTCTTACCGATGTGTACTTTAACAATAATTTGAAAGACAGAAATGGCAATAATTAAGTAGTATCTGTCTGTTTTTGGAATCATTGACCATAACTATTGAACATTGTGTTTGAAGAGGGCAAGAGAGAAAAGGGAGAATTTATTGTCTCACTTTTAATGACTTCAGTGAAACAAAGTAGAGACAGTCTGAAAATACAGAGATCGTTTCAGTGACTAACATTGATAAATGGGAGTCGAATTAGAAACCAATCAAGGAAGACTACCAGAGTTTAAATTGGGCCTCTCCTGACCTTTATTTTGTAGTGTTATGCTCCACGGTTTTATGGAGAAAGGCACTTTAGATAAAATTGTCAGCAACTTCGCAGACTCACATTTCCTTGCTGAGTTGACATGTTACTACATACGGTAATTGTTTAGTGCCACAAGTATGATTATCTGCAACAAGAACACGAGACTGGCATGTCATTATTTATTCTGATGTGTAGCAGAGCAAAAAGCTAGAGTATTTATTTTATCTTTCAGTTTAGCCCACTCTCATTTTGACTGGAATTTTATTGCATAAAAGACTCAAAGCACAGGAAATGTGTGTCTTTCATAAGGCAAAGTAACTGTTTCTGCTTAAAACCAAAGCAACAACATAAAGGAAAGGTGAGTTGTGATGATGTTACAGATGCAACCCTATTGAGTCAATAGTCCCCTCCATACTTCTAAACAGCATCAACTGTCAAGGTACTTTACTGATTTTAGGCCCAAATTTGCCTCAGTCATGTCCAAACCTAAGTGTTATTCCATTCAGTGGTATTATTAGATTATTGATTTAAGGACAGTTCTTCACTCTCCAACACACAGGTCTTTAAAAATAGGGCAGGGGTCCTTAAAAGAAGGGAAACAGCAAAAATGGTAGAGGAAGAAGCTTGGAATTATGTGGGATTTATTTCTTAAGCATATATAAAGATTTAGATAACCTCAGCTTTATGACTCAACATTTCCATTACAGCAAAAATCTAGATTACAATAATAAAGAGGGAAGGAGGTTTGCAAGGGAAGGAGATAAATATAAGTATTATCAGGTATGTCTGAGGGCATGATCAGAAATACCAAATCTTGAAACTTCCTGCGTGAAAAGTGCTATATCATTTTCCATTAAATTCTAACTTTCGTAGGTTTTTGAACTAGACTACAGAATTTAATAGAAAATGACATACCTGCTGTCGAATTCTGTACCATGGTTCAGAAAATCTATAGAAAAGTTAACATTATTAGATTCAATATATTATTACAATAATTCCTATAGAGGGCTATTAAATTTCCATAGGACTATAGAATTTAATCCCTATTAAATTCTATGGGATTTTTTCCTTAACTGTTAAAGCAACAGAACAATTCACATGGGTTAAATAAATCCCACATCTTTTTAGACAGTTTATTCCCTTATTCTCATTTTGGACTTTATTTTGGGATCTTTGTCACACATATAAAAGTGATATTTATTTGGGATTCAGAAGTAGGAAGATCAAGGTAATAAAATTCAGGGTGGAAAAGCCCTTTAATAAGACAGCTGGGCCATGTACCTGCACTCCTTTTGAAGGAGTCCCCAGTTAAATGGTAAAGGAAAGACAGATACAGTGCACAACAAACTGTTTTGAGTGTAGTGTCTCCCCTTCCTCCGTAACATAAAGGCCAGGGTGGATGGTAAGGCCACCAGTGCACCTAGCAACTGTAAGTAGGATTAGACAGCTGGATAACTTCAGTCCCCCAAGACAGTCCATAAGTGTCATGTATGATTGGACTACCATGAAATAGCTAATAAAAACAAACCTTGTGGAATCTGAGATTAGGGCTCTGTGTCTCATTCAAAGAACCATAAATTACAGCTTTTCTAATGCCCTGAGGAATATTTCTGAGCCAAGTACTAAGTGAGACTTTTTATGCAGGTTGAGAGGACTGCTACCTTGGAGGATTGCAAGTGTCCTAACTCAGCTCACAATACGGTCTCTGTAAGAAGCCCCTATCATGACTGCAATGACTGGGAAAGAGTAAAAGCAACCATCATAATTAATTTTTTAATGAAACTAATTATTTATAAGGAGATAGTGGATAAACTATAGGAAATGGAGAGCTGGCTTTCATGACATTTTCGGTTGACCCTCGTCTGTATGCTACTGTCATTCGGAAATGGTGTGCTGGTACCCAGTATAGACATGAGCATATCTTCAAAGAACTGCAGAAAATATTAACTGCGATATTCACATTGACTTCAGCCTCCTATAATGGCATCACTCTCGGACTATAAACTGTCATGTGGCAGAGTTTTAACTACAGATGGCTGAACTATATGATTTGTACAAAGTGAACACTATGAACTTTTATCTAAAGCCTGGAAACAAAGCAGCCCTGAACTGTTTTTCAGGTTACAGCTTGGTTAATGGAATTGCCTAGGGCCACATCTAGGTGGCCCAGCAGTGGCAAAGGTGTAGCATTTTATAAAAATCCCTACTCCTATTTATGTGATATCTCGCCTAAACAGCTTTCTCACCCTGAAAGATTCAAAATCCCGGTGGCATTTTTAACCACCACCTCCTGGTTATAAGAGTGATGCTCACTCAGAAAACAAACAAAAAAAATGCAATGTGGCTTATGTGGCCAATCATAATCGAACATCACAGCTGTTATGTCTAATCTAGAATATGTCGATTACCTGCAGAATTTCTGATCCATCTATATAGTACAAATAAAAAATGCAATGAAATTCATCTTATAATTCTAAAAACAAATCTATCCAATAAATTTGCAGTCTCATCATGGATATTCTGATGTAACCCTTCTGCCAGGTGGAGCCAGCAGCAACAAGGGCCAGATTCAGTATCTAGGGCAGTGGTTCTCAAACTTTTGTACTGGTGACCCCTTTCACATAGCAAGCCTCTGAGTGTGACCCCCCTTATAAATTAAAAACACTTTTTATATATTTAACACCATTATAAATGCTGGAGGCAAAGCAGGGTTTAGGGTGGAGGCTGACAGCTCGTGATCCCCCATGTAATAACCTCACGACCCTCTGAGGGGTCCCAACCCCCAGTTTGAAAACCCCTGATCTAGTGGGTCCTTTTCAACAATACAACACAAACCGGCTTGAGCCCCCCACCCAGTGACCTGGGACAATTACACACCACCTCCTGGGCACCTCTAAGAGGCAATACTTCCCCTCTCGCAAGCACAGAGTCTAAGTGTAGCAAAAACTTTTAATAAAAGAAGGGAAGTAACTCAGCATTAATTTGGGAAAACACCACAACTAGGTTTCATAAACATAAACAATGATCAAAAGACCTACCCCCAAGTAAGTTGGGCAGTGTCCTTTTTCCCTCAGGTTCTTAAATCCAGCAACCCAAAAGTCCCTTTAACATGCCCATCCCTTCTCTGCACCCCACTCACAGTTGCTGTCCTTGGCCAGCAATTCAGAAGTTCATCCGCAGAGTTCACCTCCCACCCTGGGTGGAAGTGGGGGGTAAGGAGGCACCTTACACACTCTGCTGCTCAGGCACTCACTCATCACCCCAACAGCCAATTGCCACGCCTCTTTACTGGGCTCTGCTCTGGCCCTCTCCATCAGCCACCTGGCTGGCCACTCACCAAGATACCTTCAGGGCCCCATGCTTAACACAACTCCCAGTGATTTCAGCTGTTAGTGGGGGAGCCTCACTGCTGGTGCACACTGGGCAGTCTGTTACAATAGAGACACTGTCCTTAAGTAGATCTAATACTTAGACCTAGGTATCAGTGATTTCAGCTCTGCAACATGTAACACAACTCTCAATTGAGTCTAAATTAGCACTTTTATTATATCATGGAGAGAAAAGAGGTCAAATCATATCTAGAATCCATAAACAGAGCCCACACCACCAGGCACAAGTGGTCAATCAATCAGCCCCCACTCATTGGGCTTTGGAACCCATGTCACCCACCTAGCGAGTGCCATTCAGTGGAGGGTGAGTCCCTCAATCAGAGTATGACAGGTACACTTCTGCTCTCCTTGGTTCACACAACAAGGATAACAACCCTATATTATTCCTGCCCCATTAACAAGGAGACTGGGGAGCCAACACCAGCCACAAGTGATCATTTGGGCAATCAATCCCACCATGCTGAGCACCTAGGCAGGGTGGGTGTGTCCATGCAAATGAGATCAGCTCCTGAAGTCCTTTTCCACAGCTCAGCACTAGATGTCAGGGGAGAGCTCATTCAGACTCTGCTTACACTGGGAATGGAAAAATTCATAGAGTTAACTATTTGCTTCAAATTACATCTCAGTGCCAGCACACAACCACAGTTAATAAGCTTTGTAAAATCCTTATTTAACTGATCTATTCCTTATCAACTGATACAAATACTGTAATGAGTGAATCCCCCTTTGAAAGTATTCCCACCAGCTCTTGCCTTTTTACAGGGATAATGCTATTGCATAAGACAACACCTTTAGTTCTTTTTCTTTTGTAGGCATATATTTTGTAAAAGCTGTTTTCTTTTGCTTTTCTCATTGTCCAGGGAAGCATTTTTAATTTGATAAGCAGTGTATACCAGCAGCCTGCAGTGTGAGAGCTGGAAGCCCATAAAATCAAATGAAATGAAGGCATTTATCCCAACTACCTGAACTGCAGACAGCATCCCATCCCAATTGACTCATGCTCCACATTACAAATTGAATAGTTTGACTTCAGAGAGTATTTTTTTCTAAGGTGGAAAGAACTACTTGTAGTAATAGGTTTATAAAATTAAACGTGCATATTCTTTCATGGCATCAGAATTTTCTTATTTCATTATATCATAAATGTATCTCACTGTCTCTCTTATAGCAAGGAAATGAAATGAACAGTAGCATTTTGAAAATAGAAATATCTCCTTATCAAAAGAGGAGGTAATAAAGCTCCCTTACAGCTATAAATTAGATGTAAAGAAGGAAGATAGTAAAAATGGTTAAGTTTGCCATGTATCATTAACATTTTGCATTAATGCTTTTATTATCTCCTTAGAGGACTGCAAGTAGGTGGCAATTATACTCAAAGCAAGACATTTTGCAGTTTCGTATATTATGGAGCTGTGTTGTTCTTATTTGTTCCCTGAAAACAATTTATTCCTGGAGTAAGCATTGGAAAATTAAACCCAGGCTAGTCCCTCCTATTCCTCTCTGTCCTTGGCTTGCAGGGAGGACATTCTTTTCATGTACAACAATAAGATGCTCTATTTAATCTATCAATCAGTTCTTCATAATAGAGTTTAAAAACTGTATGTTGTTGAATTACACAATGCATGTTGCTGAGCCGTATCTAATGAGCTAAGATGACTCTGAGTCCTATGTATTCTTATAACTTTACTTGTTTTTGCCTTCTCTGCACTTTTAAAAATGCATTCCCTTAATAGCATTTTTCAAATGAAATTTTCAAAACTTCTTATATAAAGTAAAAGCAGCAAAATGTAATTCAATATAGGAGTGGTTATGGGGGCTTGGGGTGGGGGAGGGATGTTTGTTTTTTCCTGATGCACTTTTGTAGATTTGGCTGCAAGGGAAAATCAATTTTCAACAGGGAACACATTGCTTTCCGCTAAGAAAATGAAGCTCCTGCATTTTTTTGCACACAGCTTGCTACATGATATTCCCTTTTGCATACAGCTTACTGCAGCATCCCAAATTCTCAGTCTGATCCCTACCTATTTGATCACGCACAGAAGTGAAAGCTTGAATGTAGAGGAAAGTTTGGCAGATTATGAGAGCAAAATAAATTTAAAAATCAAGCTAAAAAAATTTACAATAGTAACAGCTCCTCTATCTTTCTTCCCCAAATAGAGTTTTGATATGCCCTAGACCATCTTTGTTATATTTATGGACAGCACCTAGCACCATGAGCCTTAGCTCTAATAGCTACCACAAAACAAATAATAAATAACAAATTCCCTCCCATTTTGCCTTAAAAAGGGAACAGCACTGTGTAGGACTTCCTTTAGTTCACTAACTGCTCTTTTGAAATTGTCTCACTCATAGACACTGTAAAATGGTTGATGATTCTCTGGTGGAGGGAAGGAAGGATGGTCTTATGGATAAGGCACTGGAGTGAAACTCTAATTTGGTTTTGCTCCTGGCCTACCACAAATTTCCTCTTTAACTCTGGCCAAGTCACTTGATTGTCCTGTGCCTCAGTTTTCAATTTGTCGAATGGAGACAAGAAAACTCCCCAACCTCACAAGGGTGCAATATAAATTCATTAATGCTGTGAGGTGTTCAGTTACCACTGCAATGAGCTCTGTAGAACATCCTTTAATAAAATAATCATTCCTCTTCTTGCATGTATTTGGGTGCCTAAGTGTCTGTTTAGGCTTTTCAGAATTGAGCCCCTAGTTCTCCATACAGATGAATGCCTATGACAGGTCTGAAAAAAAATGTTGTTTACAAATACAGTGATTTAAAGTAGCTATGCCAGTACTTCATTTTAAACATGCACATAGCAGTCACACGGAGCATGGAAAGAGCTTTTTCAGCCTACATCTAATGTGAGAATGAATGATGTTGCTCTCTCGGTCCCGAATAATAAATATGCAGTTCATTCTGGAAGGAGCTAATGACTGTCTCAGTTTGCATTAAAATAAGAGATTTGCCCCAAGCCACTAGATTTTGAACTCCCCAAGAGTTGGGGATATTTGGATTTGGAGTTTGGTTACAGCAGGGCCCAGGGTTGATGATGCAGAAGAGTTCACTGGGAACCTAGATTTGACCACATCTTTGGGTGTTAGTTTAACTCACATTGACACCCACTTGGCTAAAGTATCTAGTCGCTTTCCCTCCCTGCAGTATCACAAGCACTAACCTCAAAAATACAACATACAGTTCAAAGAAGGCAGCTCTTCTGTTTCCTCTGAGTAACCTATGTAGTCAGGTCAACCCTCTCTGGGGCATGATCAAACCCTCTGTGGCACAGTTTAGGCCATACACTTCTCCTTTGCTTGTTTTATTGTCCAATTTAGGCAACTCTATGTTCAGTGTGCTGTCATCTATTGATTCCTTTTATAGACACCTAACTCTACCCAGGCACTGTATAGGCAGCCTGCGCACCTAACTCGGGGTTGTAAATTCCACTAGGTAGCAGGGCACTAAAAGTTAGGCGATGCAATGCTGAGCACTGCAATGCCTAAATTCCCCTTGTGAATCTAACCCATGGTTATTTGCAGAATTGAGATCTACAGCTTGTATTTTGAAACCCCAAAAGATCAGGGCTGTTTGGTTCCAGGATTTGGGTCCAGGGTCACCTTGAGATAAAGCAGACTCTTGATGACTGTGACACCTACAATATATGTATGCAGCAATGGTTTGTTAAAAAGAACAGTGCAAATATGACCTGCACTCCTGTGGACTTCAGATGTCTAGGTGCTAAAGGTATGACCCTCAGTGGTGACTGATTTCTGTGTGTATGCAGCTATGGTTTGTTACATTTGATAACTGAATCTGATTAACCAAAGCAAATGCTATAAGGTGCTTTATAGAAAAACAATTTCTACCAATCTGATATAATTGCAAATTGAACTCTGGAGTCCACATTGTGCTGCAGTAGTTTAAGGGAGGTCTAATTCAAAGGGATCATATGAAGCTCTATATACCGCAGTAGATTAATCTTTCAGGATTTCTGTTCACCTTGGTTCTTATTATTTATCCTAGTCAATATCTCCCCTTCCGTTTTTTTATTAAGTTCTTTTCAAACTATCAGCAGACTCAAGAGGAGTTGCTTGAGTGAAATCAGCCATAAAATTATTTACTTTGGTGTCATTCTTTTTTCATTTCCAGGAATACACAGGAAAGAAAAAAACGTGTCCCTGTAGAAACTGCACAGCATGAGAGCACCATATCACAAGATGTATCCATACTGGTCATAATATAGTGAGGATTCATTGTTTATTAGACACAGATTATGCTCCATACATCAACAATCTAGTTTCAGTAGTCATCCAAATATAGTATCTATAACAAATGTAAAGCATAAGTAATTAACAATAAAGAATCTACAGTATTCTAATTAATTGAATGAAAAATATCCAATCTGAGAAGTGATGGGTTTCCTTCAAATTAAGGATGTTCTCCGACTACACTTTACACATTATTATTCACTGCCTACTCATACTTGGTGGAATACCCCTCATCTGAGAGACCTCCAATCTCTAATTTTCAAATGGGCTGCAAGATTAGCATTTTGACAGCTCTGTGGCTCCACTTCTGCTTCTGGCTTCACATGGGAGAACACCTGAGCTCATGTGGTGGGCCTTTCTTTGTATGGCACCTAACACAATGGGGCCTCAATTCTGACTAGGGTCCCTGGGCATTAGAGTAACATTAATATTAAATAATAACATTACTCTGTCAATTTGTATTTAATATAGAATATAAATAATATTTATTTAGGATTTGTCTCAATGGGAAAATGCATCATAATAGAATCATAGAATATCCAACCTAAACCTCCCCCACTGCAACTTGAGACCATTACTCCTTGTTCTGTCATCTGGTACCACAGAGAACAGTCTAGATCCATCCTCTTTGGAACCCCCTTTCAGGTAGTTGAAAGCAGCTATCAAATTCCCCCTCATTCTTCTCTTCTGCAGACTAAACAATCCCAGTTCCCTCAGCCTATCCTCAGAAGTCATGTGCTCCAGCCCCCTAATCATTTTTGTTGCCCTCTGCTGGACTCTTTCCAATTTTTCCACATCCTTCTTGTAGTGTGGAGCCCAAAACTGGACATAGTACTCCAGATGAGGCCTCACCAATGTTGAATAGAGGGGAATGATCATGTCCCTTGATCTGCTGGCAATGCCCCTACTTTACACAGCCCAAAATGCCGTTAACCTTCTTGACAACAAGGGCACACTGTTGACTCATATCCAGCTTCTCATCCACTGTAACCCCTAGGTCCCTTTCTGCAGAACTGCTGCCTAGCCATTCGGTCCCTAATCTGTAGCAGTGCATGGGATTCTTCGGTACTAAGCGCAGGACTCTGCACTTGTCCTTGTTGAACCTCATCAGATTTATTTTGGCCCAATCCTCTAATTTGTCTAGGTCCCTCTGTATCCTATCCCTACCCTCCAGCGTATCTACCACTCCTCCCAGTTTAGTGTCATCTGCAAACTTGCTGAGGGTGCAGTCCACGCCATCCTCCAGATCATTAATGAAGATATTGAACAAAACTGGCCCCAGTACCGACCCTTGGGGCACTCGGCTTGATACTGGCTGCCAACGAGACATGGAGCCATTGATCACTGCCCGTTGAGCCCAATGATCTAGCCAGCTTTCTATCCATCTGATAGTCCATTCATCCAGCCCATACTTCTTTAACTTGCTGGCAAGAATACTGTGGGAGACCGTATCAAAAACTTTGCTAAAGTCAAGGAATAACATGTCCACTGCTTTCCCCTCATCCACAGAGCCAGTTATCTCATCATAGAAGGCCATTAGGTTAGTCAGGCATGACTTGCCCTTGGTGAATCCATGCTGACTGTTCCTGATCACTTTCCTCTCCTTTAAGTGCTTCAGAATAGATTCCTTGAGGACCTGCTCTATGATTTTTCCAGGGACTGAGGTGAGGCTGACTGGCCTGTAGTTCCCCGGATCCTCCTTCTTCCCTTTTTTAAAGACGGGCACTACATTAGCCTTTTTCCAGTCATCCAGGACCTCCCCCAATCACCATGAGTTTTCAAAGATAAGGGCTCTGCAATCACATCCGCCAACTCCTTTAGCAACCTCAGATGCAGCGCATCCGGCGCCATGGACTTGTGCTCGTCCAGCTTTTCTAAATAGTCCCGAACCACTTCTTTCTCCACAGAGGGCTGGTCACCTCCTCCCCATGCTGTGCTGCCCAATGCAGTCGTCTGGGAGCTGACCTTGTTCGTGAAGACAGACGCAAAAAAAGCATTGAGTACATTAGCTTTTTCCACATCATCTGTCACTAGGTTGCCTCCCTCATTCAGTAAGGGGCCCACACTTTCCTTGACCACCTTCTTGTTGCTAACATATCTGAAGAAACCCTTCTTGTTACTCTTAACATCTCTTGCTAGCTGTAACTCCAAGTGTGATTTGGCCTTCCTGATTTCACTCCTGCATGCCTGAGCAATATTTTTATACTCCTCCCTGGTCATTTGTCCAATCTTCCACTTCTTGTAAGCTTCTTTTTTGTGTTTAAGATCAGCAAGGATTTCACTGTTAAGCCAACCTGGTCACCTGCCATATTTACTATTCTTTCTACCCATTGGAATGGTTTGTTCCTGCAACCTCAATAAGAATTCTTTAAAATACAGCCAGCTCTCCTGGATTCCTTTCCCCCTCATGTTATTCTCCCAGGGGATCCTGGCCATCAGTTCCCTGAGGGAGTCAAAGTCTGCTTTTCTGAAGTCCAGGGTCCATATTCTGCTGCTCTCCTTTCTTCCTTGTGTCAGGATCCTGAACTCGACCATCTCATTGTCACTGCCTCCCAGGTTCCCATCCACTTTTGCTTCCCCTACTAATTCTTCCCTGTTTGTTAGCAGCAGGTCAAGAAGAGCTCTGCCCCTAGTTGGTTCCTCCAGCACTTGCACCAAGAAATTGTCCCCTATACTTTTCAAAAACTTCCTGGATTGTCTGTGCACTGCTGTATTGCTCTCCCAGCAGATATCAGGGTGATTGAAGTCTCCCATTAGAAACAGGGCCTGTGCTCTAGTAACTTCTGTTAGTTGCCGGAAGAAAGCCTTGTCCACCTCATCCCCCTGGTCTGGTGGTCTATAGCAGATTCCCACCACAACATCACCCTGGTTGTTCACACTTCTAAAATTAATCTAGAGACACATATTAATCACAACTAGCCAACATACTTTATAACATGCATTTTCCCAATATAGACAAGACCTTCTGAGAAATGGGAGTCATGTTGCTTCAAAAAGAGCAGTTAAAACCAGGGTCAGCAAACATTTGGAAAAAAAAAGAGCATCCCTAAATAATTTCTTTGAACCACGAACAATCATCTGGAATGGTAGGGGAAGTATGCTCAGTTGCTACAGTTATGTGTGGAACTATAAAGGCCTAAGATAGATGTCGCTGAGGGCTGTGCGATAACTATTGTACGGATACATCTTCAAAAGAACTTTTAAGGACAGAAACAGGTGACAACAACTTTTTACCCAACAGGCATGCTTGCAACAGTGGATTACTTTGCAAAACATGCACAGGCTATTGCATTGACTTTTAATCCCCCTTGAGGGGATTCTTGTGTTAATAGCACTCTTTTGCTAGTGTAAGCTGTGTCTATATTAGAAGGATTTGCCCTTATAGCTATACTAACAAAACTTTTCTAGTGTAGACCTGGCCACAGATGGACATCTCTGCATCTGTTAACACTCAGTTCACATTCCTGAGTTTTTTTCTTGCAAACATAACAGCTACAGACTTGCTTATTTTAAAAAATGAAAAACGAGATGCTAGAGAATAAAATAACCATTTCAGATAGGGGTTTGACATTGTACTGCTGCGTACCGTCTCAATTTGAGCCCTGCTCTTGTAGTTTCTGAATCAGTTCTCTGCATCCCTAAATAGCAGTATATAGCAATTTATGATATATGAAAAACATTACAATTACAACATCATATTGTCATAGGAAATTATATAGCTCCCTTCTTTTTAAGTCTTTTTTTTATTTTAAACATGCTTTTAAAGACAGACATTTGTGATAGTTGAAAATTCTTTAGTTAACTGATGAAGCACTCCCTTCTGCCCCATCCCATAAGCATCACCACTTTGCTAACAGTATTGCTGTAGTGTGGATGATCCTCTTGGAATAAATCCAGCCAACAATGATGTACCTTTCCTTCATGCTTGGTACAACTGTTTTGTGAAGAAATTACCCACCGTTGTTTAAAATAATAATTACAAGAAGCAGAAGACGACAACTGTACTTCAAACAGAAATGAGGCATGGAACGTGACTACATTTCAGACGAATGTGGTTATTTTTGACCACACAATGTTTTTTCAATGCGTTTGCCGGGCCCTAATGACCCCTGCAGACAGCAGGCATGTGGAAAAAATGCCGTCATGGATAGTCAATGGAGATTGGGTTGTCCACCACTAAAAACATGAACCTCTGCCATTTGATCTAAAGGAATAAGTCCTTTAGCTTGCAGTCATAGAAGGCTCATGTCCTCTGGGGATCAACCAGTAAAGGGGAATGTGAATTTTCAGAATATGTTTTAGATTTTGGGTAACTCTACTGAACTACTCTTGCATTTTAAGAGAGATGGGCTTTATACATGTTAGGTACCTGTGGTAATTTTATTGGTGTTTTCAGGACAGTCCCTTCATCTAATCAACTACAATATCTATTCTTCCTGTCTTTTTTTCTCCCCTGAAATACCTGGGTTCTAGCAATGTCTTTTATTATTACAACACCTAAGTCTGACTTTATCATTACCAGAGTTCTCTTGCCACAACATTCTCAATAGTCTTCCTCCCATAAAAGGAATGCTAGAGACAGGGCAATATTTTGTATCACCCCAGTGAGAGGGTGTTTCCCTGTAGTTAGAGCCAGTGTAGTGGCTCTAGTCCTATCATAGAAGCAAGAAGCTAGATCTATGGGAGGAGCATAGCTAAGGTGCCCCTGTGCCATGCCCAATCTCTGCTGCTATTTTGTTTCCTTGGGACTGAGCATAAGTTACAACAGTCCTCAGACAGATCAGCAACACTTTAGGATATGCTCCTTGTAGTTAAATCCACCTTGAGTTTCTACTAGTATCTTCAGGAAAATACAGAATTGGTGGTTTCCTGATTTTTGTGTCCCTCTTCAGATAGGTCCTGTTGACTAAGTTAAAGGCTTTGATACTGTCACATCTAATTAGATCCAAATGGATGGCAACACAAGGTTATGCTTGAGTTTTACAGTGCTCTGGGGAGTATTTAAAGTCCACTGGGGACTCAGCTTGATTGTCAACCAATTTTCCAATGTAATTTTTAAATTCACTTTATCAAAGCAAGTAAGATGACATACACATTTGAAAAGAATGATTTTGAATTTTTTTCAAAAGAAGATGTGTGGATTACCGATATAAAAGGAGGTGGTACAGGAAAAGCTCAGATACAGTTACACATACAAATATCCCACTGGCTTTAGAGTTTGAAGTTTTTATTCATATGGAAGGAATGGCAGAAAAGTTTTCTGCAACATAAAAAATTAAGATGTTCTGGATGGAAAAAGTGGAATTATGTTGAGGTTTTGTTGTTTTGGTGTGTGTGGTGTTTTTATAATGATTGCTTTATTTTTTGCTTCAATAGCCTGTATTTGTAGAGTCCATTTTGCATGATTATTATTCAGTGCCTGAAAGATGATGTGTTTTCTAATTTCCATTTAATGTTATGTGAGATCTTCTTGTACAGTGTGCCCTCTATACAGTTATTTATGCTGACCTGATTTACTCACTTAGATTAACATTACATACACCACTTCATATACTGCATATTTAATTGAGTCCTTCCTCAGATGTCTTTCTTTATGGAGTAGTGAAACCTATAAAACATCTGCCTTCCCTACGTGAATTCTGACATAACTAAGTTCTTGTTAACTGAAACATTTTGATTATCATTCCAAAACCTCAGTAATCCTTTTGAGACTGGATTGGCACATTGCAATTGAGTCTGAGTCAGGGGCAGTGCATCCTTTGCTACCCCAAGAACTCAGCAGGAATCAAATTATAACTCTGAGAGTCACAGTCTTGCTCCTGCTTCCCCCTTGCTCTGGAGGGAAGTAATCAGCACTAACTGGCTGTGACATAGGCCCATTGGTGGTTCACTACTCTGTGCCAACAACTCTTGTCAGGCCTGGCAAACTCTCTACACTTAGCACATTGCTGTCATAGTGTTTATCTATAAAGAATATCATGTGAGATATCAAATGAAAGCTGGTGACACAGTGGTCATTAATATCATTGTGAAATGGATGTAGTAACACTGGATGCCGAATTATAGATACTTTCTCATATTATGCTTTGAAGTCTGTAACCGAACAAAGGGAGAAGCGGGTTTATTCCAGACCAGAGGGAAGATAGTTGTCTCTCTGTCTCCAATGTAAATTGAGCATGGTGATGCCAGAGACAATGAGCAATTCCTTTTTCATCAGAGATAAACAGGAGGAGCAACTTAACAGGAGGATGTGGAATCAGTATAGGAAGACACTAGAGTCTAAACTCCAGTTCATCCTAACTCTGGTGATAAACTTTGGGGAATATAAGGAGTGTGATGGGTTGTTCTCCCACACTGGAAAGGAAGGGTTTAAGGGCAGCCAATTGAAGGGAGGCTGCATGGAACAGCCAATCAGAGCCGACCGGGCTCACATAAAAGGAGCTGCAGGGCCATAGTGAGTCAGTTGCTGCAGGGAGCCCAAGGAGAGAGGACTGTGTTCCTAGTGGGCTGCAGGAAGGTAGCACCTTGGACAGAGAAGTTGCTGGCAGGGACCAGGAGAGCAAGAGGGAACTCCTGGCTGGCTGCTGGGATTTGCAGGCTGGAGGTCCTGAGAAGAAGGCAGACAAGGTGCTGGGGCTATGGGGAAGTGGCCCAGGGAATTGAAGCATCACTAGTGGAGAAGTTAAGGAGAGGCAATAGGAGGCTGCTATCTACAAGGTCCTTGAGTGGGGACCCAGAGAAGTGGGAGGGCCCAGGTCCCTCCCACTCGTCTCTGGGGAAGTGGCTGAACTAGGACCCCCTCCCCCTCAGAAGGGGGAAAACACAGATGGTGACACAGCCAGAGAGCCAAGTTATGAAGAGGCTGCTGTGGTACTTGGACTGAGGCAGGTTTGCAGGCAGGGAAGATAGTAAGAGAGACACCACAAGTAGAGGGCTCACTGGCTGCAGAGCTAATCGCTGTGACAGCCAGCAGAAGGAGCTGCAGTGGTGAGTGGGCCCTGTGACAGGAGAAGCAAAAAACAGTTTAGTTATCCATCATTTAGGGGACAACAAAGTCAGCGTTCTTCCTATCTTTGAATGATAGATCCCCTGCCATGTGGGTGTGTGGCACTGAAAGGTTGCTTTAGTCAAGGATTGTAACCTGTTAAATGTTAGTCACTGAGAAACATGTTATACTTCTGTTTTATTTCTAATCATTTCTATCACTATCATTCTTCCTTAGTATCACTTAACTCACAGTTCTTGGTAATAAACTTTTCTTTTTTTACCATAAGCATATCTCAGTGCTGTTATATGAAACAGAGTGTGAATTCCTGGTTAAGCTAAGCAAGCTGGTATGTCAACTGTGTCTCTAGAAACAGCTGACTGGGCAGAGTTTGGGGGGAGGAGGGGCCTCATTCAGGCAGGGAACCTGAGTGTGCAGTGTAATGAGTTCTGCAGAGGAGACAGGAGACATCTCCCAGCTTGGGCCCCTGAGGCAGGGAGTCAGAATGTTGTTTATAAACAGAGTGATTAACAGGTGATTAAGATAAGAAAGGGCTGTTAGCATGTTTCCTAAAGTTAAATTATCTGTTCCAAGCTTGGTGAACTGCAAAAAGTAAATAGCCTAAATGTAGAAAAATCTACAATTACTTTCTATCAATTGTTGGATTCAAGAGGTAGCAACAAAGTTACTATGATACAGTTCCACATGACAAATTACTAGTTAAATTGGAGAAGATGGGGATTAATATGAGAACTGAAAGGTGGATAAGGAACTGGTTGAAGGGGAGACTACAGTGGGTCAGACTGAAAGGTGAACTGTCAGGCTGAGGGAGGTTACTAGTGGAGTTCCTCAGGGATCAGTCTTGGGACCAATCTTATTTAATGTTTTTATTACAGACCTTGGCACAAAAAGTGGGAGTGTGCTAATAAAATTTGCAGATGACACAAAGTTGGGAGGTATTGCCAACATGGAGAACCAGAATATCATACAAGAAGATCTGGATGACCTTGTAAACTGGAGTAATAGAAATGGGATGATATTTAATAGTGCAAAGTGCAAGGTCATGCATTTAGGGGCAAACAACAAGAATTTTTGCTATAAGCTGGGGACGCATCAGTTGGAAGTGACAGAGGAGGAGAAAGACCTGGGTGTATTTGTTGATCACAGGATGACTATGAGCCGCCAACGTGATGCAGCCGTGAAAAAGGCTAACATGGTCCTGGGGTGCATCAGACGAGGTATTTCCAGTAGAGACCGGGAAGTGTTAGTACCATTATACAAGACACCGCTGAGACCTCATCTGGAATACTATGTGCAATTCTGGTCTCTCATACTTAAGAAAGATGGATTCAAACTGAAATAAGTGCAGAGAAGGGCTACTAGGTGATCTGAGGAATGGAAAACCTATCTTTTGAGAGGAGAGGCAAAGAGCTTGGCTTGTTTTGCCTAACCAAACGAAGGCTGAGGGGAGATATGCTTGCTCTCTATAAATACATTAGAGGGATAAATGCCGGAGAGGGAGAGGAGTTATTTAAGTTAAGCACCAATGTGCACCCCAGAAAAAAATGGATATAAACTGGCCATCAACAAGTTTAGGCTAGAAATTAGGTGAAGGTTTCTAACCATCAGAGAAGTGAAGTTCTGGAGCAACCTCCCAAGGGGACCAGTAGGGGCATAAAACCTAACTGGCTTCAAGACTGAGCTTGATAAGTTTATGGAGGGGATGGTATGAAAGGACTGCCTACAATGATGTGTGGCTCCCTGTGGCAAAAATCCCCAATGGCTGGAGATGGGACACTAGATGGGGAGGGCTCTGAGTTATTATAGAGAATTTTTTCCCAGGTATCTTCCTGGTGGATCTTACGCACATGCTCAGAGGTTAACTGATCACATATTTGGGGTTGGGAAGGAATTTTCCCCCAGGTCAGATTGGCAGAGACCCTGGTGGTTTTTTGCTTCCTCTGCAGCATGGGGCATGTATCACTTGCAGGTTTAAACTAAAATAAATGGTGAATTCTCTGTAACTTGAAGACTTTAAATCATGATTTGAGGACTTGAGTAACTCAGTCAGAGGTTAGGGGTCTATTACAGGAATGATTGGGTGAGGTTCTGTGGCCTGCAATGTGCAGGAGGTCATACTAGATGATCATGATGGTCCCTTCTGACTTCAATGAGTGTATCTGAGTAAGAATATGCAGTACAATTTTAAACCTAACCAGCATAGACGCCAACTCTGTGGGTGCTCCGGGGCTGGAGCACCCACAGGGAAAAATTAGCAGGTGCTCCGCACCCACCAGCAGCCAACTCCCCCCTCTTCATCTCCTTCTCCCTGCCCCAGCGCACTGTGTCCCCGCTCCTCTCCCTCCCTCCCAGCGCTTCCCACCCCACCGCTGCCTAACAGCTGTTTGGCGGCACTTAGGACTTTCCAGGAGGGAGGGGAAGGAGCGGGGACACCGCACACTCAGGGGAGGAGACAGAGAATAGGAAGGGTGGGGCGGGGACTTGGGGAAGGGGGTGGAATGGGGGCAGGAAGGAGGCAGGGACTTTGGGGAAGGGGTAGAATGGGGTGGGGGCGGTGCAGGGGCAGGAAGAGGTGGATCAGGGGCAGGGCCAGGGGGGTTGAGCACCCACTGGGAAGAGGGGAAGTCGGTGCCTATGCTAACCAGCGTCCCTTAAGTGACTTGTCACAAGATGTCTGAACATGTTAGTGTTAGAGCTGAGTGGGTCTAATATTTATTTAATTTTCTTTCTTGATATAGGATTTAGATACAGTGCTCCTGTCAAATAATTTCTAAGTTATTATTTGCAAAAGAAATAGAGTTTTCAGTTGCCTAAGTAGCCCCTGGAATCATGGTTAAAGTTTCTCCCCCCCTCTCGAAAAATCTCAAATGGTGCCCCTGTGGGCCGGCACAGAATTTGCCTCCCCCCAATGCAGCTCTGATGGCTTGACTGGAGCCATCCCCCACAAATATAGAAGTAAAACTACGCCTATAGGTCTGGGTAATGTCTGTGAGCATCCAGCAACAGGCTGGATACTGCACGAAGAGGCTTCTGGAGAGTTCAGGAACTGAATTACACTCAGGGTTAACCTTCAAAGCACAGTTAGGACTGCCAGAGTCCTGAGGAATCTGTGGGGCTGGCTAACAAATGGGAGTGGCAGGGAGTTGTCACTCAGTTTAGCACCAACAGATCCCTTTTATGCCGAGGCAGAGGATTAGCAGGGTTATTTACAGTTCTGGACACCCGAAGAAAGCGTCACAATGACATTAAATGGCAGATCGCAGGAGAAGAGCCAAGATTATAACCAGTACCCACTACCCACCCACCTGCACAGACAAGGGAGAAGTAGCCTGACAGTGGCTGCTTTCCTCATACAGATTCTGGTGATGCAGAGAACCCATGCAGTGAAGTAAAGGGATTTCTGAAACCTTGATATTACCCTGTGCAAGCATGCAGCCACATGCACAACTGAATCCTTTGGAAATGAAAAGAGCCTTCTAGCTGCAATAAGCAATCTCCATAGAGCATATTTCAGTTTTACAACTCTCATTCGGCTATTGTTGTGCTGCCCCTTTGCCTGCCATGTTTTTACTTTGCATTTACACCCACTCATATCTGATGTGTAACTTTCACCTTCATTTACATCATAGCTGAGTCTGACTCAAAGAAATCCACAGGAATTATACCCTCTCACTCCAGGCTGCATTTCAAAGAAATTCACCAATTACAATCACTCAGAAAGAAAAATCCATGTAGAAATATAATTTACTTTGTGCTGTATAAAGTCACTTTGGCAATACTTATATTATAGTAGTGACTGCAAAACATATTGGAATTTAATTTAGATCCATCACTTTGATTCTCACTATACGCAAAAAATGAAAACCTCAGCAGATAATATATAGTTAACCTCAGAAACCAGGCTAGCTTCCTTCTGCTTTATAATTATTGAATTTTGATTCCGTTCTGATTGATACAGAACACACATGAAGTCAGCAGTATGGCAGGGTGAAATTAAATACCTTCCACCTGAATTTATTTTGGGCAACAGTTTTCACAATATATTTTCTGGCGCTGACAAAAAAAATAGCAGAAATTGATAAGAACGAGGTGCCCTTAGCTAAAAGGTTTCTTCTACTATTTCATCTTTATTTCTCAGAAAGTAAATATACCCATAAGTAACTGCTACTGAGCTAAAAGAGAAAAAGCATTTTCCTATGGAATAAATGTCAGAAACATATAGTAGTAACAGGGTCATGTTGCCTCTCAAAGCCAAAAATGTTTGCAATAAATTCTGCAAATATTTTTTTACTATACAAAAGAAGTAACCATTAATGGCATTTTTTTTTAATCCCTAGTTGTAATATCAGCACTGTCTAGCACCTCATGTGCCTGTAGCTATACCTTGCCATGAGCTGTAATATCTCTTTAACATATTTCTCTCAATTGGGTTAATATGCCTGAAAGTCTGCATGCTAATGAACCATTACAGACCTCTTATAAGCCTGCACTTGAGGAATGCAAAGCCAACACAGAACCACATTCCAGAGCTTGTGTATTTTGTGGCATGCTGTTCCTAGCTTCTGCAGCTAGGCCCTTTGGTTTGTGTTGTGTCAGTGGAAAATTCTATGGCAAACTGCAAATTTTCCAAGAGTTAGTCAATTGAAAAAATTGTTCTGAGAGATCAGTTTAATCTAAAAATATACTAGTGATGCAAGGTGCAAGTGAATCAATTAACCATTGGTCGCTGAAAGTATCAAAGAGTAGCATTTTCTCAAATATTTTAAAATTTGTGTTGAAGCAGAAGAATACCAGCTGATATTTTTGTATGAACTGTAAAAAAGCTATTCCTGTTGCTGTACATGCTAAGCACCTGGATTACAAAAACTCTCCTTTGTCAAGTCCATCCTCAAATACAAATTGAAGCCTACAGATAAGTTATTTCCTTTAAAAATGCAGCAACAATAACGAACATTTGTACATAGCATTCTCCCTTTTAATGTACAGCATCTGTGTAGCCAAAAGCAAATACACATTCATCCTAAAATTAATTTGTTTTGTTATTTTCAGCCACTGAACAAAGTGGCTTATTTATTAATAACATAGATGTTTTGTTTTCACTAGTACATCAACATGACACTCGGTGCCCTAGTTTTCACCATTTATTTAGTTACAGGTGTTCTAGGATTGCTGCCCTCTTATTTCATCTTTCAATACATATTTATATTGAAAAGAGAATCTATGCCAGGCTCCTAGTGCCCTTAGCAAATGATTAAAAAATGAAATTTGGCAAAGATGTGAAAAAAGAGCAACAAACTCAGCCTTTCACCCAGCAAAAGAGGCTGGGCCATAAAGGAAAGGATGATCTTGTAATTAAAGTACTGGACTGGGTTCCAGGAGCTCTGCTCCATATGTCTTGTGTGACCTTGAATAAGTCACTTAATGTCTCAGTTCCCCATCAATACAATTGTGATAGTAATACCTCCCTTATCCCACTTTTTGCCTATTTTGTTTATTTAGGCCCTCTCTAAAGGATCAGGGCGTTAGATTAACCCTTTGAGATGGAGATGGGTATGTACAGTGCCTAGCATAAAGCAATCCTGACCTTGGTTGGGACCTAAAGGTGCTACTGTAATACAAATTAATAATAATGAAGCAAATGTATCCCACAGTTTGCATAAAATCATACTCCCTTCCAAAGATCCATTTGCTCCACATGTCCAAAGACTGATGAATGCATGCCTTAAAGATTAAAGAATTAGCAATACTCTAGACTGGGTAAGAGGCCGAAACTTCACAGTAAAGAGGTCTTCCATGTGGCTCAGTTTTACAGTATCCTGCAGGTTATTTTCATTGTTGGTCTGTGCATGTAGGGGGAGAGCAGTACCACATGCATGGAGGTAGAGATGTAGTAGCCTTTAAAGGGTATGTATAAATTGCAATTAGGCACCTGCAGCTGGCTTGTGCTTGGTCTGTGGGGCTGTTTCATTTCAGTGTCGACTTTTGGCTTAGGTTGCAGCCCAAGCTCTGGGACCCTCCCACCTCACAGGGTCCTAGAGCCCAGGCTGCAGCCAGAGCCTGGAAGGCTACACTGAAATGAAAGAGCCCCGCAGCCTGGCCCTGTGAGCCTGAATCAGCTGGCATAGGCCAACTTCAGGTGTCTAATTGCAGTGTAGGCATATCCAAAGAAGCTGCTGTCCATCGTGCACTGCTATCCATGGCATTAGTAGCCAGCACAGCAGAGTAAATGACACCTTTTGCCCCTTTGCATCCCTGTATGAACTCATGGACTTTAAGGTCAGAAGGGACCATAATGATCATCTCATCTGACCTCCTGCACATTGTACCTCACCCATCCACTCCTGAAATAGACCCCTAACCTCTGGCTGAGTTACTGAAGTCCTCAAATCATGGTTTAAAGACTTCAAGTTACAGAGAATCCACCATTTACACTAGTTTAAACCTGCAAGTATGAGGTCAATCTAACTAAACCTAATTTCCCCAATACTAATTTCTCCCTACTGTTACTCACACCTTCTTGTCAACTGTCTGTAATGGGCCACTCTCATTACCTCTTCAACAGCTATTTTTCCTCCCTTGGTATCCTGCTGTTAATTGATTTATCTCGTTAGAGTGACCTCACACTTGGTAAGGCAACCCCCCATCCTTTCATGTATTTATACCTGCTCCTGTATTTTCCACTCCATGCATCTGATGAAGTGGGTTCTAGCCCACGAAAGCTTATGCCCAAATAAATTTGTTAGTCTCTAAGGTGCCACAAGAACTCCTCGTTGTTTTTTCAGATATGTACTGAGTACATTTTGGTATATGGCTTGCCATGTCACCCACACATGCTATGCCATTCTATGCCATGAAAAGCATTTAAATCTTAACATGACAACCAGTCTCCACAATTCTTATTTTCCTTTGGCATACAGAAGGGACTGATGCATTAGAATCAGTCTGTCCATCCTCACGAGGCTGCATTTACTTTTTACTTGTGCCATTTTAAATGCAACCTCCCTCCTCACCCTTCAACTCAGAGCATTTTTCTTTATTGCCTAAAATTACCCTGTCTGGTTTCTCTCAAAAGACTTTTTAATTGAATGCATCATCTTCCTTCTAGACAGCACTGATGTTCCTTGTCTTTGGCCTTGAGTGAAGTGTTTATTTTTTCATGCAAGGCTTTATCTAGGCCTTAAGAAATGCTTTTTCCATGTTTCCACCTGTGCTGCAGTTCTTATACAGCTCTTTCTTATGTGCTACACTGTGTTTTCAGACCTATTGGGCTTCACTTATTTTAAATGCATGATGCAATGACAACTGTACTGAAATACTGACAAGGGCTTTCACTTATTTAGATGCAGCACTCTCTTTCCATCTCTCTGCACAAGTTCACTTGCAGACTGATGCCAAAGGACCAGAGTGCCACTCTAATTCACCCCTGGTTCTATTTCTAACCATAGACTCTGGGCCTCTCTAAGTCACAGTAAATTGCCACTGTAGTGCACTGATTCAGTTTAGGGTATGCTTAATAATAGAAGCAGTTATTAACAGCAATTTTCAGTGTGACACACATTTCAGGTCAATGCCCTAACGAATGAATAAGAGCAAGGGATCTGAAGCAAATATTGTTTCAAAGACTGTGCTAAAACATATCCTGCTTGCATTACAACCTTATAGTAGATAACTGCATTTAAGGGGACTGTCCAACTTTGCACAAGTCTGACAGCACTCTGAACCCAGAATTCCCCTCAGCAAACTGCCAGAGTATGCTGATTTTGACAGAATACCAGGCAGCTTTACCTCCTTCCAATTCTTTTAATCAATAATCTGTCGGAGGTGCACAGAGAAAGCATTATTTCTACAGTATTGGGCCTAATAGCTCAAGCCATTAAGTTATCCTGGTGGCAAGGTGTACAGTCATGACTGAGAGAGAGTGAATTACAGACAATGCTTAGAACTCTCAGTCCTCGGGCCAGTGCAAGTTATTGATCACCTTATGGAGGAGATGCAAGACACTCCAAAAATAAGTAATCCTATCTTAGCACTATTTCTGTAGCATGAAAAGCATTGTCTTTATAGAAAACCTGAGGTATTTTCTTTGTTGCTTTCTTTGCCTTATGCCCTTGCCCAGTAAAGAGGTTTTGGAACTTCAGCCAATGCATATAACTCTATGGCCTTCCAGAAGATCTAGTTATGCTCCTATGCATTCCTCGGTTACTACCTACATAATTCATCTTGGCTTGTAAAGAGTTGTACTACTACTGCACACCTCTTGCTGTCAATCCACCTGGTGACCAGACTCTGGCATATAGCCCACAAGGAAAATGCATAAGGTGAAGTTAAAGTTAATGGCCCACATCAAAGGTTTAAAGAACATCAGAGCTAATTAAAAACATAGTATTGTAGAAAATGCAAAGTTAAGCTTAAAATTTATAAGGAACACGGTCCTTTGCAAGTATGCACATTCAGAATTAAAATAGCCAAGACAGTCAAACTACTTTAACTCTGCCTCGGTAGGAATACCATCTTCTCCATCTTTGCATGTGGGAAATGGTCATTGTAGAACTTTGTTTTCATAATTTGTTTCACATGTACATATCTCTGATAGTAAATATGATTTTTGGCAACATTAGAACTAGGCAGAAAACAGTTTTCCCATCCATGAAAATTTTCAAGAGTTTAAAAATTTTCCTGTTCCACATTGTGACAAAACCATAACCTTGTGACATTTTTGCAGAAAAACTGATCTTGGTTTGGTCACATCCTGGACCCAAGAAACCTTCCTGATGACAGCCTTGTCAAAACCAATCCTTTCCCATGAAAAGTTTGGATTTTGACAAACTGGCATTTTCTGACCAAAAAAAAAAAAAAAAAGATTTGGATGGAGACACACTCTGTGTCTAATTACACTAGGATAACTGGCTCCTACATGGAAAAAAACAGAATCCAGTCCTGTTTGGTGCCAAGCAACCTTTGCGATTCACTGAGTGCCTTCAGCACCTCACTGTAATGAGCAATGGGGAATGATTGCCTTCAGTATGCTACTTATCTACTCAGGAATTTGTAACATTCCTGTGTGTATACTGGGCATGACAATAAAGCTGGCTGTACAGCCATGCAACTACTGTAGAATTAAGAATCAGGCATTTTAGTTTTTGTGGTCACTGATAAAATGAAACTGTTTGATATGGATGCATGTGGTAGTATGAACTGAAGGAGGCTACTGGATGTGGTCATAAAATGAATAGCCCTGAGGCTGCTCTGACTTACAGTGGAGGCTAAAGATGCCCCCAACAGCAGTGGGGGAAAGGGAGTAAAGAAGTGGTGCAAAGCTACAGTTGTCCTCTACCCCAGTGATTTGCAAGTACAGTCTGGCCAGACTCAAGGATCAGGACCATTTTCCTCTTCTGCTAGACTTATGCAGTCCATCATTCTTATATGTATTAGCTGCACTTATTTGAAAATGCATTTTAGGAAATAACTCTAAAGAAAAAATCCCTACACCTGATGTGTCAAGAATAATTAAAAATAAAGATGACAGCATATTAATCACCCATAATTCTGCCCCCTTTCTGTGTTCTGATTGTCTGCACTAGGTCCAAGGAAAAATCCCTTCTGCTTCATGCCTCTGGATCCTGCATCTAACTGAAGATAACCATGGTTACAGTGCCAAGTGCTAAGCATGAAATTGCAGGCTTTAAACACAGCAAAGCTGATATGCTGGCTCCTTAGGATACACAGCCACATCTGCACCAAATCTCTTATTTGTTTATGAAGAACAGATTGTTTATAAAATAAGGTGACTGACATTGTTAATTACAGATGGATACCTGTAGATAAAAGGAGATTATTACTTGCATAAACTGGTTGCTTATTGGAATGTTATACAGTGCTATAGCTAATAAAAAGGCGTTAATAACTTTAAACCCAAGAAGTAATTTGAATTTATTAGATGGGAGAGATCTGAAATAGTTTGTTGCTAGACAGCTCTTTCTATTCTCTCTCTCTCTATATATATATATATCTATATATCTATTTTATGATTAAACACACACACACACACACACACACACACACACACACAGAAAGAGCACATACACACAAGGTTACAGCTTGAATCAAAGGATTATCAGAATTTTTCTTTTGACCTACAAGAAAGCAACTGTCAGTCCTTCATTATAATTAAATGTTATTTGCTATCCTGTCATTTGCAAATTAACTCTTTGAATGTGTCAATTCTAAACAATGTGTCGGTAGATAAAGAATAGCATTTGGTTTTTTTCCTAGTTGTTTCCTGCAGCATTTTACTAATGAGATACATAGCAAAATTATATCATTCATGCATTATTTAACAACATGCCCTCTGGAATTTCTATAGCTTGAGTTTAGATGACTCACAAGCTTGAAATCAGGGCAGCTCTAGGCAGTTTAGGTTTCAGAACATAAAGCAACAGTGTACATATTTTTTCTTAGTCCATTATTTTCAATAACTACATGGGTTCTTTAGCTTTAGCTATCTGGGGAATGAGAGTGTGCACTTGGTAATGATAGTGCTAGACAAACTAATCTAAATGTGATTGATTTTTTAACATTAAACTACATAATTTAGATGTATTCCTGAAAGTTAGACACAAAAAGCATCACATTGCCTAAAATCACCATGCTTTGCTAATTAACCAACACAGAGAACCATGATGCTGTGAGTGAATGTGATCATGAGCTCATTCACAAACATCAGAAATGCACACATGTCTATGTAATGTTATGTACAAACAGCAAATCCACAAACAGCAGTGAATGTTTCTATCACAAGCAAGGTTTACATTTTCCACCTCTCTGTTCTTTCCCTGGTAGGCTTGCTCTCAGTGCAAGCCTGAATGCTTTATCTAATAAACTAACTATGAAGAGCACATCTGAAGTAAATGGTAAAATTAGACTCTCCCAGCTGGCGTTTTAAGTTTGGGATCTATCAAAGCTGATGCTAAAGCACAATGCATAATTCAGAGCAAGATCTCTCTGCATCATAATCACATCCTGAATGATTCATAAAGAAGCAGTATGGTGGCTAGATTAAGATTAGTGACATATTGAAGGAAGCCAAACAAAAACAAAAAAACACACCAGTAAAGGCTGTCCTTTATCTGTTCAGTACACATACATTTTAAGGCCATTTTTTTCTTGTTTCACCATTAAAACACCTGGAAGGAGATTTCTGACCCACAACACTGTGTCAATTTTTTTGGAGATGCCTCTTTGCCACATCATTCTGTTTGGGAGACAGGGTCGGCAGCAGAGAAAGGCAAGGCTACCAGTAACTGCCAAGGACTAGAATCCACATAAAGAACTGGACCAGGTTCTGGCATCTGTACTCACTCAGGTCCCTCAGCAGTTGGGCAGCACAACAGTTTGCAGTAGTGTGTGTGCTGGCCCTCCATCAGCTGACTGATCATACCTCTCCAGGGACTGTTAAACACTGAAGGCAGCAATAATTTATGATAAACAGTGTGACTTACATCTCCACAATTTACCAGTCCTCTCACTCTTATGAGACTGAGTGAAGAGAGGGCCTTTCACCTTCACCCAATACGAGATGACATTATATAGACATATGTCTGAACATAAGAACATAAGAATGGCCGTACTGGGTCAGACCAAAGGTCCATCTAGCCCAGTATCCTGTCTACTGACAGTGGCCAATGCCAGGTGCCCCAGAGGGAGTGAACCTAACAGGTAATGATCAAGTGATCGCTCTCCTACCATCCATCTCCACCCTCTGACAGAGTCTAGGGACACCATTCCTTACCCATTTCTGATATTTGCGAGTGAGTGAATAATCACAGTCAGCAACATTATTTTCTGCATCAGATAATCAGCAAAGCACTGTGTTTTTAGGCAATTTGATTTGGGACTGTTGGCCCAGCAGGGAAAGCCAATTATATAGGTGAAGAACAGAGAATAACCACTAAACATTTAAATCTAGGGATTGTGAACTTGACTATCCCAACTAATCTCAATTGCCACAATGATGCATGGGAAAGAGGTGGTCTCTTAGACAACTAAGACCAAAACCAAACAAGCTTTTTATCCGTAAAGTCAACTCAGAAATACTGAAGAAACCAGTGCAAATCCTGGAGAGCTACTGTGATATGCTCCTTTTCATCAGCACTACCTACCAAGTGGGCAGCTGCATTCTGCCCTACCTGTAACTCTGGAGTGATCTTCAAAAGGTAGAGTACACTGTGGCAAGCCAATCTAGAGGTCACAAGAGCATGAATCAAAAAGTGTCACAGGAATATTTTTCCTTTGGAGTAAAAGATCTCAGTAATTTTAACATTTTTAACATTTATTCTTAATGTTCATTTTATTTAATCCATTTTAGTGTGTTTTAATGTTTAGTGTAAGGTTGAAATGTTAATATCACTGACTAGGTAGTTTAAAATATAGCTTGTTTTTCTTTATCAGTTTCTTAAGAAAATCATCCTTTCAACATTTCATTATTTTGTCCCACCAACAAATACTTTGCTTTTATAATAATAAAAACATTAGGGTCATGCTCTGCCTTTTGTTTATATAGTATGGCACATACTATTGATCTGCTTCTGCTTAAGTTAGTTATTTTTCTGATATGGCCCTATGCAGTTATGTGTTTCTACGGTGCCAGCACAACAGGACTTTCATCTTTGACTGGGGCCACTGTCACTACTGTTATACAACTAATAAAAATTGATTTTATGTATGTGAAACAGAGCCCATGCGGTAATTGTAAATAAAAAAAATCAATATGCCAAATAAAGAACCAACAGGATGGAGTATAGCCACAAAAAATATGTAAAGGGTCATACTTTGTGAGACATGGAAGCTGTAAACATGGGATAAGAGAAGGCTATAGACTCTAGAGCCAGAAGATCCCTAGAGTGCTGAAAAATAAGCAAGGCTCAGAAACAATTAGAATGAAATATGCAAGTGAAATGAGAGAAATTGCCAAGTTATTACGAAGCTTATTGATACACAGACCTTTAATATGCTCTCAGAATGATAAAGACAAATAAAATAACTGATTTTCCAACAGTATATTAAAAGTATCTGTTCTGTTCTCACGTCTGGTTCTCCTGTTAGAGGCAATCGGAATCTCACACAAGAATCTGAGTGGATAAATCGATCAAATTTTTTAAATTAAAATATGAGTGTAACTTTTCACTGAACACTGATAACTGGATAGATTCTACATTATCCTACATCCTTTTGTTGCCATAAAACAGAATAAAGCAGCCTCCCCAGCTAGTTCTCACAGCACAGGGTACATCCTGAAGGCTAAAATTGGCCTGGCTGCTCTGCACTCCCTGCAAAGAGCTACTGCACAGGGGGCATGTCAGGGGCAGGAAGGGTCTGTTGCAGGCAGAGCACACATTAGGACAGCACTCAGGGATGAATGTGCTTGCACCTCTCTACCCTTGACCTCTTCCTTTCTGACCAGTTCTGTGTCTTCCATTACCTCTCTGACATTTACCTCTCAACATCCAAAGCTATCTTAAAGGGATCATCCAGTGGGTGGGTAAAATTCTACTCTCACTAACCCAGATGTAATTATCCCTCATATGCAGGGTGTGGAGGGGGGGAAACAAGGAATGTGGTTTAATTAGGCCACAACTTAACTCATCTGGGAACTAACCAGCAGTAATTCATACAGCACAGATCAACAGTCCCTCTTTAATAGTTTTCACCTGATGGAGTCCCCCAACTCCTCCACAGCTGGTTCCAAACCATTGCTGGGACCCTGCCACCCTCTCCCCATATGAGGATTAAGGAGGTGGAAGGGGAAGAAGGGTTGTCTCTTCATTGTACCAGACAATAAGAGTCCCAACCCCATTCCCCTACTTCTTTAGGGGATGCCTTCCCCTAAATCCACTTCCAACTCTGGGTTATCAGTGAACCATATCCTCTTTGTAACAAGTATCTGCACTAGACATCTGCCACAAGGAGACGCCAGTAAAAAGCTTGGCTGCCCCCACCCTACACCCCCACCTCCACTCCAGCTGAGTTCCCAGATAGAGAGGGACCTGTTAAATAACATAGGCCAAAAATATATACTCTCCCCAGTCACAGAGCTGTACCCCATCATCCCTGAATTTTTGGTGGGTGATTACATCTAATGAATGGGCCCAATTCTGCTCTCAATAATACAGATGAAATTATCATTCTTTGGAAAATGCAGGAGTGTAAATCAGACCAGATTTTACCTTCGTGGTGCATTAATGTACCAATCTCAATGGTATCTAGGTATGGTAAAAACAGAGCGTCTCATCTTTCACCAGAACCTTGTGCTCTTCCCTTTCTCCCTCACCATTCATTATCTTCCATTTCTACCTCAGTGTCGTCTTCAGCTCCTCTTTGGAGTTACCTGCCCCCTCACAGCCAGATCCATTGAACCCTATCGCTTCTTCCTTTACCACATTTCTGAAATCCACCTCTTCCTCCCTGTATCAATGGGTAAATTTCTGGTATGTGACTTGATTAATGCTTACTTTGACTATCCTAACCTCTCCCTTTCCAGCCTCTCTGCCCCTCATTGCTCCTGCTTTATGCAAAACACTGCAGCTAAAGCTATCTGACTCTTCTACCATTCCGAATGTGTCACCTCCTCAGATCCTCTTACTGCCTTCTCCTCTCAAGTGTGAATTCCCCATTCTCACCTTTTAGGCTCTGCACAATGGAGCTACACTAGTATAAAACTAGCAGAAGGCTACGTCTACACTATAGCCTATGTCGGCAAAATTTATGTAGCTCAGGGGTGTGAATATTCCACACACACACCCCCCCGCAACATAAATTACACCGACATAAGCACTTCAGTGCTATGCTGCCACTCACAAAGGTGTTTTTCTAATGCCGACAGCATAGTGTCTTCATCAGATGCTCTGCAGCGGCGCAGTTGTATCGGTACAGCTGTGCTGCTGCAGCACTGTATTTATAGACATGCCCTAAATGAAATACCATAATCAGTCCTCTCACTATGGTAGAGAGAGCACCATAGCATAGGTAGCTCTAGCAATGTTGTGCTTAACAAAAAAGAGCATGGTGTGAAGATGTGTGTACTTTAAATGTGAAGAAGAAAACCAGGCAGAAGAGAGCTAAGGAAGTTTCTAGGCAGAAGCTCTGCAGTGAATGAGAGAAAAAAGAGACAGACAAACTGCCTGTCTCCACTACCAGGGTAAGTTGACCTAAGTTACACTACTCCAGCTACTTCAATAACATAGTTGGAGTTGACGTAGCTTAGGTCAACTTACCCCGGTGTCTTCACTGGGCCGCGTCAACGGGAGATGCTCTCCAGCTGACTTACCTTAATCTTCTCTGGGAGCTGAAGTACCGGGATCGACCGGAGAGCACTCTGCTGTCGATTTAGAGGGTCTTCACAGACCCACTAAATTGACACCCGCTGTATTGATTGCAGCAATGTTGATCTCCCTGGTTGTGAAGACAAGCCCAAAGCCTTGGCAACAATACTGTTTTCCTTAGTCTAACAGAGTTCATTGATCAGTAACAGAAAAAAAGTGATCCTTTCTGTGATATTTTACCATTGTCATATGCATCTGGAGCAATCTGTCTCTTCTTTTGTGCCAAGTGACATTCCTAACTTCTAAATACCTCCTTAAAACTCATCACAAATTCTATTATCTTCTAGTTTGATTCATGCCACGCCCATCACCTGGTAACTGAGTATCTCTCCTCTTCAGCTCTGCCTGCTTCTACACTCATGATCATTGATAGTCTTTGTATCTGTCTAATTTAGAGTGTAGGTTCCTGCAAGAAGCTGTGTCCTTCTACTTGTTTGTAAAGCACTACAGCCACCTCTAGTGCTACATATATATTACCAATAATAATTAAATACTGAGCTCTTTAATACTATAAGTGTTTCAGGTCATAATATGACTACGTCCATTCCACAATGCCTAATCCTGACTATATAAGAAATGAATAAATACAAACATTACCTGAAGGCATTTCCAGCTGAAAAGATGATTAAAAACACTGGACTAAAATCTTCTGGCTTTAGGTTTGGAGCTATGCTTCTTAAAGTATATCTCTGTTCTAGCAAACCTCTTGTCTTTCTCTGGTCACATATGAACATATTCAAGATACACCCACCTGCCTGGTAAAGTGGTCCTTCCTTTATCAGATGCAGAACTGGATTTTTTTCAGCTGTCAAGAATTATGCCCCGTTTGTGAAGTATTTTGTTGAAAGTGGCTCCTCAGTACTCCTTGGATTTCTAAGAGACATTGATTTTGCTTTCCATTTCTGATTTATGTGAATAAGGTTTTGATTACTTTTGAGTTATTCTTGTTACTTTAGGGCTATATGCTATATCTTGCTGTGGACTTTTAAACATATCTCACCATTGATTTTAATGGACAGTTTTGCTTTTAAACGATGGTATAATATAGCCAAACTCTCTCTATAGATTTTGTGATAAAACCGTTGTGCCAATTTATTGCTTTGTTGCTGTCAACCCAGTCCTGTATACTGGAGAGACACCCAGGTGGAAAAAACAACAACTTTGTTCGGTCACTAATGCTGAACCACACTGAGGCCAGGGAAGCAACCCTCTGCCCTATATTTGAGTCAGGACCTTTTAAAACAGTTGGCTACTGTAGAATATGAGGAGAGCAGTGGGTGTGTCATGTTGCTCCCTTGCAATATTCAGTTTGGGCCACATGATCCTGTGCTGTACATAGTCTCAGGCTTTGCCCTGTTTGTGGAAAACATATAAACTTTCCCTCTTCTACGTTCCCTGAACAGCATTTGCCTTGCTCACAGAAGAGTTGAGTCCCACTTTCATACTTTACTGCCTGATCCACTAGAAAAACACAGCTTTCACCACGTTTAGGCTTTCTGCAGATATGGAAGGTGGTTCAAGTCCTCAGTCTGGCCAGATTGAAAAGTACTTTGTTGTGGCATTAACATTGTGTACATTTGGAAAACAAAAGAAAACTACAATAATAAGAAAAATTACTTATTACATCAAAGGACAATTGGAAAATCCAGTTGACCAAATTTCCATTCGACTTAAGTATATGGCCCAGAAGGGAAGACAAAAGATCACTTGGAGCCCATAAGGAATGCATATCCATGAGCTTGTCTACATCCTTCCACCCCCCGATCCATAATATATATATGTGTATCTGTACACATTGCTGTGAATTCAGTTATGGGATTGAAAGACTTTTTGCCACTTTAAAAGTGTGAACTTACATTTTTTTAAAATTGACTCTAGTGAATTACATATATAGCATGGATTACAAATGCAAAACAATTTATTTCCACACTGCAGTTTAAATAGGGAAGGATTTTCTTACAAAGCTTTCCAGATCAGGATTCTTTGTTTTATACAGCAAGTGACCATTAAATATTTAGAATTGGAAGGTTCTTTTCCTGTGCTGGTCTCATACACTGATCTGCCTTTGTATCTTAATTTTGACCAACAGTACAACTTCCTTTAGTCAGGGGCAATTGTCTTCAAAGACTTCTGATGAAATTAACAAACACAACCATCTAGTGACTTAGGACAATCTCTCTTCCTCCCCTCCCCTCACACAGTCCCACCCCTCTTTCTTCTTCTGTTGTTGTTGGAAGATTTTCCTTAATATTCAATAAACAGTTGTAACTTTGGCACCCTGGTGGCCAAGATGGAGTCTGCTCTGCAGGCAGCTCCAGCCAAGAAAAGGTGCGTGCAGGAATGCAACAGGGAAAGTCCTTTCTACCCCAAGGGCACCTGTTCCAAACCCCCCAAAATCAACACACACTCACCGGTATAGTACAAGGAATATAGGAAAGGGAAGTATTTACTTACAGAGGGATGAATGAAGAAAAAACCACAGGGACAATATATGGGGAGCAGTAAAACAGGGTTACATCCAACATGAGGCCCCACAGGCCCAGTGGTACCATAGTCTGAAAGGGCAGACACCAAGCAATGTGTCTACCCTCAGAGTTCAGGAATCCTGGGCAGAGTTCCAGACCAGCAGTGAGTCTTAGGTGTTCCTGGTCTTCTTTGGCGCCAGTGAACTTCCCCCAACAAACACCTCCGGTGCTGTCTTCTGCCGCTCTCTGCAAACCCACACAGAGTGACAATAGGGTTGCCAACTTTCTAATCACACAAAACCGAACACCATAGCCCCACCCCTACCCCATCCCTTCCCTGAGGCCCTGACCCCCACTCTGGTGGGGCCAGAAATGAGGGGTTATGGGTGTGGGAGGGGACTCAGGGTTGGGGCAGGGCATTGAGGTGTGGGAGGAGGTGAGGGTTCCGTCTGAGGGTATGGGTTCTGAGGTGGGGCCAGGGATGAGGGGTTTGGGGTGCTGGAGGAGGTTCCAGACTGTGGGGTGGGGCCAAGGGATTCGCATTGTGGGAGGGGGCTCTGGGTTGGGGCAGGGGGTTGGGGTGCAGGGGGGGTGAGGGCACTGACTGTGGGTGCAGGCTCTAGGGTGGGGCATGGGATGAGGGGTTGGGGTGCAGCAGGGGGCTCTGGGTTGGGGGAGCTCAGGGCTGGGGCAAGGGGTGTTCAGGTTTGGGGGGGGGGGCTTACCTCGGTGGCTCCTGATCAGCGGTGGGGCTAAGGCAGGCTTCCTGCCTGTCCTGACTCTGCACTGTGCCCCAGAAGTGGCCAGCAGGTCCGGCTTCTCCTAGGCGGAGGCGCAGCAGGCCGTGGCTCTGAGCGCTACTCTCGTCCACAGGCACCACCCCCGCAGCTCCCACTGGCTGTGGTTCCCAGCCAATAGGAGTGCAGAGCTGGTGCTCAGGGCGGGTGCAGTGCGTGGAGCCCCATGGCCCCCCTGCCTAGGAGCCAGACTTGCAGGCCACTTCTGGGGCGCAGTGCGGTGCCAGGACTGGTGGGGTCTAGCCTGTCTGAACTCCTCAGCACCAACGACCGGAGGTGCTGACCAGAGCCGCCAGCATCCCTTTTCAACCGGGTGTTCTGGTCAAAAACCGGACACCTGGCCACCCTAAGTGACAACCTCCCCATTTAGCTAACTACAGCCTCCTTCCTTATTCCCAGTGCAAAGTCACAAGCCCCAGTACTCATGGCTCCATGCAGCTCTAGGCAACAGTGATACTGGGTTTGTCCTTCTCCGGTGATTCCTCCTGGCTCATGTCCTGGGGTGTCCACATTCAGCTGCTCTGTCCCTCCCAGACTTCGGGCTGGTTCTCAGTTGTTTCACTACATCAGGTGCTATTCACTGTAGGCCCTCTTGTCTGGAGCTAGAGACACACACCCTGTGGCTCTCCCTCTCTCCAAGCCCCTGAAACAACCAGCACTTCCTCTTCCTGGAATAATGAACACTTCCTCTGCCGCAGACAAGGTTTTAAAGGGGCCATGCTCTCTAAACCCTGAGGGGTTTATACAGTATATAAATGCATGAATACAATCTACAAGTAAAATGTATATTAACAAAACTGTTAGGTATTTAATCCAAATTATTATATAGAGTACAAAACTGAGTCCTCGTACCCCTCCACACATATAAGGAAGTTAAGAATGTATTTGGATCTAACTTAATTAACCATCTAGACCAGACTCCAACATCATTGCAACCATAAGACAATTCTTTAACGTCCATTCTGCAAGACATGTTGATACGAGAAATTTTGAGCTGCTCTATTCTATTTCCTAAACACAGCACTGAAAACATTGCTTTGCCACCATTGACTGAAAATAGGGGAAGAACAAAAATAAATTGAACTAAATTGGTAAGAAAGGTGGCAACAGTAGATCTTAACATAAGATACATAAATTAACAATTGGATACATATTAAAAGGAATGAGGTAATTGTTTACAGTTTAATAGTTTGGTAATTTGGCATGTGTAAAATGTTGGCACTCAGCCAACGAGAGTGAGCTAACAGTTTCAGTTTAGCCTATAGCTAGTATGTTGGCAAGGAGACAAGTATGGACTGAGGTCAGGTAAAGGTCACGCCAACACTGCAGAGTGGGGTCAGTCAGGCATGATTACTCCAGTACTAAGTGAGGGGCTCCAGACCATAATAGTAATGAGACCATAATACTAAGACTTGTTATATAGCAGCTTGGATAGCTGGATTTAGCGGTCGTGACTGGACAATTAGTATGGACCAAGCAGAGAGGGTTTAAAGGTGATTGGAAGTTAGAGTATGCTAATGTCAGGATTGGGAAACAAGCCAATCTGAATGGGTCTAGTGGCTGGTATAACTGAATAAAATGCAGGCAGTCAGCAGGCAAAAGTCAGTCAAGATAGGGAGCCAGGAGAAGATCAGATCAGAAGAAAGAAACCTAAAAGAGCGAAGAAAAGCAAAGAAGACCTGAAAGAAGAAGCAGTGGCTGCAGCAGCTGAGGTATCAGTGACAGAACAGAAGGAGCCTTAGAGCAGCAGTAGAGAAGAGTATGAAGAGTAAGCATCCTAGCTCTAATGTAAACTATAGCTAGAAAGAGGGATTAATGAGTATGTGTCTGTATGTCTGGGTTAATAAAGATGTGTGTCTGTGTTATGAATGTTACAGAGTTCTATATGTATAAAGTTTATGATTTAAAATTGCTGTCAGCGACTTCAGGGAACTAGTCACCGCATGCATAAGGCAGCCGCTTAATATTGCTCTAAATATATGTTTATGGTTTGGGTACTTTTAACCTGTACCTAAGGATTGTGTTTATGGACAAGGACTAATGTTAGTTTTAATTTAGGTTTAGATTAATTGTTACTAGGGTTGTCAAGCGATTTAAAAAAGTAATTGCAATTAATAGCATGATTAAAAAATTTAATTGCGTGATTAATTGTGCTGTTAAACAACAATAGAATACCAATTATTTTAAATATTTTTGGATGTTTACTACATTTTCAAATATATTAATTTCAATTACAACATAGAATACAAAGTGTACAGTGCTCACTTTATATTTATTTTTTATTACAAATATTTGCATGGTGAAAAACAAAAAAAATGTATTTTTCAATTCACCTCATACAAGTACTGTATGCAATCTCTTTATCATGAAAGTTGGACTTACAAATGTAGAATTATGTACAAAAAAACTGCATTCAAAAATAAAACAATGTAAAACTTTAGAGCCTACAAGTCCACTCAGTCCTACTTCTTGGTCAGCCAATCACTCAGACAAACAAGGTTGGTTACAATTTGCAGGAGATAATGCTGCCTGCTTCTTGTTTACAATGTCACCTGAAAGTGAGAACAGGCATTCGCATGGCACTATTGTAGCTGGCGTTGCAAGATATTTACGTGCCAGATGCGCTAAAGATTCATATGTCCCTTCATGCTTCAACCACCATGCCAGAGGACCTGTTTCCATGCTGATGATGGGTTCTGCTTGATAATAATCCAAAGCAGTGCAGACTGATGCATGTTCATTTTCATCATCTGAGTCAGATGCCATCAGCAGAAGGTTCATTTTCTTTTTTGGTGGTTTGGGTTCTGTAGTATCCACATCAAAGTGTTGCTCTTTTAAGACTTCTAGACGTATGCTCCACGCCTCATCCCTCTCAGAATTTGGACAGCACTTCAGATTCTTAAACCTTGGGTTGAGTGCTGTAGCTATTTTTAGAAATCTCACATCGGTACCTTCATTGTGTTTTGTCAAATCTGCTGTGAAAGTGTTCTTAAAACGAACATGTGCTGGGTCATCATCCGAGACTGCTATAACATGAAATATATGCAGATTGTGGGTAAAACGAGTGGGAGACATCCAATTCTCCCCCCAAGGAATACAGTCACAAATTTAATTGACGCATTATTTTTTTAACGAGCATCAGCAACATGGAAGCATGTCCTCTGGAATGCTGGCCGAAGCATGGAAGGGGCATATGAATGTTTAGCATATCTGGCATGTAAATACCTTGCAATGCTGGCTACAAAAGTGCCATGCAAACACCTGTTCTCACTTTCAGGTGACATAAATAAGAAGCAGGCAGCAGTATCTCCCATCAATGTAAACAAACTTGTTTGTCTTAGCAGTTGGCAGAATAAGAAGTAGGAGTCAGTGGACTTGTAGGCTCTAAAGTTTTACACTGTTTTGTTTTTGAGTGCAGTTATGTAACCAAAAAAAATCTGCATTTGTAAGTTACACTTCCACGATAAAGAGATTGCACTACAGTACTTGTATGAGGTGAATTGAAAGATATTATTTCTTTTATTTCTCATTTTACAGTGCAAATATTTGTAATAAAAATAATAATATAAAGTGAGCACTGTGCACTTTGTATTCTGTTTTGTAATTGAAATCAATACTTATGTAGAAAAACATCCAAAAATATTTAATACATTTCAATTGTTATAAGTGCAACTAATCAAGATTAATTTTTTTTAATTGTGATTAATTTTTTTGAGATAATCACATGAGTTAACTGTGATTAATTGTCAGCCCTAATTGATACACTAAATAAAGAAAATATGGGTTTTTTGGAAGAATATTGTCGGGAGTCAATCAGTTATATCGGAGGGCTGTATCCGTATGCTCCAAAGAGTAACAGAAAGTTTTTCCTAAAAGTATTTCCTATAAACCCCTGGCAATTTCTCTAAGGCAGGCCCCCTTTCACCTTACAAAAACATAAATAAATGAGTCAACTGAAGGGAACCTCTGGTAAACCCAGGAAGAGATAATAGGTGAGCTATTGTGGGGATACCCTGGGTCTGTTTTGGGGGTAACAATGCTATAAGATAACCTGAAATGATCCCATGCATGCAATTTAATCCTTAATATATTTAAGGCCTAATTTTCTTCTCACATACAGTGGTGTAAATCAAGAGAAGCTCTATTGAAGCTAATGCAGTTACACTGGTATAAAATCAACGTAAAAGGAGAGTCAAGCTCACAGTATTATATCAAGATTATTGAGTTGTATAGAAAGAACTAGTCTCCGAGAGCTAGCCTAAGACTCTCTTTGATGACAGAGGATATTTTCTGGAAATACTTTAAAAGAAAATGATTCCTCTGATATTTTAGGCTTTTCCCATATCAATACAAGTTCTTACTTTTATTAGAAGGGTCAGGAATATCTTCCACCAGCTCCCAACAAAGAGATCAGTGAAGAAACTGTAAAGAATTGTAATGTGTTATCACATTTTGGTTCTCAGAAGCGTGGGTCAATCAATGACAAGTGACCAGAGATGACACTCAAGCAATCCAGTATATCTCAGCTAATCTTTAGAGTGAGGACATAAAACACTGCATGCAGGCCTGTGTGAGATGGATATCAATTGGAGACAGACTGAGGCCCAGTAGGGGCATCACCAGCACTTTTGCTGACATTAACAATTTAAAAGCAAATAACACTGCTAAAATAAGAGAATTAGTAAGAATTGTGTGGCCAATTACTTTGACTTTGTAGTCTTATCCAATGGCAGTTTTAATAATCTGAATATTTAATTCAATATACAATTTAAATTAAAGCAATTTCTAACCCATAATAAGAAACAGTTTCTGTCTCTTAGATTATTCACTTTGCTGTTGGGGTGACAGAAGGATATGATGGGTAACAGCAGTCAAGGAGGTTGTGCAGTTGGAGCTACTGTAATTAGATAATAGCTATGCAGATTGAAGCAACTCTTAAGCTGCTGTCAACATATAAAATGTGTGGGTGCTAAGTATTTGGTCCTCTAGCAAATGTCTGGAACACACTGCATTTCTTTTAGGTAATGATAGCCAAGCATATGATACCAGGATATTTTTGAGTGTGTGCTGAGGGAAGATTATAGGAGGAATCACTTTTATAATGGGAACCATAGGCTATAATAGGAAATGTAAGGCTATATCCCCACTTATCCTCTAACTAGACTCAAGGATGCAATAGAAATCTACATAATCTAGCTGCATTACAAAAGCACCTATCACTGTACTATATGGCTTCTAGGGTGGAGGAAAATCACTTGCTGCACTTACTCCTCCTGATAAATAGTGAATCACGCAGTATTGTCACTGAGCTTAGAATAAGCCAGTTATGTCCCATTCTAGCTAAACAGAGAAAGGAGGCATAGGATCTTACCTATCAGACAAGAAGAAATAAAATACAGATCTTTTACTTTCAAAGGAAACTAGAGTTAAACAGAAAACAGAAAAAAGACAGCATTTGGCAGCACTGGGGGAAGATGCACATTGCATGGGCAATATGAAACCTCAGGGCCATCAGATATTTGTTGAGTGATCCACAAAATTAGAAACAGAAGGTATGTACATTAGGCAGACTCCCTAGGCAGCTCAGAAAGGGTGTGCGTACCAAGATGGCTAACTGGAGTTGGAGGAGACAGGAAAATCCCATGCTTGGAGGCCTGGCGTAGCAGAGTGAATAAAATGGATTTTATAGTGAAATGTAAGAGTACACACACTCAGCAAAAACACCAGCCCAATAAAAAAATACCTGCAAATTAACACACCTTGCACTCCGCTAGGAAGGTGGGAGAACGAATGAGCATCGATGCCTATGAATTCACACTTCTGAGGTGGAAACCCCAGCAAAGCACTGAACAGGCCTTCTGTTTATATTTTCCTGTTTTAAATATACTAGACCAGATCTTCAGCTGGTAAAAAATACTTTGACTTTAATAAAGCTACACCAGTTTATGCCTGCTGAGGATCTGGACCACTGGATGTATTGTACATCCTATTCCTAACATTCACTTGATTGTGAAATGAATACTTCACTTTAGATATCTTATCCTAACTGCTTGGTACAATACTATCGTTGTTGTAATGGTGTTACTTTGAGCCCATTCTACATTATTGAACTATGTAATAAAAGCTTTTGTTTGCCTCCAATCATCCATTATTCAAAACAGGTCCCCAAAAGCTTTTACTTGCTCCCCTTCCTTCATTTAGTATTCCTCCAGCTTCCTGTCAAAGCAAGCATAACTAAATTGACCCAATTAAAGGCAGCAGAGGTCTAAGACCTGACCCTAAACCATTCCCTAATTGATAGCTCTTCATTCCCACAAGTACAGTCTGTAATTTCAAACAGCTGTTTATCCTTTCCCATGTCCTATACTGTGTCACTGTTTGAATGGACAATGTCAAATGCGATCATTTTGCCCCACATTTTATCTTGTATTAATTTGAAGGTAATATTAACTGGATTCTTATTTCCCATAAATAAAAAATAAGGACAATACAAAAAATAAGGACAATACAAAAATGATGTGAATCATAGTAAAGCAGTGGTGATGGGGAACAAGAAAAGGAAGAAAACAAAATGATTCCACATTAATATTAGCTCCATTAGAAGTACAGGAACCAATTAATGCTCTCCAAGACAGTGCTATGCCTGTGGACAGAAGGGATATCTGAAAAGAGAGCACTCTCCCACTGGGTTCCCTCCTTTCCCTCTCTAAGCTCAGAGACTGACTGCAGGTTTCCACACTGCAGCCCTTTTCTGCCTTCTCTTCCTGGCCTCATACCAGCCCCACCTGCTCCTGCTCAGCTGGACTCCAGCCTCAGTTAGGGATTGCTTATCAAACCTAATTCTCCCTCCCGTGTGGCCTACTAGGTTAATTGGCCTCTTCTGAGCCACATTAACCCTTTTCAGGCTATTGTGGAGTGAACACTCCATCACATGGAGGCAGCAGGTGGCCATGTGCAGAGTGACATGAGTTGCTGTATTGGTCTGCTGCCCATGCCTTCTGTTGGTGCCTGTCCCATCCAGAATTGCTGTCCATGTGACTTTATTATCCTGGTAGGCCTTTTAAATAGTTTCTTGGCACTCTTGACAGGTACGTCTGCTTTGCCATTAGTTTGGCTGTGATGCAGAGAAGATGTGATATATTCAAATTCTGCTCATGCTGCAAACTATGCAAATTCTTCATGGGAAATATGAGGTCCATTAGCTTTAAGAGTCTTTGGAATTCCATGCCAGGTAAACTAAGCTTTACTGCATTCAATTATGTAGTCTGCTGTTATATGCAATAATCTGAATAGTAATCAACCGTCATAAGATATACTTTATTTCCTCATCTATGTAAGTCCATCCCTAGCTTTCTCTGTGGTTGATCAGGTATTTCATGCATCTTGACTGGTTCCGTTTGTTGATTTGCTAAGAATTCATTGCAGATATTTTACACTCATGCTGTATCAGTGTGGGAGGCCCAAGATGCCCTATATTGATCAAAACAGGTTTTTTGTATTTATTTTTTCAGTAAATGAGAGTGAAAAATGATCTCGTTTACTCAGGATGAATGAAACTCAACTAGTTACTAATGACTAGGTTGCCTGAGCCCTCTGGCTTGCCTGGATTTTGAGAGATTTCCATCTTTGAAGTGAATGGAACAATGTAACAAGCAGAAGGATCCCAACCTCAGCCCAGCACTGACATTTTTCAAGATGATCTCTCAGTGTATTACAGAAGAACTTCATAACACACTTTCTGTAGCAGAACTTCCAGGAAGAACTTGTAAAAGGAGGTAGGCTAACTAGATCTTTCAGATTACATACTCGGAAAGGGGTATCTCAACTGACAGCAAAGGCTCAACAGAAAGTGAGCATATAGTTAAAATGGGAACGTAACATAGACCCAGTTTAAATGGCTATTTAATCCTTTCTTAAATTAGTAAATCCAATAGCTTTTTTTAGCACTGTTTAAAGGACATCTGTGGTTCCTAGTTAACTTGGACAGCTGACAGCCAGATGGGACTCCTTTTTCAGCTAAGACAGTATTAGTATCTCTTCCTAGCACTCAGTATTTTTGATATGTGTATAAATCAGTATGATGATCAGCAGAGGCTGCATTTAAATGAACAGCAATGAATGCTGTTCTAGTATATAAGTCATGCTATATTTATGTGCTTTGCTTTTTCTATTTTATGCAGAATTCCCATCTCACATTTTATTAGCTTCTAGGTCTAAATCTAAAGGGATAACGCTGGCTATCTTAACTGAATATAATCGAGGTATGCATCCTACTTAAAATGTATTTTAAGTGCACAGATTTAACATCCATGAAGAAGTACTCAGGATGGAAACTACAGAACATACACAGCACAGGTAGAAGCTGTGAAAACGTCAAACTGTCACACCAAGGTGCCTGCAAAGTGACTGAAATAGAGTAGTTTAGTCTCTAAGCCAATTCAGTATTCGGTGTTTCCACTGTCAAGAAAGGTGTCATGTGTGATGGTGGTTTTATGATATGGATACGTCCAGCAGGAGAAGGCCTGAGCCAATTAGTTCATTTCATACAAGCCATGAAGTAGGCATCAGTTCAGAACAATCATTGGCTTTATTACAACACTAATCACTACCAACAGGATTTGACTTGCTGACTTGCTATAACTAGTCCCTGGAGCTATCAAATGCCTTTAATATTTTTAAAATCTTGACATTATGTAAAGTATTGTTGCAATCAAAAAAACCCAAAACACTATGATAAAAGAATACTTAGGGTTTCTCTCTCCAGTTCTAGCCAAACCTGGGAATGCATAAAGATGAGAAAAATGGAAAGTCATGTTAGTCATAGGGTCTCTGTATCCTTTGTCTGGGGTCACTGCTATGCCTCAGTTTCTCTTCTTTTGATCAAACACCACACAGTTGGTGTTTCAAATGAAACTCTCCTTTTCTAAAGTCTGATTTATTAATAGAATTCAAAAAAAAAAATTCACCTTTCATATATGTATCCAGGCTTCCCAGTTCCTTTTTAGTCATTCTCTCAAGACTTCACAGTTAACCTTGTACCACAGCTTTTCTGCAGAAAGAGCCACCTACTAATCTTACTCTTATGGCATCTTCAGTATTACCAATCCCAAGCATTCAAAAACCAGGCCCCAAAATCATGAGATCAGCTTAAAACATTTGAAAAGTAAAGTTATAGTGTTAGAACTGTAAAAAGAAAAGGCCAAATTCAGAAGTTATCTGTAAGGGGAGCTGTGAGTTAAGTGTGAGTCAGGTATAAGATATCTACCTGCAGTAACTTGCATGCTGAAGGTTCAGAAGAAGTTACACCATCTTAGACTCACTTGGATTCCTCAATAGACATCTCTGAATCTGGCCTAAAATTCAATACAAATAAATACACATAACTAAATTTCAAGGATTGAAGTCTGGGATGAAGATCAAGACTTATCATGCTCAAATGTTCCAGTAGTGTACATGAATATTAAAGCATTCATGTAAATAATAGCTCAAAGATCTGAGTTTGGGAATGAGTTCCATTTAAAATACATTAATGGCCCAGGGAAAGCTTAAAATATTCATGAAAGCAGTGGTTAAAAGGGCAAAGTCCAGAACAGAATCTGACTGATGCTCAGATACATTTATTTCCTACTCCCCATATTAATAATCTGAAGTCAAAATCCCTCATGAAATTTCCTTATAAAATTAAAGCAGGGCTGTTTTTTCTTCCATAAAGTTGATTCAGTGGAAATGGCTGTCCAGGGAAGCCTTGACAACTCTGCCAAAATTATTGTATTCAAATAAGAGAGACAGAGACAATAATACAACCTAGAGCTCCAATGAGATGCATAGCAAATCAATGCAGCAGCAAAATGATTCTTCTAGGTGAAATTAAACCAGCAATCAGTGCACAGGGCACAAAAAGCAACAGAAAAATCCAAACAAACAATAACCATCTCAGATCTGATCACATTCTCAATATGTGTATGGAAGTCATCAGGAGTGCACAAGGAATATCAGGAGTGTAGGAGAAAGATTATTAAGATTTATGACTTCACAGCCTGTCCATCTGGATAGCTGATCCAAAGACTCATGTTCTCAATGCAAACTTTTTTGTTCAATCTCTGAACCAGTTAATTGCTACCATTTACTTGAACCCTGATCCAAAGAGGGACTTATGCATCTGGAAAATGACAGGACCAACACTGCAATCCATAATGCTGAATAACAACCCTAGGCTCCTAATGTAATGCATGGGTGGGGGGACATATACCTTAGAATGTGATCCACAGAACCCACATACAAGGCAGGAAGCCACCTAGGCCGGAGCGCCGCCGAAGCACACACAAAAAAAAAAAACGGCCGGAGTGCCGCCGAAGCACAAAACAAACAAACAAACACTGTATAACTCTGAGGGCCTATTGTAATTATGCAAAGTGTGGGCCATTAATGGTGGTTTGGAATCTTGATGACTCCCACCAACCAGGACAATTGACTGTGAATGGCTCTGTTTGCAAGCAAGCCTTCCTGTGAGTCAGGCTGGGAGGAATGAAGGCTTGAAGTCTTACAGTGACATGTAATCATGTCACCTGAACTGGAATCCATCCTTAACCTGGTGTCTTTCCATTGAGAAGGAGGGGGTGGGAACCCAGAGAGGGACAAAGGATCTTGGGTCTTCCTCGAGCAGGTCCTGCGGGAGGGTGCTCCCCGCCCACGCCTCACTCCAGCCCTGTGTACCTTGCCATCTGGCCCCTGCCCCGTGACCTCCAGCCACCCCATCAGTACCACCTGAGCTGGATGCATGACCTGCAACTGGTTTATTTCCAAGCCAGGCCTAGAAAACAGTTGAACATGCTTGTGCTCCATACCCTTCACTTCCTTACCGTTGTGTCCCACCCCGACACTAAGTGGTGGGATCTTCTATCACCTACGGGGGATGAGGAGCCCCAGTGGGTGAGTCTGTATTCCACCCTAGTCCCACAGCCTGTCAGGGATATTAGTTGGTGGCTTCTTCATGGAGCCATGAGCACAGGTATGTACCTGGCACAGTTCACCCCCTGTCCCAACACTTACCCTTTTGCAGAGTGCTGGAGACCCTGGCACACATTTACATTGAGGGTGACACATTGCAGCCCCTTTTCTGGCTCCTCCAGAACCTTCTCCTTAGGTTCTGGCAGCACTTCTCCCCACACCTCCTCCTATTCACGCACCCCATCCATGGCCCCACGAAGTGGCAAGATCTCCTTGTCAACTTCTTCCTGGCACTGGCCAAGGTGGCCATCCACCATACCAGGAGAAGGATGCTGGATGGGGAGGTGCTCTGTGACTGTGGGGGCTATTTCCGCTCTTCCCTTAGGTCATGTCTCCAGGCAGAGTTCCTCTGGGCCACGTCCACTGGCTCCCTGGATGCCTTCAAGGAGCAGTCGGTACTGTCCGGGGTTCTCTGCTTGTTGTCCCCGTCTGGCTCCTTGATTTTGGCCCTGTGACCTCACTCCCATCTCTGTTTTTCATTAGCTGTCCCATATACTCATTTGGGCTCTAGTTTTGATAGCCCCTGTCCTTAGGCTGGGGGGGGAGGGGCGTGTTAGATGTGGGTGGGCTTGCACCTGCCCATCCCCTAGATGCTCTGTAGGTTCTGGTGCTTAGCACTCTGCACAGAGACTCGATCTTCCTCTGGTTCCTGGATCACTGTGGGCTTGGAGAGGATATTGGCATCCAGATGCCTAAAGGGAGCAGCAGTGTACATGCCCAGAGGCAGAAACAGAGAATGTTTACAGCAGAAAGTTAGGTGCTGGGTGAGTTTAGGCACCTCCAGGATTAGGTGGCAGCCAAGCAGGAGTTTTGTGGCTCGCAGTTATGCCCAAATATCTTTGTGGATCCAGGTGTTGGTATGTCTAAGAGAGCAATCAGTATGCTTTGGAAAGCAAAAACTGACACAGCTTCCAAAAAGCCTTAATTATCTATCTCTGCATATAGTTAATATTCTGTAGAACTATTTTTAACAGGCCTATCTCCCCATGAACTTCTCTCACATCTAAGGAACATCTCCCCATAAACTTTGTTGATATTCAGTGGAGACACACACCTAGCTGACAAGCCTGTCACCAGTCGCCCTCCCCACCCTTAATGGTTGTGGATCTTAAGCCTGCTGTTCCTCTCTGTCTTATCTGCTTCGCTGAGTTCTGATTGCAGCTGTCAGACAAGAGTTCACTCTTCAGGGGTTCAGTTCCATCCACTCTCTTCCAAACTAACTGTCAACCAATATGTTCTCCACTGGCAGATCAGGGAGGAATCTGCATCTTATGGACTAAATCCTTAGCTGGTATAAAGCAGAATAGATCCATTGGATTCTCAGGAGCTAGGGCAATGCATGCCAGCTGAAAATATGGGCCTCACCTATGGTGACCAGATGTCCTGATATTGTCAGGACTGTCCCAATATTAGGGTCTTTATCTTGTATAGGCAACTACCCTCTTCCTCCCCTCTCCATCTCCCCTGCCCCCCCTCCCCGCCCCAAAAAAAAGTGTCCTGATTTTTCACACTTGCTATCTGGTCACCCTAGCCTCACCTGATATCATTCATCATTGCTTAACTTCCCTAATGGCAGCTGGCCTTCATGGAGTCCCAGACTCCACCATTGCAAGAGAGGAAGAGCTTTGCTGCCATGTAAACTGTTAACACAGCTGCCATGATTACTTTTTCCACTCTAGGAACCACATCTAACTCTGTGCTTATCAAGCCTACATGTCTCTTGAGGAATCTATACCATGCATTATTTTGACCCCAACACTGGGCAATGGCAAAATGCAATTTTAAGAATGAAATTACAAGCTCTCTGAACTAGATCCTCAACTTGTGTAAATTGTCAGAGTTCAAGTAAAATCAATGGAACTATGACACTTTACATCCACCAAGGTCTAACCCTCCATCTTTCTCTCTCACACATTAAATCAAAGCCTTTTCTCTCTCATCATTTATTATAAACCTTCCCTTTTTTCAAAACAGTCGGTTCTCCTCTTAGTTTGTTTTGATGCTATCCACGCAGTGAAGTGTCTGCATTTGTAAAATGCCCAAATTACCTGTGTTTTTCCCCCTATATTTTGATCCAAAACTTGCTGCCAGAATTGTAAATCACATACTCCCTCAGTGAATTAACAGCAAATCTCTGATCCAAAGAAGAGTGTTCTTTAAATTAGAAGGCTGCATTTTATTCTGTTATTAGCATACTGTACCATGCCTTGTATCACATGATAGCCAACTAAATTCATAACATAATATAAATGACATAGCACCATGTGACTAGTAAAGAGCAAAGGAAATCTAAACTGCAGCATTCTTGTTGCTGCATAATGTTCTGAATGAAACAATAAAATGTAGCCTCTGAGAGCTACTTTTATGCAGAGTGTTTATGGGTTTTATGGTGTTGAAAATCAGCCCCTCTTATCAGGATGAAATAAGTCTTTAAGTGCAGGACATTTTTCAGCAGCAACATTGAGACAAACAGATACATATTTGAACCCTCATGACACTTCATGATAGACATACAAATGAGATACAAGATAAATCTTTTCCAAACAAAGATTTTAAATGTATATATATCGCTTTAGAAATCACAGCAATTTCTAAGTTAACAATGGTAAGTAACTGCAAAGGACCAAAAAAATCTGGATCATATTATTTTTTCAGTGCCAACCAGGAAGGTAGAGCTAAGCATGAGGAGAGAGCAGAAAAATCTGTACTTCTGATGCTCTTTACTATTTAAAATGTAATTAGATGCCATATGCACAGGGAAAGAAAGCTTTAAAGTACCGTTGCATAGGATTTGGCTGAGGCTAAATGATGATCAGTTTTAATTAGGAATGGACAAATTCATTTTGAAAAAATATAAGTAAGTCCATACTTAAGCCCAAACACTAAACCAAACTGAAACGTTTGCGCAATAAAACAAAGCAGTTTATAAATATTTTGAGATTTTTGGTTCAGAACAGTTAACACAAACTCTAATCCAAGCTCAATAGTCTGAGTACAGTAAGAAAAAGATCCATTTCTGTTGTCAGCAATGGGTTTCCCTTTCAACACCTAAGGGCAGCTCTTCACTACAGGGGGGGGTCGATTTAAGATACGCAAATTCAGCTACGCGAATAGCGTAGCTGAATTCGACGTATCGGAGCCGACTTACCCCGCTGTGAGGACGGCAGCAAAATCGACCTCCGCGGCTCCCAGTCGACGGCGCTTACTCCCACCTCTGCTGGTGGAGTAAGAGCGTCGATTCGGGGATCGATTGTCGCGTCCCGACGAGACGCGATAATTCGATCCCCAAGAGATCGATTTCTACCCGCCGATTCAGGCGGGTAGTGTAGACCTAGCCTAAACTAGTGCTGAAAATGATTTAGCTGCTAATGGAGATGGACGAAAACCATTTTCAACATTGTTACAGAAAGTGAGATAGACACAGTGTTCCACTAGGTCTCTAGCGGGTTTTCTGGAATGGTGTTACAGTCTACACTGCAGCTAAATCATTTTCAATGCCAGTTGACCCAGACCCTGGGGAATCCACTGCTTATGATCATTGTCATCAACAGGTCATTTTTTTAGTTTAGACAGGGCCTTAATGGATGTTTCTGGCTCTCAGGTCTGGCAGGCTTTGTTGTGCCATGTGCTATTTTCAAATTGTGCATCCTCGCTGGCTTTCCTAATCTGAGAGGCACGCATTATGTTGTGAGGCTCCTCTGACTCACGCAAGCTCTGGAGTGCACAAGATTTGAAAATATCCACTGTCCCAGCCCTGCTCAGATCCCAGGAAGAAATCAGAACATCAAGAAGATAGGTGAGGCTGACCAGGGAAACCAGAGTCCAGAATAAGCCTGGATCTGGTTAAGAAGAATGAAAGTGAGAGAGGAAAGTGGAGAATGAAAAGAATCCAAGGTGATGAATAATAAGGGTTTCTGGGTCAAGATTTGAGAGCTGATTTAGCCTGGAGGAAAGTGCAGAATCAGGATGTTAGAGTAAGTTAGCAGAGTTATGGAGAAGTGAAAGGAGTGCAGCACAAGGGTCAGGGAAAGAAGAAGTATTTTGTGTAAATGGAGAAATGGAGAAAGATAAAAAATGAGAAGGAGAACACCTGAAAAGATTTGGAAAAGATTCCAAACTTTGGGGAGCTTATCTGACCTCACAATCTTTGGGGGTTCAGCTATCATCAGTTTTAAGGTCTGTTCTGCTGCTTATTCCTTGAAAGTGATCAATATTATATATTCAACAATGCCAAGTGGGTCTTAATCCAATTATTGCTGAAATGGTGAATATACATTTTCCTCTACATGTCTTAATTATAGCTGTATTATACATTATACCTGAAGGCATACTGCATTTTGAAGAAGTCAATTTACAGATGATCTTTTCAATTAACTAGGTACCTTTATTTCCAATTTTTGGCTGAGGTCTGAAATATTACCATTAGCTTTAACATTTAATCTATTTGATAAATTTCTGTTTGGGTCTTGGCCAGATTAAAGCAAGATTAATATGTCAAACAGCTCCAACAGCCTATGTAAAGTGGCTTGCCCTCATGAGCTTTCACTATTAATACTTGTGGATGAATCTGGAGGGATAGACAGCTCAGTTAGGTTTGAAATAGAAGCCAGCCCAAACCTTCACCAAAAGCCATATTTTTCATTTGGCAAGCCTACTTTGACCAAGCTAAACTAGAAGAAAGATGGGCCTGAAATCTCAACTAATTCCAAGCTACAACATACAAGTAAACGATGAAAAAAATTCCAAACTTTTAAGTTCTTATTCAAATCAAACCTAACTCAAACATTAATGTTCTCAAAAACTTCATTTCTGTGGTACTTGATCATCAAAGGAAGATAGTGATCAAATGCTTCATCACTCAGCCTTAGTGTTCTCAGTATAATTCTTTAATGGAATTTTCCGGGGGGGGGGGGGGGTTATGAAAAAGTGTAGACATCATGAGAATGCCGTCTCCTGTGCATCTGACAGGATCCATAGGAAGCCTTCTCTTGTGAATCTTGAGAGCTATTCAGTTTAAACCTAGAAGATATACACTCAGGGATTGATTCTCCAGTGCCTTGTGTGTGTATACTCATTTATACTGTGCCAAGTGGGTATAAAATGCTACCAGATCAAGACCCCTATGAAGCCCCGCCTTTGTGTCCACTTGTTTCTGAGCTTCTCAGAACTGCAATGGAACTGCCAGCATTTGTTGTTCCCATCTCAGAAATAGATTGTGCCTGCACATGAGATCATTCTGAATGATTCTGTAGTGTCAGAAAACATGGTGCTTCTGGGATTGTCAACAAAAACTCTCCAGTGTAGAAAAGATCAGAGTTTTGGTAGGATTTAAGAGTAGAGCTGATCAGGATTTTGCCAACAAAATAATTTTTCACTAGAAAATGCTGATTTGTCCAAACCAAAACAGAAGGTTTCTCAAGTCCAGGCAAAACCAGAGCGAAAGAGAAACTGAGAGGCCCAGAATAGCCCATAGTCGAGGCACTTACCTGGGATATAGGAGACCCAGTTTCAAGTTCTTGCTCTGAATTAGGCAAAGCAGGGACTTCAACTGGGTCTCCTACATCCCCGGTGAGTGCCCTAACCATTAGGTTATTGGTTATTCTGTGGGGAGGAGCCGTTGTCTCTGTTTCTTGAAGTCTTGAAAATTTTCACAAGACAGTAAAATTGTTTCCCTCGCAGCTCAATTTCAAAGTCTCTGGAGGGAAGGAAAAAAGACTTTTCAGTAGTGCCGCCAATCTGCTCACAGTCTCTGAAGAAAATACTAAGGATGGCCCAGATATGAAAAACAGGAAATATAAGATCTGTTTACAAAAAATTCCTATGAGGCATAAGAGACTCTTTAAAAGCCCCTTTAAACAATAAACATTAATTCCCTATATAACATCATAGAAACTACTGTCAGGAATAAGAATTCTAATAAAAGCTAATGTATACTACCTGGTAAATGTCCTGAACATTATTTAGCTAAATAAAATACTACAGAGGCAATGAAAGACATAACAAGAAGAGAAGAAAGAATATAAAACGGCATTTCTGAAATGGATTGTTTTCCTAAAAACCTAAACTACTTTTGGAAAATATCAGTTATTTAAACAAATATGGAAACAGTACAAAAGAGGCGCATTCTACAGTCACTCCGACAAAACTTTCAGCATCACAAAGGAAATGAAAGGGGACAGTGCAAAGGGTGAAGTAGAATATATTATATTATAGACAAAATGATGCAATGAACAAGATTACCGGTGAGAACAGAAAAACAAAAATACAAACACAAGTCAAGTTGAATCTAATCTATTTATAGTACTTATAAACACACTTATCTCTATGTTGTCCAAGTGCCTTGTAACATATCAGACTAACAAATAGCCTGAGCCTTGCTTGGCCTTTTGGAACTCTCTCACTTTCCATAAAAAGGCTAAGTTTTAAAATATGCTATTAGTATTATTGATGTAGGAAAGATGTGGTAGAGAGGTGAAGCTTGCATTTCACCCTGACGTTGGTACAATGTCACAGATATGGTCAGCACCAAGAATCAAGTAAACACACAAAGTAGATGGGTTGCTTTGGGAGGTTGAAACACGAGATAAATGTACAGCAGAAATATGAAGCACTTAAATTAGGCTAAACATGACCAATTTACTATGAAACCTAAGTATCAGAGGGGTAGCCGTGTTAGTCTGAATCTGTAAAAAGCAACAGAGGGTCCTGTGGCACCTTTAAGACTAACAGAAGTATTGGGAGCATAAGCTTTCGTGGGTAAGAACCTCACTTCTTCAGATGCAAGTAATGGAAATTTCCAGAGGCCAAAAATTTCTAAGCACGACATGCTGGGGAGGTCCACCTTGTAGGTCAATTTAGAAGACGCTGACTCCTAGAGGAGCACGTGAAACCTTTTCTTTCTGTTTTTTTTCTTGCTGACTACGTACCACTGTCTTCTCAAACTTTCTTTCCTCCTCTTCTATGAAATAAATATTTTTCTTCAGACATAGGAGAGCAGAGGGAGTTTCAAACTGGTGTGTTCAGGAAGACAAACCATGGCATGAAACTGGACAGCATATAAAATTGGACTCTAAGGATATGTTTACACAGCAATTTGTGACCAGTATTAAATTCACTTTTATAAAACTTTTCCAGTGTATGTAAAACCAGACGTAGCTTGGCACATATATTTAAAGTAAATTAGATGGATGGATGTCATAGAAAATGACTTGATTAGCTGCAGAGTTCCCAAGGAACTGCTTCAAGACAGACAGGAATAATAAGAAGGACTCTAAGAGCTGACCCTATACAGATAGAATCAAAGCTAGAAGATGACGACTCCATATTGCAAAGCTTTCAGAGGAAGGTATAGCAGGTATAGGGAATCCATCATCAAGAATAAATGTAATTTTTAAACCAATATTTGAACTACAGATGAACACAGATAGGATGATAACCTAGCTTGGAAAAAATAGAATGAAATTCATTTTAGGAAAGAGCAGAATGGAAAGGAAATCAGAGTAAAATGGATTAACTGTTTTAAATGGACAAGAAACAAAAAGGAAAAGAAAAGTTAAAGGGCAGCAAGTAATAGCTCCTGCAACACTAACTAGTCAGCTAAAAGATTTTATACTAAAGGATGAGCATTTAAAAAATAAGCCCTGGCAAGCCATGAATTGTGAGGTATTCACTTCACACTTACTAGCTGTTCAGCAATGCCTTTCTGGGATTCACAGACTGACAGCTACCATGGATCAGAAATGCTGCCCTGTTCCATTCCCTTTGTCCCACTCTGGGAGCACAAAGGAAGAAATCAGACCTTATCCCCTCTGTTGGGGATTCTCCTGGAATGGGGGGAAGGGTCCCAGCAGGCCAAGAGTAGCCAGCTCCTGTGCCATTCTTCCCACAGCTCCTGGTACAAGGGCAGGAGGGACTGATGATTCCGCATTGCCAGCTGCTACCCTAACTTGTGTCAGGACCAGGGGCGGCTCTAGCTTTTTTGCCCCCCCAAGCACGGCAGGCAGGCTGCCTTCTGCGGCATGCCTGCGGGAGGTCCGCCTGTCCCGCGGCTTCAGCGTACACGCCACCGAATTGCCGCCGAATCCGCGGGACTGGTGGACCTTTTGTAGGCATGCCACCGAAGGCTGCCTGACTGCCGCCCTCGCAGGGACTGGCAGGGCACCTCCCGAGGCTTGCCGCCCCAGGCACGCGCTTGGAGCACTGGTGCCTGGAGCCGCCACTGGTCAGGACAGAGAAACAGGGAGACACAACCTGCTCCTGACACCAAGCCTTTGCTATGCCAAGTGGAAACCCCCTATAGCAGAGAGTTCACCCCCATATATATAGAGATGGTATCCATGTGATATATTAGAGGAGCATGTGAAAAACTGAATCAGGCTTGTGATATCATATACCTGTGCAATTTATCACAAGCAGTTGATGGCCTACAATTATCATGTGTCACTTCCCCACTAAACCATCTCTGTGGGATTTATTGTATCATTCCAAATTCCTCAGCAGACTTCACAAAGACTGCAATAAAAAAATGTTTCTTCTCTCCCAAATGTGGAATTTTTCTCCCCAAATGACCCCAGCCCAAGGCCCAGGATAGGTCTGTAACTGCATTTCTATACATAAATCTGTCACAGCTTTAATAAAGTGCAATATTGTATATCCCTGCAGGACTATTCATGGCAACTTTATACCATTGTGAAGGGGAGATTTCCCCTTTGTGAGGAATGCAACCATTTCAAAACCATGCTGATAAAAAACTTAACACTAGACCACATCATACTATCCTGTTTTTTGTTTTTGTTTTTACACAACCCACACACACACACTAAAATATTCATTGATTTGCATAGCTGGGTATCCCACTTGTGCCTATTCCATGCAGTCAATACATTATGCCTAACTATTTGATTCCACATTAATTCATTTTACACCCATTTTCATTCCACCTTCACATACTCATTCCACACACAACCTCCCGCTAACAAAAACAATTCACTCAGCATCTATTCCCCCTCCATAGGGCACCCATTCCACTCATTTACTTATTCTGCATACACAGACCCACTGTCTTCAGTAGGAGACATTCAGAGGCACAATCTCTCACTGAGTTTCTTGTGAGGTACTGCTACTCCAGACAGTCCCTAATGTGGACCAGTGGCAAAATATCACAATTTGTCCCTTAATGATGCAAGATAACCATGGACATATCATTTTGCAGTGAAAAGTTACATACCTACTTTGGTTTTCTTGCCAAGTCTTCATTTTAAATTTAGAATTTGCTGCACATTGTCAGCTAAAGATGCATGTGCCCAATTGATAAAGTAACAGCTATTCACTGAAAATATAAACCAATATATAATTATGACTAGCTGGGAAGAATGTTGTGTATCAGTTTTTCTACCTGAAATTCAGTGAAAAACCAGCAGAGCCCAATATGTACTGGGAATAAACCTTAAATAATTTTCAGGTTTATAGCCTAAGAAAGTTTCTACATTCCTGGCAAATTCATATTATAGAACTAGTTAAAAGGAACCATTTAAAAAATGTTTGTGGATGTTTCCTAAGTGTCACACTGAGGAAAAAAGTAGAATATCTTGAGGTCTCTGAATGCCCTCAAGGTATCAAAAAATGCACATGCTTTCTACCTCATACTCCTTTGTATGTAGAATACCAATGATAATATTAATCAACACCGAATACTTCATCAGAACCACAATTTTAACAGAGTTTCTTGCAAACACTTTAAAAGATTTATGCTTGAAACTCAAAATATGTTCATTGAATTATAATTTATGACTAACACTTCAACCAGGTGTTCTGGGCAAGATAGTAAAAGGGGAAACCAGCAAATATGACACATTGCTTTCTGTTAACCTTCTGGCTCTGGCAACTTGAAACTCCCCTTACTGAAGGCTAATCCATTTTGCTCTAGTGCTTAGCATTTAGAAATCTCAACTCCCAGTGCCAAAATATTCATATGCTTTTAAGCATAAAAAAGGCATATGGTAAATTTGATCACTTTGCCCTTTTACTTCTTGTTGTACCAAATGGAGAACAACAACAAATCAAATGATTCCAGGGGGAAATTATAAACCTCCAGTCTATACAGGTAAGGTATTTGGTAGTTTACTTACAAGGCATGTGTCTTTGTCTATTCAGCAAAACTCTGGGATGTATAACAAGTACTTAAAACAGTGTTTCCCAAATGTTTTAGGATAGTGACCCACCAACTGCGTTTTGTGGCCCACCCAGGGTTTAAATTCAAGGAGGAGGTTCCAAAATCATAGGCCAGTGTCCTTCTGCTCTTCTGCAGTGGCTGCCTGTTTCTCCTTGCCCTGCTAAGGGGATACCAACCACCCACAGCAGCACCCTCTGCTGCAGTACCACAACTCTAATCCTAGTCTGATGAGGAGGGGAGGCCAGAGGGATGGGGTTGGAGACCAAGCCCTCACTACACTCACCCCAAAGCAGTGGCTCTTGTCTCATGGGGTGGGGCCCGGCTCCCCACTCTGTACATTGCGACCTGGCACATGGGGTGACAGCCAGGTGACATGGGGTCCAACATGCTGGAGGGGCATGTGGGCCAAACCTGAGTGGTTCTGCGACCCCATACACAGAACAGTGAACTGGACCCGGTCCTGCAAGACAGAAGCCACCACTGTGGGATGAGTGCAGGGCAGCTCACTCTCCAACACCCGCCCCCATCCTGGGCCTCCCGTCTGCACTGGCCCCACAACCCATCTACAACCTCCCCACAACCCACTGGTGGGTCACAACCCATCATTTGGAAAACACTGACCTAAAACAAAACTGAAACTTATATTATATTATAACCTGGGTCTTATATTTCTTCTCTATGACTGATCTCACCGGCAACAAGAATAGCTGAAGAAGAGCTGGATTGTTGTGTTCATCCATTCCTCAAAGAACAAGACCAAGGGCTTGCTGGTTCTCTTTAGCAATAATATGAAAACAATGAATAAGAACTAGAGCCAGTTGGGATTTTTTTGACAAAACAGGTTTTCATCAGAAAATGCCGATTTGTCAAAACTGAAACTCTTTGCAGAAATGTATCAGTTTCAACTAAACTTTTGTTGGGAAGCTTTCTCAGTTCCAGGTGGAATTTCTGATCAAAATGAGAGAGAGACTCCCCACAATAGCCCATAGCGCTGTGTGATTCACCAGGTTACGGGCGATTTTCAATCTCTTCTACTGGAGCTTTTCTTAAATACTCACTGGGCCAAATAGAGTGGAACTGATTTTAAAGCTTGATGGTTGGGGCATGTTCCCACTCTGAATGAGGCAAAGTAGTAACTTGAATGTGAGCCTCCCACATCCCATGTGAATGTCCTAGCCACTGGGCTATTGGCTATTCCAGGCTCCCTCTCTGTTTTTTCACAATTTTTTTTTAATGTCCTGGGTTTTATCCTGATGCAGAACAAAACCAAATGCCAAAACCTCAAAATTCTTCACAAAACAGTATTCTTGTTTTCTGCCCTGTCCTAGTAAGAACCTAACCCAGAAGATCATTATAAAAAGACAAAATCACCATAAAATTATTAACAAAATTATTCCAGACATTCCCAATGTAAGTAAGAATCAGAGTGACACGTCTTAAATAATGAGGAGAGGGTGATATAAATTTTGTGAAATATTTGATGCTTGGCAATTAGTTGAGCAGCACATATGGGAATGATACATACTTGTTTATAGATTATTTTGCTATTGACTAGATTTTTTTTTTTTTTACATCTTTCAACTTGGCTGCAGAAAAATCTCATGGTACTGAAACACCCCTAGTAAATATGGGTGACAATCTCCCACTTCTGACAGACACTACAGATGTGTTCTTGTTGATTATACTGCAGCTTTCAGAAATAACATTAACTAGGTATTGGTAATGGAGGTCTGGTTTGTGGTAGGGTGGGCAGAGCTTCTGTCAAGTGACTGCACTCATTCTTGGAGGGGAGTTCTAGAAGGGGCTTATTGGTACTTGCATATCTTCACGTAGGAATTCTCCTCTACAAGGCTCTTCAGGTTCCATTCTGCCCTCCTGTTGTTGAATGTGTATGTGATTGCTGGAGAAACTGCAGGGAATTAGACGCTTCCGTATTGTCATGATACACTATTCTATGCCTCACTGTTGATAGTCTACTTATAGATCTTTTCTCAGCTATTGGTATATCTAAACAACACTTTGATATTTGCATATGTCCTTTAACCAGTGTCATTTGCAAGGCCTCACCTTACAGAATTTCTGTCTAAGACTTTAAGCAGATTTCTTCCTCCTCATCCCCAACCCACAAAATACAAAAGAGAAGGCAGATAATGTTATTGTCCTTAACTCAGAGATTCTGTATTAGCATTCTTTATTCTGCAAGCACAACCCTATTGCTCTATTTACATCTGGGTTTCTATGTAGCATCTATGTACTTCTCGTTTTCTATGGCTATCTCAAAAGCCATTCAAGAATACCTACTGATTTCTCTTTAAACTGAAGGACATCACTGTGACTCTACCTTCAATAACCACATAACCAGATCTGCAACACAAAGAGATAGGCAGGCATAGTTATGCTCTTTGACAAAGAGCAGGACACACATACTGTGTGAAGTTTTCATAGTGTACTTCATGATGTATTTCCAAGCAGTGAAAACAAAACAACTCAGAGTAGCTAACTGCAAGAAGTGGAAGGAGAAAAAAAGCAGTGTGACTCATGAGAGTAGCAAGGCGAAAGAACAGTGCATTGTGAGTATTTCTGAAGTATTTGTAACAAAGTGTGAAATAAAAATGGAAAACACATGAAAACATTGATACTGTATATAGAGAGATTAACACACCTGCACTGCAGTGCTGTTAACTCTGAGGTGTAAAGAAATATATATTTTCTACAAGGAATTACATGATACAATAGTTTAATACAGTTAGTGAAGAATAAATTATCCAGTAATCTCCAAGGGGAAATAAAGATAATCCGGAGTGTAATTATCCAAGATGGAATTTTCCTTTTCCTCTACAGAAACAAAATGGTAGAATTACATTTTTTTTAAATCAATTTATTTGTATATATTAGAAATAGTACCCTGTCGTATCCAAATTACAGTCTGGTTTGCAGAGTCTAGAGAAAAAAATGAAAAGCAGATGAAAATGTTATAGAATGGAAGAAGAGTATTACCTGGCAATTTAAAATTTAGTTACAAGTTTACCAAAGATTTGACTAAAAAAGTATAACTTGAAGAAGATACATAATGAAGACTGTATTTTAAAACATCTGTTCCTGATATTCCCATTGAAATGATAAACTAGATGAACTTTTGTTCTTGAATATCTATCATGCTTCACTTGTGCTTTAAATATAGTTAGGTGAAAAGCCTCTAGTTCAACCCATTCTTCAAGAACATTCATTTTTTGTATTGTATCATTTTGAAGTGTCTTGAATTTAATTCAAATCAACTTGGATAAGTCACATGGATCGAAAACTGTATGAAGGCCTGTAAACAAAGGACAGTGATAAAAAGCAACATATTCAATTCAGAAAAGTTTAGAGACTGGAACTAAATCAAACCTTCTTTGCTATCTTCATTAATCTCTTAATCTGGAAGCAGATCTACAATCCCATTAGTGAAATATGCAGATGTTACTTAATTGGTAAAAATTGAAAACACCAGTGAAAACTGAAAAATAACACAAATGGACCTTATATGATCAAAAACATAAGCAGAAAAAAACAAAATGAGAACTAAAACAAGTGCAAAGTGGGGATCAATAATCTGAAATGTATGTATCCAGTGGGCAGGTGAAATGTGCCAGAAGTGAGCTGGGGTCATACAGACCCATAGATTGCAAAGTATATATGAGTTTTCGATGTGCTATAGTGGCAAAAATGAAAAATGCAGTTTTAATCTTCACATGCAGAAGCATCACGTCATGTATCGGTGTGGTAATAGTACCTTTCTATGGGCTCAGTTGTCTTACAAACACAGCCCTGTACAGGGAGTGGTGCAGAATGAAATTGCCCCAAGGGAAGCATCCTAGATGCCCTCCATCCTAGTGTCCATCCATATATAAGGGCTTGTCAGGGCCTGACAGAGTCTGTCTCTATATACTTCTATTCTAACCCCATTTAGGATGTTGTATTCAGGTTTTTGCAGATAATTATCCAAATCATATATAGACAATTCAGAGGGAGTCCAGAGAAAGGCAATGGAAAAATATTATGTGGATATTCTATGAAAGCCAACTAAAAATTTCAGTGGAAAAAAAAAACAGGGGCTAATGGCATTGATTTATGAGGACAGAAATGGTCAATAAGTATATCTTGACTAAGTGAAATTCAACAGTGCATCACAAGAGTCGACAAATATTTGAAAGGTATGAGTAGGGATTATTTAGGCTGGTACAAAATGTATAACTAGTATAGGAATAGCAGGAGTGTGCCAGATATGGCAATTTCCTGCCATATCCTTGGGAAACCTTATTGAATTAACTTTAAGTATCTTTGGGGTCTGTTGTATTTAATGAATGGTTTATGTTTTACTGTGGGCCAGCTTTGTATGTAACCTCTTGAGGAGGGAGATATGACAGATGTGAGACCTGGGGGTTCAAAGGACAATATTGAACCATGTGCCAAACAAGAACAGACTTTAGAACAAAAAGTGTTAAGTGGCATTCCTCCGGAGTGTCTAGGGGGGAGGTGAATGCAAATTCCCCACCTCCGGTTAAGCAAAACCCCAGGGTTTTAAAGTTATGCTCAAAGGAGAGGGTCTTTGTCTGCTGATTACCTGTTACCGAAGGGCAAGATCAAAGGCCCAAGCTGTATTACAAAAATGGCTGCTCTGCCCAATCTGGGTTCTGGTTATGACTATGAAACAGTTATGAACTTGTAATCACGTGGAAAACCCAGTTGTGGGTTTTGAAGGACTGACACCTACCATAGCCCAAGGTTGGAGTTGGGGTGACCTCTGGTAAGCATTTTAGCATGTGTGAAGGTTCTTTTATCATTTTTAAGATTTTTATTCTGTAATGCTTTCCTCTCAAAAATAAATGTGCTTGTTTATAAAGAGCAGTGTGGTAACTGACGCTTGCAGATAAGGTGCCAGCTCAGGCCAAGGCCCCTAGGCATGACCAATACATAGCTGAAAATCAGTCTGGCTCACCTGTGTGTTAGCATTGTTCAAATAGCTAAGTTTATAAGAATGCATTTAATGTTTAGACTTTATGAAATGCTTGTAGGATGCTGCGTGTAGTAATCTCACTTATAACAACTGTACCCCATGTGATAAGGTTACATTGAGTATAACCTCTGTAACTCAGGTCTGGTCTACACTACAGACCTATATCAGTATAACTATGACTCTCAGGTATGTGAAAAATCAACATCCCTGAGCAATGTAGTTATACAGATCTAACCCCATGTATAGATAGTGCTATATCAGTGGGATAGCTTCTCCCACTGACATAGTTACTGCCTCTTGGGGAGATGGATTAACTACACCAACAGGAGAACTCTCTCCCCTCGGCTTAGAGCATCTTCATTAAAGTGCTACAGCAACACAGCTATATCAGTGCAGCTGTGCTGATGCAATGTTTTAAGTATAGACTTGCCCTGTGTAACTCACCAACCAGAAAAGAAGCACTAACTAATGTAAAATCCTGGGTTCCTACAGAAGGTGTTAGATCCTGCCCACAAGAAGGCCCACTGAAAACAAATGAGCCATTGTGAAACATCAAAGAACAAAGATTTTGTTAATTGCATTCCTTCCCCCCACCCTCTGCATGAAAAGGAGACCTGCAGGTGAACCCATCCCATCAGCTTGAACTCTGGAAAGAAGTGAATAAAAATCTCTGACAAGAAGAAACTGGATCTTTTATGTTGCTTGGACTCTGAAGGGCAAGATTTCTAAGCATAAGCAAGGGATCCCCAGTGCTTGTCCTGGGTTAGCCCAAAAGGACATATGGAACAATAGGGGGAGGGATAGCTCAGTGATTTGAGCATTAGCCTGCTAAACCCAGGCTTGTGAGTTCAATCCTTGAAAGCACCACTTAGGGATCTGGGGCAAAATCAGTACTTGGTCCTGCTAGTGAAGGCAGGGGGCTGGATTCAATGACCTTTCAGGGTCCCTTCCAGCTCTATGAGATAGGTATATCTCCATATATTTTTATTATAACTTGCTTATTATAGAAGTTTCTACCACCTTATGAAAACTAAGACTGTAACTCATTTGTGTGTGTGTATGTTTATCTGCTTTAACCTTGTAAATACTTCTCATTTCTTTTTCTTAGTTAGTAAATCTTGTTAGTTTAGTATAGCATTGTCTTTGGTGTAAGATCTAAAGGTCAATTCACCTGGGGTAAGTGACCAGTCCTTTGGAATTGGGAGTAAGCTGAATATTGTTGTGATTTTTCATGTAAGGGAACATCTATCACAAAGGCAAGCTTGCCTAAGTGGCAAGATAAACAGGAGTAGCCAAAGGGACTGTCTGTGACTCCATGTTAAGGCTGTTGCAGTGCCTTAAAGAGTTTACACTTGACTCTTAGTTGGAAAAATCTAAGTATAAAATTCACAAATAGTTTGGGGTTTGGGCCCTGCTTCTTAACAGTCTGCCCTGAGGTTGGTATCCATGCTCTGGAGTCACTCCAGATAGCTCGAGGAACATATAACTACAGGCCATTACACTGTTCATACCCTCTAGAGAGAAAGCAAAGTGCAGATCCTGGTCTATTTAGGCAGTCTGGCTTGATGGGAGTATCACAGTGTAGGCAGAGAACTGGTCAGAAGGGAGACAGACATGGGTCTCTACCCAACAGAGGTAACATCTGGGAGTGAGAATCCTAAAAGTGGGTGCCCTTGCTGGACCAGGTGGAGTTGCCCTGAACTGTAATAACATAAGAATTGCCATATTGGGTCACATCAATGGTCCATCTAGGCCAGTAGCCTGTCTGCAACAGTGGCCAGTACCAGAGCTTCAGAGGGAATATATAGAACAGGGCAATTTTAGCAAGATCTGCCCCTATATTCCCCTCCCAGCATCTGGCAGTCAGAGATTTAGAATCACACCGAGCATGGGGCTTTACATCCCTGACCATCTTGGCTAATAGTCAATGATAGACCTATTCTCAATGAACTTATCTAGTTCTTTTCTGAACCCCGTTAGACTTTTGGCCATCACAAAATCCCATGGCAATGAGTTCTACAGGTTAATTTTTTGTTGCATGAGAAACTATTTCCTCTTGTTTGTATTAAACCCACTGCTTATTAATTTAATTGGGTGATCCCTGGTTTTTGTACTGTGGAAAAGGGTAAATAACACTTTTGGAGTCACTTTTTCCACACCATTCGTGATTTTATAGACCTTATAGTTTAGTCATTTCTTTTCTAAGCTGACCTGACCTAATCATTTTAGTCTCTCCTCGTGTGGAAGCTGTTCCATACTCTGGATCATCTTTGTTCCCCTTCTCTGAATCTCTTCCAATTCCACCATATCCTTTTTGAGATGGGACGACCAGAATTGGACACAGTATTCAAGGTGTGGAGCATACTATGGATCTATATAGTGGCATTATATTTTCTGTCTTATTTTCTATCCCTTTCCTAATAGTTCATAACATTTTGTTAGACTTTTTTGACCACTATTGCACATTGAACTAACGTTTTCAGAAAACTATCCATAATGACTCCATGATCACTCTCTGGAGTGGTAAGTTAGCTAATTTTGAACCCATCATTTTATATATGTAGTTGGGATTCTTTTTTCCAATATGCATTGGTTATTGCACTTATCAGTATTGAATGTCATCTGTCATTTTGTTGCCTAATCACCTGTTTTTGTGAGATTCCCCTTGTAGTACTTCACAGTCAGCTTTGGACTTAACTATCCTGTTTTAATTTTGTACCATCTGTAAAGTTTGTCACTTCACTATTTATTCCCTTTTCCAGATCATTAATAAATATCTTGAACAGCACAAATCCCATTACAGATCTTTAGGGGATCCTGCTATTTACCTTTCTCCCTTCTGAAAACTGACCATTTATTCCTACCCTTTGTTTCCTTTCTTATAACCAGTTATTGAGGCTAACTTCCATCTTATCCCATGACTGCTTAGTTTCCTTAAGAGCCTATGGTTAGGGACCTTGTCAAAGGCTTTCTGAAAATCCAAGTACACTATCACTATATTAACTGGATCACTCTTATCTACATGCTCGCTGATATACTCAAAGAATTTTAATAGATTGGTGAGGCATGATTTCCCTTCATAAAAGTCATGTTGACTCTTCCCCCAACATATTGTGTTCATCTATGTGTCTGATAATTCTGTTCTTTACTGTAGTTTATACCAGTTTTCCCAATACTGAAGTTAGGCTCACTCCGAACACCAGGATTGCCTCTGGAGCCTTTAAAAAAAAATCATTGTTACATTAGCTACCCTCCAGTCATCTGGTACAGAGAATGATTTAAGCAATAGGTTGCATAGCACAATTAGTAGTTCTGCAATTTCATATTTGAGTTCCTTCAGAACTCTTGGGTGAATACCATCTGGTCCTGGTGACTTATTACGCTTTAATTTATCAATTTGTTCTAAAACTTCTTCTCTTGACACACAGTGTGGGACAGTATTTCACATCTGTTGCCCAAAAAGAATAGCTCTGATGAGGGTATCGCCCTCACATCCTCTGCACTGAACACCAATGCAAAGAATTCATTTTATTCTCTGCAATGGCCTTCTCTTCCTTGAGTGCTCCTTTAGCACCTTTTTCATCCACTGGCTCTACTGCCTGTTTGGCAGGCTTCCTGCTTCTGATGTACTTTAAAAAATTCTTACTGCTAGTAAGACAAGAAGTAATAGATTTTAAGGTGAGCAGGGATGTTTGGAGCCATCCAGTCTGACCTTCTGTATAACAGAGGTCATAGAATTTCTGCCAATATATCTTGTATTGGAGGGAATTATTGTTCCCTATTACATAAATTAACACTATAACAAGTCCAATAACTTGTGAATGAACTAGAGCATCTCTTTTAGAATCTTGATTTAAAGACTCCAAGTGATAATAAATTCACCACCGCCCTTGATTCACTGCTCCTGTGGTTAAATATCCTTGCTGTTAAAATGCTGTACCTATTCCAATTAGAATTTCTCCAACTTTAGCTTCTGGCTATTGATTGTGTTATTCCTATGTCTGTTATTTTACAGATCCATCTAATATCACCTATCTTTTCCCTGTGTACTTAGACTGTAATTAAGTTGCATCTTAACCTTCTCTTTGGTAAGATAAATACTTTGACCTTCTTAAATATTTCATTCTAACACATGCTTTCCGGATCACAAATAATTTTTGAGATATTCTCTGAATCTTTCTCATTTTTCAACATTCTTTTCATAGTGTGGACACTTTAAAAAAGAGAAAATGTTTCTAGATACTAAAATATCAGGAAAAAACTTCCTGAGAGTGAGATCTTTTAAGCTGTGGGATAGCCTTCAAAGGGAAGTGGTAACTGCTTGGGACACTGGGGAAATCTAAAATTAGATTTGAGTAAATGTAAACTAGAAAATAATCCTGCAGTGGCAGGAAGATGGACTAGATGACTTCACAGGTCTTTTCCTTCTCTAGTGGCCCTTATTCTGTAATTATGAAAAGCTAGAGTTTTTTAATACATGTTCAAATGGTTAATTAGAAGCTCCAGTAGGGATCATGGTCTTTAAGTAGCTCCTGGTTCCTTGATTTTAAAACAAAATCTAGTGCTAAACTCCACACCAGGAGACTTCATTAGCTAAGCTTGTGTTTTCCATTTATTTTCAGTAGGAAGTGCTTAGTAGCAGTTTCTTCCAAAAATATAAGTGTAACCCTTTATTTAAAAAGCAGCTGTGGAAAAAATGGGATTGAATCGCTTTTCTAAGAGACCTAACTTGCATTATTCAAGCAAACTGGGTTGATGTGTAAAAATTAAATTATTTTCCCTTCACTATGTTTTCAGTTTCTTGCAGTGTGCATGGATATGGAGACACAATCACATGTCAGAATTAAATACTAATATATTCATTGAAAAGGGGGTCAGCCTCGAACAGTTGCAAAAATTTGATACTCTCTAGCCTAGTTTGTTCTAGTCTAACCTCACTTTTCTCAAGTGTTCTTTAAACTGGGCTTTTATGTCAGAAGTAGAATGGTCATGAATGATTCAACACTTATCTGTATTTTCCCTCTATACATTAACCCGTATCAAACACTCAATTATTCATTTATACACATATAATTTCACCAACATAATTCTGTCACATTCTTGGTTGGAATCCAGACCAGCGAGGGGTTGTGGTGCCACCTCAGAATACTTTGTTTTTGTAGCTCCCAACCTGGGCCTCTCACAAAGCCTACCAGCATGCAGGTCGCACCCTGAGTAACTGTGTGCTAGACAGTCCTGGTTCAGTAAGTCTGACCCCTGCAGCCTGTCTAAAGCCTCACAACCCCACTCTGGCTTCCACCAGCCTGGGTTACAACCAACAGGGTGACCCCAACACACTCCCAGTCCCGAACTTTCCCTAAATGTGTGTTCTGCAGTGTCCAGCCCTCTCCTGGACAGGTCAGATATTAAGATTCATTGCCCCGGTAAAAAGTCAATATTCAACAGTTTGTTACTTTAACTGGAGTTACCAAACAGTTCAATTTAAATGCAACACTGGATTGGTTTAGATTAAATATAAAACAAGTTCATTAACAAAAGAACAAAGGGTTTTTAATGAATCCAGGTATAGAAGATAAAGTTAGAAATGGTTAACAGCAAATAAAAGTGAAAACACACATCTAAAAGTCTAAAACAATCTAGTAAGTTTTGGTTCAGGGCTTCTGTTCAAGATGGCCTTTCTCACCCTTAGTCTTCTAGCAAGATGGTAACTGACCCTCTCTTTGATTAGGATCCCTTCCAGAGGCCCAAAGGTGCTCATGCCTTTGTCTTCTTAGGTGAGAGAGAGATAACTTTGTGTTTTCTGCCCCTTTCTTTGATAGTCCACAGAACCTTTGAAGTGGATTCTTCTGAAGATTATCACTCAAAGCAAAGTTTATTCAAACAGCAAGGAAAGCGATATGGAGTTTGGTGATGAAGAAGGCTCCATGATCTTTCTCCCCCACCTGTGTTTGCTGAAATGCAAATTACTCTGTCTCCTGCCATCTCTTCCCCCTGCTGTCTTGCTGGCCCTGTTTACTACTTATACATAAATTGAGGTAAACACGCATCCCTTTGTTTAGGATAGGCCTATTTAACAACATTTGCTTAGGCAGAGCTGTGCAGTTTTGAATGTCTGCTAATAACATTATAAGGGGGAGATTTCATAACTTTACACAATGTTGCTACACACATTTTACCATCATATTATTGACCAGAGAGTTCTTAGTTTTCAAATGATATCTCACAAGGCATATTTTGTACAAAGATATTACAATGGTATATAGGGTATGAATACAGGGGTGCTTTCCATCAAAAATTCCTTAGGATAACCAAGTATTAAATCCATAATACCAGCACTTATAAACAGAGTTTGTTTTTATCATTTCTCTCACCTCTCTCCAATTCCCATCCTTAATTTAAAAAATTATCCCATCGGGTGATGCTTATTTATCCGATCAGGTGATGCCTCCAAAGAAATCTTAATTGGTGTTCTGTTTTCTCAGACTTTCTTAATTCCCAGGAAATGAAATACGTTTCATATGTGTTTGAGTATTGAAACCTCTCTCTCTTAGACAAGACCTCCCTTGCAACGGGGGCACAGCTAACTTAGTGACAACAGGGTTTTAAAAATCCAGTTCCTAAGCGACCAGAGTAGCTAGTGAACAGGAGCAGCAAACAGGGAAGTTTTGCCAGGGAGTTCTCCAGGACACCAGGAAGGAGGAGAGACTATGTGACCCTGGAGGTGAGTATATATTACCAACCACCTGACCAGGATGGTGAAGGTGATTGTGAAATATTCAGGGAGATTGCAGAGGCTACAAAAGTGAAAATGCAATAAAATTGGGGAATTTCAATTATCCTCATATTGACTGGGTATATTCCACTTCAGGAAGGGATGCAGAGATAAAATGTCTAGACACATTAAGTGAATGCTTCTTGAAGCAACTTGCTTCTCCCCTTGTGGGTTCCATGACAATTCTTGATTTAGTCCTAGATATAACACAGGATCTGGTCCAAGAGGGGAATATAACTGATCTGTTTAGTAATAACTACCATAATGTAATTACATTTAACAAGGAAGGAAAATACTACAGAAATGAACCACAGTAGCATTTAACTTCAAAAAAGGGAACTACACAAAAATATGGAAGCTAGTTAAACAGAAATTAAAATCAACAGCCATAAGGGTAAAATGCCTGCAAACTGTATGGAAAATATATAAAAACACCATAATAGAGGCTCATACTAAAGGTATACCCCAAATTGGGGGGGGGGAAGGTATGAGGACTAAAAAAATTCCACCATGGCTAAACAGCAGCATAAACGTGGTTTAGAGGCAAAAAGGCATTCTTTAAAAACTGGAAGTGAAATCCTAGTGAGGAAAATAGAAAGAAGCATTATCTCTGGCAAGTCAAGGACCAAAGTATAAGAAGACTGGCCAAGAAAGAGTTTGAAGAGCAACTAGCTAAGGACACACAAACTAATAGCCAAAAACAAAAAAACAAAAAAAAATAGTAAGTGCATCAGAAGCAGGAAGCCTGCCAAACAGGTAGTGGGGGCCACTGGACAATCAAGGTGTTAAAGGAGCCCTCAAGGAAGACAAGGCCTTTGCAGAGAAGCTAAATTAATTCTTTGCATCAGTCTTCACTGCAGAGAATATGGAGGAGATTCCCACACCTGAGCCATTCTTTTTAGGAGACATATCTGAGGAATTGTCCCAGATTGAGGTGTCAATAGAGGAGGATTTGGAACACATTGATAAATTAAACAGTTATAAGTCACCAGGACTAGATGCTATTCACCCAAGCGTTCTGAAGGAACTCAAGTATGAAAATTGTAGAACTACTAACTGTGATATGTAACATATCACTTACAAGTACAGGCCTAACTTCAGTACCAGGCAAATTAGTTGAAACTACAGTAAAGAACAAAATTATCACACACAGAGATAAACACGATATGTTGGGGAAGAGTTAACATGGCTTCTGTAAAGGGAAATCATGCCTCACCAATCTATTCGAATTCTTTGAGGGGGTCAACAAGCATGTGGATAAGGATAATCCAGTCAATGTACTATACTCTGACTTTTAGAAAGCCTTTGACAAGGTCCCTCACCAAAGCCTCTTAAGCTAAGTTAGCAGTCATGGGATAAGAAGGAAGGTCCTCTCATGGATCAGTAACTGGTTAAAAGATAGGAAACAAAACGTAGGGATAAATGGTCAGTTTTCACAGTGGAGAGAGATAAATAGCAGAATCCCCCAAGGATCTGTACTGGGACCCGTGATGTTCAACATAGTCAGAGATTATCTGGAAAAAGAGGTGAACAGTGTGATGGCAAAATTTGCAGACAACACATTGCAAAGAGTTACAAAGGGATGTTACTAAACTGAGTGACTGGGCAACAAAATAGCAGATGATATTCAATGTTGATAAGTAGGGCCCTAACAATTTCACGATCATAAAAAATGTGTCATGGACTGTGAAATAAGCCTTTCCCCATGAAATCTGATGTCCCCTTGTTCCTAGGAGTGCCCCAGCAAAGAGGGCTTCTAGCTCCAGCTGGGCTGGTGAGGGACAGGACTTGTCCATCCCCTGCACAGCCGCTCAGGTGGGGGGGGGGGGGGGGGCAGCCCCCCCCCCGGGGCCCCCCCCCCCCGCGGGGGGCTCTGGGATTCCTGCAGCTGGAGGAGGCTTGTGGAGTTGGATCCGATCTTCCCTGTGCTGCTGGGAGTGTCCCAGCAAAGGGGTCTCCTAGCTGATAGTCCGGGAAGGGCTGGGGCAGGACAGGACTTACCCAAGAGCACCCCTGCAAGGAAAGGGCATCTCTCCCAGCTGCAGATAGCTCCGCACATTGTCCTCGCCACTCTGTCCAGCTCTGAAGGCAGCACAGAAGTGAGGGTGATAATCCCATGACCTACCTACAATAGGTTTGCCAAACCACCCCCATCACCCTCCACACTCACACACTAAATCTCCTTTTGGGTCGGGACCTCCACAGTTATAACACCATGAAATTTCAGATTTAAACATCTGAAAATGTGAAATTTACCAATTTTCAAATCCTATGGCCACGAAATTGACCATAATGGACTGTGAATTTGGTAGGGCCCTATTAATAAGTGCGAAGCAACACATTGAAAAAACAATCCCAACTATACATACAAAACGAGGGGGTCTAAATTAGTTGTTACCACTCAAGAAAGATCTTGAAGTCATCATGGATAGTTCTCTGAAAACATCCACTCAACGTGCAGTGGATGTCTAACAGAATCAGAATGTTGGCAACCATTAGAAAAGGGATAGAAAACAAAACAAAAATATCAATGTCACTATATAAATCCATGATATACCCACACCTTCAATACTGCCTGCAGTTCTGGTCACCTCATATCCAAAAAGATATATTAGAACTGGAAAAGGTCCAGAGAAGGGCAACGAAAATGATTAGGGTATAAAATAACTTCCATATGAGGAGGGATTAAAAAGACTCAGGAGAGGTCTACACTAGAAACTTGAATCAGCACAGTTGCACCAGTGTAGCTGCACCACTGTAGCCCTTCTGGTGAAGTTGCTCATCTAAGCCAGGGATCGGCAACCTTTGGAATGCAGCTCGCCAGGGTAAGCACCCTGGAGGGCCGGGTCGGTTTGTTTACCTGCCGCGTCCGCAGGTTCAGCCAATTGCGGCTCCCATTCACCTCTGTTCACTGCTCCAGGTCAGTGGGGGTGGTGGAAAGCGGTGCGGGAAGAGGGATGTGCTGGCCGCCGCTTCCCGCCGCCTCCATTGGCCTGGAGCAGCAAACTGCGGCCACTGGGAGCCACGAGTGGCCGAACCTGTGGATGCGGCCGGTAAACAAACTGGCCCAGCCCGCCAGGGTGCTTAGCCTGCGAGCCGTGTGCCAAAGGTTGCCAATCCCTGGTCTAAGCCAATGGGAGAGACCTCTCTGCTGGCTTAATAACTCTACCTCCATGAGAGGCAGTAGCTATGCCACCAGCACTTGGGTCGGTATAAGTATGTCACTCAGGGGTGTGAATTATTTACACCCCTGAGCAGCGTAGTTATACTGAAGTAATTCTGTATCATAGACCAGGGCTCAGACAGTTCAGCTTAGAAAAGAAATGACTAAGGAGGGATATGATAGAAATCTTTAAATCATGAGTGGTATGGAGAAAAGTGAATAGGAAAGTGTTATTTACCCTTTCACATAACACAAGAACCAGGGGTAACCCAATTAAATTAATAGGCAACAGGTTTAAAACAAACAAAAAGTAGTATTTCTTCACACAACACCCTGTGGAACTCGTTACCAGTGGATGTTGTGAAGGCCAAAAGCATAACTGGGTTCAAAATCTAATTAGATATGGTCATGAAGGATAGGTCTATTAGCCATGCTTCAGGTGTCCCTAAACCTCCAACTGCCAGAAGCTGGGACTGGATGACAGAGGATGGATTACTCAACATTGCCCTGTTCTGTTCATTCCCTCTGAAGCATCTGGCCACTGTCAGAGGCAGGATACCATTGGCTTGATCCAGCAAAGTTGTTCTTATGATTGAATCCCACATTTCTCTTTTGCTGCAGTGTAAAATATTAGTTGTTCTTTAAATAATGGGTTAACTTGTATTTGTTTTATTGTTGTTTGCTTATTTATTATTGTTTTTAAGAAATTGCTGCTAGACACTTCTTACTTAAACTAATTTGAAAACAAAAGCTTAGTTAATGAAGTCTCTTGGTGCAGCAGTTTAGCATTAGATTTTGTTTTTCAAATTAAGGAACCAAGAGTTTCTTTCAAATTAAAAGAACAATTAAGAATGCAACTCTCACCCTCCCCTCATGGAAAAATCTTACAGAATTTAATAGGAATGATTAACATGTAGGTGTCTTTAAAAAGCCCTACAGAGGTTATCGAATAATTATAAAAAATTTCCAGGATGATTTAAAAATATTTTAAAATTACAGACTTTCTTAAATGCTGTAAAATTAGGAAATTCCACATAATTCCTTTTGCAGTCCTGGTATATTTCAATTCAGATTTACAGCTGGAGCAAAAAAAAGTTGACTTTGTGAATACTAGAAAAGCCATGCCCTACTCTGAGCATTATGCTTGCTAACTTTCCCTTGTTTAGAGAAAACTTCTCATTCACTTTATCTATGAGCTCTAAATGCATTTGACCAGAAAAACCTTCCAGCAACTTTGGCTTATTCAGTTATGGAGTGTGTCCTTAGCTAAGTCATCTAAAGAATAAAAATTCAATGACACTGTGGCAAACTGCACTGGCACAAGTCACAGTTTGTAATGAGGTAGCTGCACCAGTAAGGGGGGAGAATCAACAGGCCAGATTCTAAGAACCATAGGTGCTGGAACTAGGGATGCTGGGGGTGAAGTGACAGCCCCGAGATTCCACAGCAGGTAAATGGCAGATTTGGTAATAGAACCTAGGTTTTCAGAGTCCCTGTCTAGTGCCCTATCTTCAGATCACACTGCCACTCCAGTAAATAAATTGTGCCCTATATATACACACATCAGGACAATTAACACCAGGGAGGGTAAACAGTATTTAAGCTAAAGGATCATGCTGTCAGAAGAACAAATGGGTATAAACTGACCATGGATCAAATTAGGCTGGAAATTAGAGGAAGAGAATCTCACCCATGAATCTTCTTATATTCCTGATTAGATGCAATAGGAAAGCTTAGGGACCTCTCATCCCAGATGATGACCAGACTTTCAAGATATTTGAACAGTGAATTAGCTCTTCTCTTCACATCTTCCTTTACAAATGTACATGCATAACTGGGAAGGGTTTTTTCCTCCTCCTCTGCTGTTTTCTTTGTCACTTTCTACCCCAACAAGTATGTTGTGAATAGTATGCTATCTTCTGCATGTCTGGTGTTTAGTATGTGAATGCATAAAATGAGTTAGCATGTGTCTGTCTTTAGATAATTAGTACTTTGGAGCAGGGAATATGTCTTCTTATGTGTTTGTATGGTACCCAGCAGAATAAGGCTCTATTTCTTATTGGCAGTTTGGATGCTCCCACAGTAAAAATAATGAATAATAATAAATACTGCGGGGATCTTTTACTTCAGTGAACCTGATTGTGTATTCTATTATCAAATTTTTAGAGACAGAAGATGTGGTGTAAGATTTTATTTTTTAATTATTGTTGAGAAGTGGAATGGCATTCTTGCTGTCAAATACAGATGTATGCCTTAGGGGGATTGGAAGATTTTTATTGAGAGTTTTCCATGAGAAAATGCTGTTTTGATAAAATCAAAGTGGTGTAATTTAGTTTAGAAAATAATTTGGGGAAAGTGTTTTGAAAATGACAAAGTTTTTATTTTTTCTTTGTTTGTTTCAAAATGGCTGGTTTAACATTTCTTTATTTTATATTTTTAAAAGTTTAAATAAATGGTTGCGACTGACTGATTTTCTTTCCATAATTTTGTTTTGTGAAAATGTTTGGCTTTTGGCCTGATTTGGGATGGACTTTTCCTTGAAAACACAATATTTTTGTAATATGAAAAAAACATTTTCTGACCAGCTCTAGCATGCATGTGTTGTATGTGTGAATATCAAACATTTAAAAATTAAGTTTAAAAAACAAACTTTGCATTTACAGACATTAGCAGAAAAGCAAGTTGCAGTATGACAGAGTAATTTAAATTGAAGATAAATTATAGTTTTATATTAGTAACAATACAAAGTAAAAAATGTGAGAGTATCATTTTATTTTAACCTGACAATACCCTTTTACCTAAATAAAATTTAAAGTAATTTCTTAGTGATTATATATGAAAAATTTCCTTTAGAGAAAACAGGTTTACATTTCAGAGTAAAAAACAATTCATATGCTTAATGTTGAGCATGTGAGTGTTTGCATGATAGGAGCCTTGAGCTATACATTTTCTGCACTATTGTTGGTAAATTATACAAAAAAGCTGCTAGCCCTTTTCAGTTATTTGTGTAGGGTATATATTATGGTGATTTTTAAGTGTAGCCAAAACAGATGTTTGATTATATTTGGAGGTAAACAAAACAGGCATAACAAATTCTGGACCTAGTCACTGTAATTTCAAATCAACGTTTTGAAATAAAAAAACTATATTTACATTTTAAGCAAAAAAGATCAAAATGAAGCAATATTTTATATTGATACTAAATGAAAACTGTCATTTAATTTCCAAATGTCAACTCAAAACCAAAGTCGTTGTTTCAACACTTCTTGTGGGAAAATTGTAATTTATATTGGATTTGATCTTTTCCTGTGAAAAATTTAAGTTTCAACATAACTGTATTTTTGAAGGAAATGTTCCCGTACAAGAAATTTCAACCAGCTCTATATGTATTTAAATGGGAGTTTCTCTCAACTAAGGACCAAATATTTGGTCTATTATTAAAATATTTGTACAGCTGAGCAGGGCGTTAGCAACAGCTAGGATATTTACAAAACCATTACATTTCTACTATATTAGTGATCTATTATTATTAGCTGGATATAGACATTGAACATATGTTACATCTGTCTACAACTTTCCCTTATAACAACTTTCCTCTATTTTATGCAGAAAGTTTTACATCAGTTGAATATAAATCTTGATATTTTCAATCTTAAACACACCTAAATAACATTACATGGGAAATATTAGTTTACTAGAGAAAGTGATGACTAATAAGACTGAAAGAAAAATCTTGTTGCTTTGTTCTCAACTTAAATATACATAAGAAAAATGGTAATGTCATTGAAACATTAAAATTCTACAGATTATTTAATTAAGCATCAGTGAACAAATAATTTATTATCACTACTTGAAGTGTTTAAATTCTTTATCATCCTCAGTAACTGACACTTAAACATGATATTTAAGGCATAGCTCTTAAAAGTATTAATTGATAATTTTATATTTCTACAAACCCAGTCAAGTTTAGAATCATTCAACACACAAAGGGCCACATTGTTAATGGTAATAAGTTGCCTATTTGCATCTTTAGGTGACTAGTGGGATTTTCAAAAGTGCCCAATAGGAGTTAGGCACCTAGGTGCATTTGAAAGTCCCACTAGGTGTCTACCTGCATCTTTACATGCCTAAATTATGTTAAAAATATGGCCCAAAATGTTCAAAATTAAATTCATAATCTTCTCTCATTCTTTAACTGTATAGTACCAAGTGTGTTGGACCTCCAGTACAAACAGGATCAACCATTTGTCCTTCCAGTTCTGTTGATGCTTATCCACAAAGTCACCAGTATAGATTAATGATGAAGTAATGAGATAATTGGGTATTGGCATGCACCATACACATTGTGGAAGAGTGTTAAATGATACCTTTTCCTTTCATTTAAAGAAACGTTTTAGGCCAAAGCTGTGGGACTCTACATTAAACATCAATTTTGCAAAACAATGTGCTCAATATTATATTTTGAATATAAAACCTCTAATTTCAGAAATACCTTTTCACTTCATCAGTATTCAACTCTTAGCAGCTTTTGAACAGTCCAAAAGAGCAGAAACCTGAAACAAAGCAAACGCTAGGTTCTGCTTCTCCTATTCAACCCATGTAACAAAAAACCCCGAAACCAACAGGAAAAAAATGGCATCTGGAATTATTTCAGTGAGCATAGGATCAGGCCCTAGATGCACTGGTTTACAAAACAACAGGGACAAAAATATTTGTTCAGTTCTTCATGTGAACCTTCCACTGACCTCAGAGAGTGCTCATAAATACATTCAAGGACCTATTTTGCTATCAAGTATTTGATGAATTACTGACATTGTTACACTGGTAAAACCAGAGTTGAGCAAACATCTTCCATTACTCAAAAATTTATTTATTAAATTTAATGCTCAAACAATTAGTAATTAACAGTTAAGTCACATCTTGGAGACACCATAGCATTTTGAGACACATACATGATGAAAACCTTTGGTTCTGAGAATTTATATCCTCCTAATTCTCAGAGTCTTATCCAAAATGACAAATAATGAAAAGGAACTAACAGCTAACACCAAAGCCAACAGAAGAACAGACATTAAAATAATAATTTTGCTACTTATTGGTAGTGGCAGCTAATAGATTGCGGGCAGGATGTTGAGCCCACACGGAGCTCCATTGAAGTCAATGTCCATTTGCTAGCAGTTGCAGGATAGGGAACTAAATGGATAAAGTACTATGCAAACCAAGACTATACGTTTATAGTCATGAGTGAAATTCAGCCCTATACAGAGAAACAGCACCAGACACAAGGTATAATAGGCCTTGAATGGTGTTTAGACCTCCAGCTGATCCTCTGCACAGAAATGAATTTTCCCCCACATGGATAGAATCAATTTCAGTATCAGATTGTTTGGGCCCCAATCCTTCAGACCAAAGGAGGACACATTGCCTACTTCTTGATGAGGGGTGGTGTGGGTGTGGCTGTGGCTCCCTCTCATTTTCAAGACCACTTCAAATAAAGACATCAGCAGGAGGACAAAGAATGTTGTCTCATATGGGCACCAAATTTGCAAAACGGCTCATATGGAAAATTTGCACGCACACCCATTTGTGCAAGCAAAACCATCTGTCCATGCAAATGGGGATTTGCATCTGTAGAGTGGTGTTTTAGGTGTCTTAGGGGAAAGTGCGGTTTTGGAAACAGTTTTGAAAACAGGTAAAAATAGCAGCTGACACCTGCAATTTTCCCTCAATCCTGGTCCCTCTTTTATTTTCTTATGGTTAATAATAATAAAGATGCCCCTCTGTGTATATATTGTTAGTGTTTGCAATCCCTCCACCCAGTAAGAAGCACAAAGTCTCACTAAAATGAATTCCATGACCAAGATTTTCCAAACTGATTAATGATTATGGGTGCCCAATTTGAGACATTTACAAGGGTGCTTGAAAATCAGGCTCTTTAAGGGTTCTCAAGTTGAGCACGCAAAATCATTAATCACTTTGGAAAACATAGACCCATCTGTCTAACAAGAGGCTAAGCAAGTTTTAAAAAATGCTTATTTTCATAGCTGACCACATTAAATTCATCTGATCACTTAAATCAGATTGTAAGCATGAAGTAAAAAAGTGTAATATACCACAAAGTGTATCCAAAAGCCCTAATGAAAGACTGTTCTCTAAGGGTTTTTATAATCGGTAAAAAGTGCAGTTTGCAAATATGGAGTGCCAAGAAGTGGAGACAGGCCAGGGACTAAAAAAAACATAAAAACCCTAATCAGAACTGGAAACCATCAGAGATTTGCTAGAATAGGAGTAATATGTTGCTTCTTAATTTAATAGGTCAGGATCTGAAGCTTTGGTCTAGAAATAATCCTATGATAAAGGCCATAAAAGACAATTACAAAAATAAAATTAAAAAGCAGTTCTTGAAGGAACCAACCCACGATAAAGAATGTCAGGATCCTTTGAGTAAATTGGCAAATGCAAGAATGAGCGACGGCCTAATGTGACTCAAATAGCTCAAATATTGGGTAGTAAGAAAGGAACATTCAATTTGCAGCTAAAGGCTGTAGCATTTGGCCAGGCAATTTCCTTCAGGTACCCATGAAAATGTTCTCCAATTTCAGGACTTTAACTGAGGACAATCAGATCAGAGTAGCTTGAACAGATGCTTGACTACTAGAAAGCACTGAAACTGCTTTGAGAAACTATTTATTCAGAGAGATGGCCAAGTAAATAGCTTTGGCATTCATCTGGAATCTGATGTTGGGAATGAAAAAGCACTACCAATAATTATGTACCGAGAATCCACAGGTGAAATCCTGATTGTTTTGAAATCAATGGGAGTCTTGTGATTGACTTCAATGCCACCAGGATTTCAGCCCATTCCGGGCTTCAAACATGACTCTTCAAAGTAAATGAAACATTTGTAATAGGCAAAATGTGGTTTGCAGGAAAGGATTAAACCCTGTAGACCATAGGCCTTCCCAATTAATAATGATGATAAATGTCAAGAGATTCAGCAGGTTTGGTTCAGTGTGTTTCAGATAAGCTCTCTCAAAAGTATGGAGATGTATAGGATTTGAAATCTTAGAAGGACCAGCTCTGTCCTGATGTTTCCAGTTAAGCAGGAAGCACTGCAGAATAGACTCTCACACTATTTTCTGGTTTCAGAGTAGCAGCCGTGTTAGTCTGTATCCGCAAAAAGAACAGGAGTACTTGTGGCACCTTAGAGACTAATAAATTTGTTAGTCTCTAAGGTGCCACAAGTACTCCTGTTCTTTTTACACTATTTTCTGCAGCTTCTGCAGCTTTCCCATCTACGCTGATGCTTTCTTGCCCTGCAAAATGCCACTCTGACAAGTCTGGTGCACTCCACAGATTGGACAAACACCACAATGGCAAAAATAGTGATTATGAATTATTCACCCCAAAAAGAAAAATAGGATGGTTTGAGCTTCAGGCTAATAGACGGGAGGTAGATCATATTTGATCTGAAGTGCTTTGCTACCACAAGCATTTTGACCAAAATAAATGTCTGCTTCTCGGGATGATTGCCAAAAGAACAGATTCACTTAAATGAATTGCAGTGACTCCTAATAATAGTTAACTGGCCCACCTAATCCGTTTAGATAGCACATCTGGTGTTGCCTGCTAGCCTATTCACAGTTCGCTTGTGTGGCATTTGCTAGCATAAACTGCCTGCTGTGAAGTCCCTTTTGCTGCTTCACTGCTGAATTCTGGCAGCTAAATAAGTAGATCTAGCCTTGGCTGGTGATGTTTGAGATTTTCTTCACTGCATTTTCAGCATTAGATAGTTCAGCATATTAAAAAGCCAGACTGGTATAAAAAGCCATAGAGTAGACACAAGTACTTAAAGATGACCTGCCAATCATCCAGCTACTTTAGAATTGTGTGCTGGATGCTCCAGATAAACAGAGGAAGAATGTCAGTCTAGGATAGTTGTTTTGACACATTCTGTAAATTAACTAACACTGATATTGAATCAAACAATACAAGCCAGGCTACTTACCTGAAAATCTACCCCCAACAACCTTGGTGAGCAAACTCCTGGAGTTAACACCAGTTAAGAACTTTAGGGTTAAGTAGATGGGAAAAATTCTCTCACTTTTACTCCCCCTGCCTCTTTTTCACCCTGAGTGAAAAAGGGTTTAAAATAAGTACATTTCACACATAACTCAAAAAGAATTAACATTTTACATTTTGTTTGAAAATTTTTCTGAAGTTTTTCATTTTTTCAACAAAAACCTTTCATGTAATTTTGTGGGGAAAATACTGCTCTCATTGGATCATTTCCAAATATGCAAAAAAAGCTAAATTTACCACAAGCATTATTTGAAATAATTAAACTAGATTTAGACACTGAAAAGAATGATTAGGTGAAATTAGAATTTGTATGTACTGGAAATAAAACTAACCATACAGAAAACAGTTTTGTAACTAGCCAAATGGCCTAGAGTGGTTGCATAGGTAACGGAGAATATTTTTGCACAGCATCTAATATAATAGGGGTCTGGTCCATCACTAGGGCTCCTTAGCTCTACAGAATACAAATAATTAATAATAATGATCATCTGTATGTAATCTAGCTAGATAGCACATGTTTATGGAAGTGTGCTCTTTAGATAGCTTAGTAAATTAAGAGGGAGTGCAGGCATCCCCCGACTTAAATCTTAACATCTGGTTGGTAACCATGGAAACAGACTGACCACTTAGTGAGAGCTAGCCCCCTTCCTCTGTTTTTAACCTTATTTTTCTGCCTGATAAGTATCAATATAATCTGATTACTTTGTACAGGATTATATCATTAATCAAGCTACTCACTAGAGAGTGCACTTTAGACTGATCATAAAGAATATGAAAAAGCACCCTGAGTCAAACTAAAATTTAACAAGCCCTTTCTCAAAGAGTGTCTCTCCAGTGGAAGAAATCAAAGTGGAAAGATATTGAAATCTTTCAAGGTCTTTATCATATGCTATAGATATATCACAATGGCTATAAACACTGTATTAGTGATTTTCTGGATTTTATTTTATGAACATGATTTTTTTAATTGGGCAAGGCATATTTAATTGTGTATAGTAAACACAACCCAGTTGTCTCCAAAGCTAAGCATTTGTGATAAGTCTTAGCTGAAGGACAGAGCCAATGCCCCACACTTTGGATGGTTGCTGTCTTCAAGCAAAGGACTTCATAGGAATGAAAAATTATTGTCTACATAAGAACAGAAGCTATTCCTTAATATTCCTGTGAATATCACAGCTACGTTTCTTATGCTGAAAAGAAATGGTCATCCACAGACTGTGGACTAGGCCTAGACACTTGTCATTTATTGGTGTACAATAAATGGTATATAAGTAAAGTGAACTTTTATGAAATGCCAGTTAGTAACCTCATACTGTAGTGCTTCCACACACAAAATATCAGTGAATAGAGCTGTGTTAGCAGAGGAAAGCTTTTTCCATCCATATTCTTTGGAAAACTAATTTTGATTTGACCAAGTTTGCAATAGTTTTATGCTTACTTTCCATGAACATGCAAGTGCTTGAGTTTTATTAGCATGATCAAAAGTGAAAAGCAGATTTAAAGTTTGAATTCTTGAATATTGGCTCAAAACAAATTTTGAATGATTATATCTGATTGCGTAATGTACAAAGTGAATGCTGTGTTCATTAGTGGCATCTATTATACAATCAGGGAATAGAAACAATCCAGGGTGACTTCAAATTACAAATATATTCACAATGAACTCTTTGTGAGCTATTCATATAGGAAAACAGTCAAAGAAATAGATATATGAAAGTATTCTTATCATTTTTATCACACTGCCCACTAATCTACCTTGTCTGTGGCTACTTTTAACATGCCAAACCTTTGAGAAGCTACAAAAGCTACTTTAAAAGAAATCACAATACTTTTGTCATAAAACAATGCAGAGTTTCACCCAAATTTATATTGTCCTAAGACCTATGTTTAGACCCGGAGCAGTAACAGATTTAAGGTCCAGTATTACAGGATTTCACAGGACTACAAATAGAAGTGCTATATCTTTAGAAATGGGAGATTCCCAGCTTCCCTAAGGGTCAATGTGAAATCCTGAGATATCAGACATTAAAGCTAACTTCCTTAGGCATAGAAGAGCTGTTTTAGATAATTTTTGAAAGGTTTCTGAAATTGATTATTTATAATTTCCCTCTCCCTCAAAGTAACATACAGTTGGATTTATGATAACTAAGGGACCCTGGCTTCATAAGCGGATGGTTATGAAAAGAATCAATCATTTTAAAATACATCTTACAGAAATTAGAAATGTATGCAATAAGCAGCACACATAGTGCTATACATGAGGTATTAAGGAAAGCCACTGGGGGGGCCTACACCAGTGGTGGGCAACCTGCAGCCCATCAGGGTAATCTGATTGCTGGCTGCGAAACATTTTGCTGATGTTGACCGTCCACTGGCATGGCCCCCAGCAGCTCCCAGTGGCCGCGGTTCTCTGGTCCTGGCCAATGGGAGCTGTGGGAAGCACGACCCTGAGCCCACCACTTCCTGCAGCTCCCATTGGCCTGGAACAGTGAACCGTGGCCACTGGGAGCTGTAGGGAGCCATGCCTGCGGATGGTCAACGTCAGCAAAACATCTTGCAGCCCGCAATCAGATTATCCTGATGGACCACATATGGCCCGCGGGCTGCAGATTGCCCACCACTGGCCTACACAAACCACTCATGCCTTCATGATCAATCCAAACTCAGGCTGATAAAACCTTTATGCCATAATATTAGGTATGGAACTTATATACAAAAAAGAACATGGAGCCAAAAAAACCACTAAAATATCAGGTACTGAATGGATGCACTGTTCAATTGATAATTAATCAAGAAACAAAAATCATCAAGACAAACAAACTCTCCTGTTGGACCCAACCTGACCAAGATTAATGTTTTCTGCTGCCAACTGGGGCAGTCCCCGGGAACAGAAATAGCAATAGCTAGACAGGGCAATGGTATCATCTCTGTGCACTGCATTACTGGCATACTGTGTCCAGGCCTGGTGTCCAATCTCCTTTTTAAAATGTGAAAATCTCAAGACTGTTCAGAAATAAGCCACAAGAATGATACAAGGTCTGGGAAACCTGCCTTACAGTGAGGGACTTAAGAAGCTCAATCTATTTATGTAAAAATTAAGAGGTGACTTGATCATGATCTATAAGTACCTGTAGCAGCTATAGTTACATAAATACGTGGAGGTGGCTGCAAAGACCAGAGGTTAGCTGTCCTCCACTTTGCAAGGCAGGGCTCAGGACTACAGAGTGCCTGAGTCCAGTGATGCTGGAACAATTTGTATAGTGCGGGCGCTGAGAGCCATTGAACCAAACTGTAAACCCTGTATATGAGGGAAGCCACTTCAGATCAGGGGCCCCTCCCGCAACACCCCACACCTGTAGCTCCAGCACCAGGTTCTCATGGCTGTTGGTGTTAGTGTTGTGTAATGTTTAAATTGCAACAAAAAAAAAATGTCCATACTTTATAAGAACACATTATTACTTCATGTTAAAGGCCTCTTTGATCGAACAAACAATGACATAACATGATCCAATGGCTGGAAGCTAGATCAATTCAGACAGGGAATACGGTGCAAATTTTGAACTGTGAGGGTAATGAGAACCCTTGGAACAATTAACCAATTTACATGATCATAATGGACCTTTCTGGCCTTAAATGTCTGTGAATATACCAAAGCCAACAGAATGATGATTTACCTGTGGCTCCTTTAAAAAACAATAATTCAACCACCAGCTGTGAAAGGCTACCCAGAGTTTCAGGAAACCCACAGGCTTGGCAGCAATGCTGCTAGCTGAGATCCTTGTTTATTCTATACAAGTTAATGACCAAGTGACTGAGATGCATCTTCCCTCCTATCAGTCAGTGACATGCACTGTGCTCAACACCAGATGATTAAGTCAAGTACTTTTGGATTGAAAAATGTCTCCATGATTTATAGTTGTTATAACTGTGCTGTACATCCTGCTAATACTTTACATGAAAGATTGTAATGAGTATGACACACTAAATTATGGACATACAGTGAAGGAGGTCTTGGGTGTTCATTTTTGGCATACCAACGTTTCCTATGCTAGCCTTTATATTTTAGCCATCAGTTGTCTTTGTAAGGCACACTCCCCAACTCTTTTAAAGGATTTTGTTCTCGTTCTGCACTTCAGTACACCTTCAAGCAGCCTCCTTTCCTGCACTGAAAGGAAAAAGGACAATGCCAGTAGGGGGCTGATTACAGCTCCCCAATTCAGAAACTGGTGTTGGTTTGGCCCTGGAGTAAGTTAGGTTCTTCTAAGAGGCAGAGTCTTGTCCTGTAAGCTACTCAGGGACAACTCCCATAGCACCACACTGAATAAAATGTCATCTCATAGTGCCACAGTCTCATAAATGGCCACTTTAAGGAACCTTTCTGCTGCCAGATTCACATAAAGCATCCTTAGGGTATGTCTATTCTGTAGTCGGGGTTGCAAATGCAGCACATGTAGACATACCCGAGCTAGCTTTGATCTAGCTAGTTCAGGTACCAAGAGCAGTGAAGAGGCAGCATCACAAGCAAGCCACCATGCCTGCCATGTAGCCTGGGTACATACTTTGACAGCTAACACGTGCTACTACAGTTTCACTGCTAGTGATATTCATGCTATTCAAAGCTAGCTCAGGTACATCTACACATGCTGCAATCACACCTCTGATTACAAAATAGACAGGTCCAGATTCTTACTCAGGGTATAAGAGGCTGATTTTCTCCATCTAAGCTGATCTAGTTTGGTGCTATGAGGGACGATGGTGTAAATACCTCTCTTCTTGGGAAATGGTGTTAGCAATCATACGATCAAAGAGTGGATGCCTCACAGGCATGGCCCACAGTGGTTGGGTGTGGCAGAGCAGGATCTCCATCTTTAACACCCCCTGCTGACAGCCACTCCTGCCATGCAGTGGTCTGCCTGTTCTTGTGACTCAGCCCTCCAGCCACATCACATTTAGGGTATGTCTACACAGCAATAACACACCTGCAGCTGGTCAGGCTCATGGTGCTATAAAACAGTGATGAGATACTCAGCCTTGGGCTAGAGACTGAGCCCCTCCTAACCCACAGGGAGATCAGACCCCAGCCCAATCCTGAACATCCCACTGCAGTTTTATAGCCCTGCAGCCTCAGCCCCATAGGCCTGAATCAGCTGACCTAGGCCAGCTGTAGGTATTTTATTGCAGTATAGAGATACCCTCAGTCCCACCCTTCTGCAATAAACCGAGAGTCCAGCAAACTAAACTCAGAACCTAGTTCTTCACCCCTACCCATGCTCACTCCTCCACAGACTTGTCATAGACTCCTTCCCAGGCTCTGGAGAGTTATCTTCCTGCTCAAGCCACTGCCTCCTAGGGATTTCTCTCTGGGAACCCACCCCCCAACTCAATACTACTATATCAAGATATTTCCATACAACCTTTCCTAGAGAGCTGGTACAGGAACCCAGGACCTCCCTCTCCTCTTGGTTCTAGTCTAGAAAAGTGTAGCAAACAGTTAAGATCTACTGTTGCAAATATCTCACTGACTCCCTATAAGTCTATCTTCACCTTCCCACAGCCCCTCCCTGAGTTAATGGTACACCTACCCATCTCTAGGCCCTGCCTTCACTTCCTAGCAACCAGAGCAGCTCTACTGTACTCTTCCCCCTTTCTCTCTACAGCCCCTTCTTATCTGGGCTTCCTTCCTTTATATCCTCTACCCAGTTCTGCTCCCAGCTGGTGGTCTTCAGGGCCTGTCCCACCCTCCAGGTACAACCAGATGCACTAATTGCTCTGTCTTCTGTTAACTCTTTCATTAGCTGTGTGAGGTATGTACCCCTTAACAACTACCTAAAGTGCACCCAGCTACTGTGGTTACAGGTGCTTCATAAATGCTTGTAATAGTAATTTAATAATGTGAAAATAGGTATTAAGAATTACATGCATATATCTGTGATGAGGTGTACTCCCCACACTGGCCCTGCAAGAGCTGAATTGGGCCAGGTGGGCCCAATAAGCCAATTAGGCTTCAAGATGGGGGAATTAAGGGTGGAAGAAAAGCCCTAATTAGGAGAAAGCTCACCTGAGCAGAAGTGAGGTAGGCTAGTATAAACCAAGCAAGCAAGCAAGCAGTAGTAGTAATAATAATAAGAAGAAGAAGAAGAAGAAGAAGGAGGAGGATGAGGATGGCTGGCTGGCTGGCTGGCTGGCTGGCTGGCAGGTAGGAAGTCTGTGGTCACTATCTGTTTAATAGAGCAGGAAGGAGTGAACTTAGGGGAAAAGTAGGTACCTAGCCAACCCAGCAGGAAGGGCATATCCTCAAGAGTGCAGGGCAAAGGGAGCAGCCTAGGGAGTAAGCAGCAAGGTTGGGGACTGAGTGGACTTTAGCTGTATGTTGTAGGGTCCCTGGGCTGGCACCTGGAGTAGAGGTGGGCCTGGGTTCCCCTGCCTGCCACTGGGGAAGTGGCCTCAGCAGGGTAGTGAACTGAAAGACTGTCTAGTACACTGTGGGAGTGACAGAGACTCTGACTATACCCAGGAATTGGGGAGAATGCTGAGTGAACTGGCTGGAGGGCTGAGTCATGAAGAGATAGCAGCAACTCCTGGACAAAGAGTGAGAGACAGCATGCAACTGCAAGAAGGGATGTTGGCCTCAGACCTAATCCCTAGAATGGCCAGGAGGGGGCACCCTCCTGCAGTGATTAGAGGCCCCCATCACATTGTTTTTTAAAAATGTATTTTAACAGTTTGGCATAGTGTGCCAAAAAGTCTGTTCACTTTCTGAACCTGGCATCTTCCTTTTAGAAAAATGAAGACATTAACTACTACTTTGTTTTTAAAAACAAACATATTAAAACAATTCATTCTGCTAATTTCAATGTTTCAAAAAGTACCCTAATAGTTCAGTTCTTTAATGTTTAGTGCCAGGTTTATTTTTAAAAGTGACAGAATGAGAACATTTTGAAAGAAGTTTAATTAGGCAGTGCATTTGTAATGCTATTTTTAAGTGTTACACTAGATAATCAGTTAAAGGTTTAGTGTTATTGTTTGGTTTGCAGCCCCCCCTTCCCTAATCCCAAAAAGAAATAGCTTTAATTAAAAAGTTCTTTCTTGTATATGGCAGCAAATCAAGACAGCCTAAATTACCCTGCAATGTCTGACAATAGAATAATGTTGGGAATAGGAAACTTATCAACAATTGTCTGTGTATGTTTTATTGTGTTCTTAATATTTTATTTTTTGTAGCTCCTTTTTAGTAGTGCGAACTGTGTCACATTATCTCAGTTCATTTAAAATTACTGGAGCATTTTATTGTACTAGTATTTTTGTAAAGATTACAAATAAGCTGAACTAGCCCCATTCCCAACCGAAGATGCTTTAGCATGTCAAGGGTGCTTGGGTTTTTTGTTTTATTTTTGTAAATTTCTTTTGTTTCTCTAAATTATAAGCCTTTTTAATAAAACACAAAGTTACATCTAATAGAAAATAATAAAAGCAAAGTAATTCATAACTAAAAGTAAAAATGTCAGAGCTTCTTATATTTTGGGTTAATGAATTTGTGTGCTCATATAGGCAAGAACTGAATATTCTAGTTTAGTGATGCAGCCTTATAAATATCATAGACAGTTAAATGACTAAGGATTGCACCTTATTACTGCACAGACTTACTATCTCCTCTACATTTTTAAAAGCACCATGTGGTTCGCTGATACTAAGTTTAGTTTGCAGTGCTAGCCCCCTAGGTTTTTTTTTTTTTTAATTGCTAAGTTTCACAAATTCTTGCAGATCATTACACCTAAACATCCTGAAAGGGGGAAAAAGCAAAAGCAACATCAGAACTAAAAATTTCTCACCTTGATTTTGGCTCCCCCACAAGATCCATCTGTAAAGGGCATGCAACAAACCCTCCAAACCTGGAGGATCAGAATACTGTTCTGGGATAAGTACAAACATATGGGGAAGGGCATGCTCTGAATACTTGTGAATGTACAACCTCTCTCCAATGACAACTGTGCACCCCCATCTCCATTCCAATTATTCCTGCTCTGGTCAGTAATACTGTGCACAGGTGGGCTGGCCAGAATATGGTTCTTAAACATTGCTTATGTTGAAAAGTATGGGAAAATCCTTCCTCTACCCTCAGGGAATCAGATGGCACCAGAACCAGTGCAGTTATACAGTGCAGGCTTGGGAGAGAACAAGATTTAGGGATAGCCTGATGTGGAGCCTTAGATTCTTAGATTCCAAGGACAGCAAGGACCATTGTGATATTCTAGTCTGACCTCCTGCATAACACAGGCCATAGAACTTCCCCACAATAATCCCTATAGCAGAGTTTTTAGAATAACATCCAATCTTGATGAAGATATTGCAAGTGACGGAGGATCCACCATGACCCTTGGTAAATTATTCCAATGGTTATTACCCTCACAGTTAAAAATGTACACCGTATTTCCAGTCTGAATTTGTCTAGCTTCTGCTTCCAGCCATTGGATCACATTATACCTTTCTCTGCTAGACTGAAGACCCCATTATCAAATATTTGTTCCCCATGTAGGTACTTATAGATTGTAATCAAGCCACCCCTTAACCTTCTCTTTGTTAGACTCAAGGAGCTCAGTCTAGTTTGTTTATCACTATAAGGCATGTTTGTTAATCATTTAATCCTCGTGGCTCTTTTCTTAACCGTCTCCAATTTATCAACATGCTTCTTAAATTGTGGACTCCAGAACGGGACATAGTATTCCAGCATTGATCATACCAGTGCCAAATACAGAGGTAAATAATGGGAATTTCAAGTAGGAGTAGAGAGGTTTATAAATCCAAGGAACACATTAGCCATTTTGGCCACATCATCACTCCGGAAGCTCATGTTCATCTGATTATCCATCACGACCCCGAAAACTATTTTCAGAGTCACTGCTTCCCAGGATAGAGTTTCCCACCATGTAAGTATGCCCTACATTCTTTGTTCCTAAATATATGCATTTACATTTATCCATATTAAAATGCATATTGCAGGGGTAATCAGTTATTTTTTGTCAAGATCCAAATTTCTTGGTTAAGGTATAGTCAAGATCCAGACTCCCAAGAAACATTTTTCACACAGGTTTCAGAGTAGCAGCCGTGTTGTAGCCCACAAAAGCTTATGCTCTAATAAATTTGTTAGTCTCTAAGGTGCCACAAGTACTCCTGTTCATTTTTCACACAGCAATAATAAAAAGATTTCATAGTCTGGCGGTCTGGATTTGGCTCACAGTCCGCCTATTGACTACCTCTGGCATATTGTTTGCTTGAGCCCAGTTTATGGAGCAATCTGGATTGCTCTGAATCAGTGACTTGTCCTCTTCAGTATTTATCACTCCCCCAATTCTTGACATCTGCAATCTCCAGTGATTATTTTATATTTTCTTCAAGGTTATTGAATAAAAATGTTAAATACATATGGCTAAAAACTGATCCCTGCAGGACCTCACTAGAAACACATCCACTTGATGATTATTCCCCTTTTACAATAATATTTTGAGACCTATCAGTTAGCCAGCTTTTAATCCATTTAACATGTGCCATGTTGATTTTATATCATTCTAGTTTTTGAATTAAAATGATGTTTGGTACCAGTTCAAATGCCTTACAGAAGTCTAAGTATATTACATCAACACTATTACCTTTATCAACCCAACTTGTAATCTCATAAAAAAAAAAAAGATATCAAGTTAGTTTGACAGGATCTATTTTCCATAAAACCATGGTGATTTGTATTAATTATAGTAACTTCCTTTAATACTTTTATTGAGTCTTCAGGTGGTCTGAAGGGAGTGGCAAAGGCAGAGGCTCCATCACTGAGCAAATCCTCCATTCCTCTGCTCAGCAGTAAGGGCATGTAACTGACATATAGGCTACTTCTGAAGTTGATGGGGGAATAGCTCTGCAGCCACTCCAGCACCCAGACAGGGGGAAGATAATCTTCCCATATCTCCTGTGCATCTGCCCAGATCCTAGTCTAGTTACTTGGGTTGAGCATTTGTGTGCAAATTTGGACTTACATGAGCCTATTAAGGTACAGGATTAGAATATGGTCCTTGATATAGAACTAATCAACAGAGAATAAATATGATAAAACATGATAGCATACTCACATTCTTGGCTATAACCACAATGCAATGCTCTTTTACTGAAGTTTTTTTATGTAGACTGTTCACCATTAAACCAGAAGATAAAATAAACTCTCCTATAATTCACAGTGTGCTGTCATTGTGACAATGCTCTCATTTTTTATTTATTTAATTTACAAACCCACATCAACTTCTTGAAATAACTTGCTTGTTTACAAGTATGTCCTGGGAGACAATAGCATTAAAATCTCTGATAAAAGTACAATCAGACAATTATCATATAATTACAACATAAAAAACACAACTCTCAGATACAATCGCAAACAATTACCATACAATTACAACATGAAAATGTATCAAGCAGAGATACACTAATACAGACAAGTACAGCTGATGGCAAATTTCGAAGCAATTGCATATAACCTTTAAAGAATTATGCACATTTATTTTTAGCTCAACAAATGTGCATACCCAAGCTTTAACAGAATCGGATAGTCGGGTCATAGCCATTCATAAGAAGTCAAGTTCACTTGTATTAATTTTCCAAAGATTTAAAATTCTGATTTAAACATGAAGACTCAAATATTTGTTCTGAATATTCACTTATCAAAATTATTGTTTTAGAGCATTCAAAATTGTGCTAGGTGCTCTCAGATCAAATATCAGAAAATACAGTCCCTATGCCAAAAAGTTAGCAATTTAATCAGACAAGATGCAACAAAGAGGTAATAAAGCAGGAAGTAAGGGGATGAGAAGGACAGACAAGGGGTCATATTCATGAGGTTACACTATTATCATGTGATCCAAAGCTCAGTGGAGTCATCCTATTAACTAACATAAGCTTTAAATGGGGCCCTTTCTCAGGAAATGCTAGTGCACTTTATGGTAGAGCAGAGACCTTTTAAATTAAATAAATGTCTTTGTTGACTCGTTTCTTGTAGGCCTTGGTTCAGTGGTGGATCTTGGGGATGATTTGTATGAAGAGAGGGCAATCACTGGGTGTAGTCACTCAAAGACATTTAATACAACATGCCTAAGCTTATTCACAGCAGCACTCTGGAAATGTCAATCAAAATATTTGACATTTAATTAGGAAAGGTATTATTACCAATATGCACTCTTAGAGATCATAGTGGCAAGTAGCTTAGGCTTTGTCTACACTAGCACTTTTGTTGGCAAAACTTTTGTCAGTTGGGGAGGGTAAACCCTGACTAGGGTGACCAGACATCCCATTTTTAAAGGGACAGTCCTATATTTAAACCCTCCCGCAAGTGTCCCAACTCCTTCTTAAAAATGGACAAATTGTCCCATATTTTCTCTACTGGTGGGTCCTGCTGCTGGCCGGATCCCTGCTCCCCAGCCACCCACCAACCGGGGGGTCCAGTGGCTGACAATGGGGGGTGCAAGGCCAGTGGTGGGGTGAAGATGCAGCGTGTGGGGCCGGCCAATCCTCCTGCTGGTCTGTCAGCACAGCCACCGCTGTGTGTGGGCTCTTGGCCAGCAGGGCCCTACCCCCGGCCCATGTCCAGCCGGCACTGGCTGTGCACTGTGAGCTGCGGTGGCTGGTAAGTGCGGGCAGGTGGCGGCTGGTTACATGTCACCTCTGCTGCCCACTCATTGGACTTTTACGTGCTCCCCCTCTAACTTTCCTCAGCCTGATTTGCCCCTTCACCCTCCCCAGCCCAGCTGCTCTTCCATGTCCCCCCTCCCAGTGGGGTGCATCCCCTCCCAGGGGTGTGTGGAGAACCATCCCCTAGTTGTAGAACTCAGCTCACCAGCAGCCTGGCCAGGAGGCTCCTTCCTTCCCCCACTGGCTCTGGCTGGGCCAACACCCCAGGAAAGCCCAAGACACTCTGGCCCAGAGCACTGGCCAGGAAGAGCTAAGCCCTGCATGTGCCAAAACCCCGCACAGCACTGGCATGGGGAAACCTCTCCGCCCCTCAGCTAAGCTCTGGAGTGGCAGGAGGGGAAGCGATTTCCAGCCTGTTCGTGTCCTGACCCTTCAGATTCCACAGCAGCCCCCATGGCCAGGGGCTTAGCACCCTCTTCACCCCACCCTCCCCCAGCCCTGGGTCCTGCCCCTAGGGAGCGTGGGACTGCTCTGTCTCCTAGGCATGCTCCCCTGCTGAGCCACCTCTCTGGTCAGGTTTGCTGAAGCCCCCACAGTCAGATTCCCTGGGCCCTGGTGCACAATGCATCCTTAGGGCTTAACCCCTTCCTGCCCACGCTGTACCCAAGGCAGCTGGGTTATGTCGGTGGCCAGCAGCAGCCTGGAGGTGTTAGTTGCCTTTCGACACTGTGCGGAAAGGAAGGGACAAGCTGCTTCCAGCCTCCGGGGGGAGGGAGTGTGCAGAAAGAAGAGATGAACTCTGCAAAGACACAGGCCAGGTCATCCCTCTACCCCGACCCCCATGGCTGGAAGAAGCTCCCATCCCTTCCCTCCCGCACAGTGCCAAAAGGCTGCGGTTGGCCACATTCTGATGTGAACCCTGGCAGAAACCTGGGGGGGCATGTGACCCAGCGTGCCCCTCCATGTGTTGCCTCAGGAAGACATGGCACCAGGTGAGGTGGATCCGTCCCAGGGGCCCAGACAGGCATGGAGGGTGGAGAGCACTGGGCAGGGAGGGGAGGGTCAGTCGGTCACCCCGAATGTGAGAGAGGTGTACAGGAGTGTGTGTCACCTCTCCCATGTGGGGAGGGAGGTTAGGGGGGTATGTGTCACCCCTCCCTATGAGAACCCTAAAGCCTTTAAAGATCAGAAGGTAAATAAAAAGAATCCAACTAGGCAGTATTTCTTTTTAACAGGGGCTCAGTCAACTTGATGTTAATTTGAACATTTGTACTGCATAGTTCTGACTGCTTGTTGTTGAAGTCACTTGACTACAAGTAATTTTACCAGGTGGCCCATATTCAGCATAGGGAAATATGGTCACCCTATCCCCAACCAACATAAATTTCACCAACAAAAGTGCTGGTGTGGACAGCGCTATGTCAGCGGGAGAGCATCTCCTGCCGACATAGCTACTGCCGCTCGCTGGGGGAGGGGGGTTAATTATGCCGGCGGGAGAGCTCCCAGGAGACCCTACAGCAGCGCAGCTGCAGCAGTATATGCTGCTTTAAGGTTCATGGTATAGACATAGCCTTATACTGATAGAGACTCAGATACAGAAAAAAATTAGTCTCGATAGATAAATAATGAAGTAGCTGACACACTCACCGAAGCTGCCAGGAGCTACAAGCTGATTCAGTCACATGTTTCTATTCCTACATAATTGGATAGCTGAGGGGCTAATCCTTGCTATTCACTATATCAGCTCCATCAATGACAAATGGTCTTAGACTTTGGGCCCTACAGCCCATTTAGTTTTACATGGGCCCTAGCTTGACCACAAAGGCCACAAGGCCATGTAGGCTCCAAGACCATGCTGGTTTGATCCAGCCCACCATACCAATAGGACTATGGCCCATTTGAGGTCCAAAGTGTGTCAGCAATGCCTCAGCTATTGGTGAGTTGGGCCTCAGCTTGTGGCTGTTACTCCCAACTGGAGCTGAGTGAAATTTTGTGACCAAAACTTTTTCAGCAAATGCAAGTTTGGGTCGACCAATACATTGTGAATTTATGTAGAATTCGCCAAATTGTTACAGTCAGGAAAAAACCCTAACAAAATTCTGAAAAATCTAAACATTTTGTTTGACATTTTCCAAAAAACCCCAACATTTTTATTTTTCAATTTGAAATGATTTTTGTTGAGAATTTGTAATTTAAACATGCTTGAAATCAAAACAAAACATTTTGGTTGACCCCATTTCCCCCCACATTTTGCTAAACATTTCAAAATATTTTGGTTTTGGTTTGACCCAAACTGGTTGTTTTTCTGTTTTTCTAAATTGCTATCAGACAAAAAAATCCCTTATTTGCACAGTTCTAACCATAAGCTTCAGAGTAGTCGAACACTTTCATGCCATCGCTGTAGTTTACATAGTAAGAACAAGTTGTTCATATCAGTGATTATATCCTTAATACCTTGGGGAAAAAATTTCATTTCTGAAACCTATAGAGATCTTTTCTCATCCTTCCATACATATGCATTAAATGGATCATTCATAATAAATAACTTGATCCCTACAATAATAAAATAAAGCCCATCTGATTCATCGCATTCCCTTATACTCCTATAAAAATGTAATTTTCAAACCCTTTGTGATAATATGTTGAGTTTATATTACTGCATTTTGTTTAGGCCAATGATTAATTCTAATAAAACCTTGCACTGTTCTAAAAATATGTAGATCATAGTGAGAATCTGATTGGATCAGGCCATAAAATTGAACCATAAAATGCTGTGTCCATATTATGGCTCAAACAAAATGTGAGGTGTAAAAAATAGTTCAGTCAAAAAGCTGACTGGAATCAAAATAAAACACTTCAATTTTGTCAGATTTTTATTTCCTTTTTGAATTGGTAAAAATTTAATTAATAATTGTTTTTGGTTCAATCCAAAAAAATTGTTTTAATTTTTTCAGAATCGCCAGCAAACCAGAAAATCTGTTAGTCACACAGCATTATTCACAAAATAAGTTATTAGGGACTGAATCATGCAAGCACTTATACTGTAATCTGTTCTCATGTGAGTAATATCATTATGGCTCAGATGTGTTTGCAAGACTGGACCCTGAAATTACTAATTTATTTCTCTATTGATATAAAAAATGACTAACTTAACTCAATTAGTAACTATCAGATTTCCTCAGTATATATTTGAAATCCTTCCACTCCCAGCAGAGATTACAAAAAAAAAAAAAATGGAACAAATCAGGAAAATCAACAGTTGGTAAATCCATGTTATGCTCCTTTTATTTGGAATGCACCCTACAGCAGTAAAAGGAGCAGAAAAGGAACTAAAGCAAAATTGCTTGACCTATTTTAATATTTGATGAAGAAATACTAAGCCTAGAAATATATTATGTCTTCAGGGACCTTGTAGTGGATATTATTAAAAAACATTCTAAAGAAGGCTCCTATAGTCTAGCATAACAAGCTTTGGGTAATACTTTAAGAGTCCATTAATTTATGCTCAACTAATCTTGAATTACAATAGAAATCCTTTGAAAGCACATATGATAGTCACACAAATACCACATAAATTCATTTCCATTCTATTGTAAATGTTTTCCCCTAGATATACTATAGTTCTTAATCCTTTGGAGTAATGGTTCAAAACTTGATATTGTAACACTAGTGGAAGAAAATTTGATTCTAGTGCTGGTTCTAAATGAAATCTGATTTTGAGTACAAGCTTCAACTGAAAAAGCATTTGCCAAATTCAAATCAAAATGTCCTGTAAAACAAAGAGAAATTTGTAAATAAAACTGTCTGATTGTCACTGTTACAATATCTGAAATAATGCACCAGCATTTATTTTTCACTCACTCCGCTATTTTAAAATTACTTAACTATCATTTTGAAATTACTGAATGGTCAAAAAAAGGAAAAGCACATTTTGTTTCTTTTTTATCAACACTCTTTCCGTGATATATTAGAATTGTAATTTAAGGCTCCCCTGCATTAACTGCACTTTATCTGCAGTAATGGCTATGAATATTTTAAGGACACGTATTTCTGTGTTTGCACAGCACCTAGTGCAATGGGATCCTGGCCCACTACTACAACTCCTAGATGCTAGAGTAATACAAATAATAAATGATAATAGCAATACTTTGTGGGTTTGCAAGGATAGACATAGATCTCTTTCTAGAGAATGGCTTTTCCTATTGTTACCAGTAAAGCTAACAGAATCTCTCAAATTCAAGTGAGTGAAACAAAGAAATCATGGAGCGAGATCAGCCATGAACTAGTTAGAAGCTGAACTATTGCACAGACAGTAAAATAAAAGCACATCTCTTTGGGAAGCAACTTGGTCCAGTAGATAAGAGTCTGTTGTTCTGTTGCCCCAGCTCTGCCAGAGGCCTGCTCTGAAACCCTGAGCAAGTCACTGCACTTCCCTGTGGCCACATCACTAGAGCTAGTCAGCACTTTTTGACAATGTTTTTTTCACCAAAGCTGGAAAAATTTCCAGAAACCTATCAGTTTCAACAGAGTTTTTGCCAGGAAGGTGTCTGAGGTCCAGTGTGGACTCTCCAGTCACTTCTAGAGAAAGAGAGAGACACTCGAATAAAAAACCTGACCTTTTTGATCCCAAAACAGATGTTTTGACACAATTCCATCTTGCGAAAACATTCTAAAGGTTTTAGTTTTGTTCAATGCAGAACAATAACAAGCTTCAGAACCTCAAAAGCTATTGCAAAATGGAATTATCTTCCAGCCGGGCTCTACTCACCTTTCATCCTTCTTGTCTATTTAGATTGTAAGCTTTCCAGGGCAAGGACCTTCTCTTACTGTGTGTCTGTACAGTGTCTACTCCAGTGGAGCACCAATCTCTGTTGAGGCCTACAGTATTAGAGCCCCTTCAGCAATAAGTGTTTGTCATTTCTTTTAAATGGTATGCAGACTAGACATTGGTTATAAACACACACACACACACACACACACACACACACA
>NW_020664409.1:65374796-65467655 GCF_002925995.2 Terrapene triunguis | reverse complement strand
ACACACACACACACACACACACACACACACACATCAAATAGAAACTATTCTCTGGAAAGACATTTGCTTCCCCCCTTTTTTCATATGAGGATTGGAGTCTGTCACCATTTATATTACTGAGAGTAGAGTGCTGAATACACATCAGGGGAGAGAGTTCACACCTTATTACCAGTTACTAATTTACAGCCCCCACTGAGCATCCTGAGCAACCCTATTTTACTGTATGTATCAGAGAGGCCAAATCCTTGACTTGTCTATGTGGCAAAAGATCGTGATGACATATATCAGTAATTTAAAAATAAATAGCTGTCTGTAATTCTGAAGAGTTATTGTAGTAATTGGGCCCATAAAGATAAAAGCTCCTATAGATAAAGGCATATTAATTAGGCTCATAAAGTCTTATTAATCAGGCTTATAGTGTGAGCAATTTGAAACCATGAGAGAAGTGTGTGAGATGTTTGTCTGCAGGCTTAAAATAGATAAAAGAATGAAACCCACCCACATAGCATAAGATTAGGTATCTTTTTAATTACATTAACACCCCACTACTGGGAGGAGGAGGAAACAGAATGAGATCATCTTCCTTACAGCATATTAAAGATTAAATACATTTGCCACGGGTCTAACTAAGACATCATGGCAAATGGTGCATTTGAAATACCCAGGCAGACAGAGACATTAATTTACTTCTAAAGATACAGCTTTCCTATTATCTTGATCCATTGCTCAGTGAGGTCAGTGGGAGCCTGTTCATTTTCGTGAGCATTGGATTGGGCCCTCGGAGAACTATTTCTAATTGTGAAATCATGGCCCAACTGTAATCAATGGCAAAACTCTCACTACTTAAACAGTGCCAGGATTTCACTCTCAGCATTTCCTAATCATTTGGTACTCAATAAATATTTTATCGTGTAGACTTTATATAGGCAGAACTCCTAATACAGTCAAGGCAAGATCAGACCCAACAATTTTATTAATACAAATATTTTCCTCATTCAGGATTTGTCCTTCCCTCTACCACAAAGATCTCCTAGACAAGGTTTACCCCTTCTGACTCATTAAAATGTTAATAAAAATCTCCAGGTCAAAGAGATTTAGAAAATACCAAATGTTTATTGCTCTTCTGTTTTCCTTGCTTTCCCTACAGCCCTCTAACAAAAAGAGAGCTGTCTAATGGGGGAACTTTCATGGGTACAAGTCACTGTGAAGTGCCCAACTCCTATTGAAAGTCATTGGGAGTGGGGTAGCCTAGCTGCAATTTGTGCTTTTGAAAATCTCCTCCTAAATCATTAAAACTTATTTTTAAAGTTCTTAAATACTCTGCATTGTTTCCTTGTGTACAGCAATATTTCCTCAGGTCTAGATCATGTATTTGTGTCATTCACATGCTTGCTTTGCAACATTTAGTGGTGTAAATAAGAGAAGAAACAGCAGGAGGATACAGAGTCCTTGTTCTTGTTTTGGGGACTCTATGTTCCTGCAGACTTGCTGGATCCAGGCAGCATGACTCCTGTATGGGGAAGAATCATCCAAAAAATGGGTGTGGTGGGCACTTGATATGCTCATTAAGTGAAGTTATTTGAGTTATTTCCATTGGAGACAAGCAGCCTGGTGTCAGGGCCGGCTCCAGGCACCAGGTTGGCAAGCAGGTACTTGGGGCGGCCACTCCAGAGAGGGGCGGCACATCCAGCTATTCGGCGGAGGGTCCCTCACTCCTGCTCGGAGCGAAGGACCTCCCGCTGAATTGCCGCCGCAGATGTGATCTCGGCTTTTTTGGGGCAGGGGGGCTGCTTGGGGCGGCAAAAACCCTGGAGCCGGCCCTGCTGGTGGGACACACCTAGAGTCACCCTCTGAATGGAACCAATAGGAACTCAAGCAGAGGGGGTACTATGATAACTGGGTTTACAAATTCACCCTAATTGTGAGCTCAATTGTGAAAAGTGAGTGAAAGTTCATTAAATATTACAATAACCTATAACAAATTATGGGGAAAGGTACAAAAGGGAGACAGACAGACTGAATTAATACACACAAAAAGGCCTGCTGATATAACTCAAGGACTGTGCTAAGATAATGCCTAGTAAAAAAGAAAAGTGTGGGATCAGAAATCAGCGAACAAAAATTGTGTGTTGGAAATTAGGCTTGTGGTGAACAAACTAATGCGTGGATGGGCTATTCCACCCATCACTCCCTTTTGGGGTCCTTAAAGAAAGATATTTTGAGAGGAAAACTGGTGAAGGAGATGAAAGAGAATGCAAATACAACTACTGCTCATTAAAAGAAGGGGAAGGAGAGAGCTTGACCACCATGGCTGCCAGCCACCCCCATCATATGCTGGTGTAACCCACACACCTTCTGGGTGTGGTGTTGTGTCCCATCTAGTAGCACCCAGACCTCTTAGAGAAAATGAGTCTGTTTTACAGCCTTCACTAAGAACTAGCTGGCTTTTAGCTCATGCACTAAGTTCCAGGTTCGATCCCACCTGCCGACGACTGGTGTCTCTCGGCATAACAAGTGGGGGCTCGTCCAGGATTTCAACTGGGAAGACTCTGAAGCTCGGGATGCGCTTCCTCAGCTAGGGGAAGTATGTAACCCACACACATCTTGGGTGTGGTGTTCTGTCCCATCTAGATAGAGACCACTTAGATAGAGAAAGAGCAATTAATTAGTCTTCTCTTCAGCCTTAGGTAAGAGCCAGTTAGCTTTTAGCTCATGCAGTAGAAGCTCATGCACTAAGCTCCAGAGATCCCCAGTTCGATCCTGCCCACTGACGACCGGCATCTGTCAGTGTTATACTGGGATCCCAGAATCTACTATAACTGTACTGGGTCTTCATAGTCCTAATCCTGAGAGATGTTCTGCCCAGATCAGCCAAACAGAGGAACACAGATGACATTGTCACCTTTGCCAGCTCTGGCTGAATCTCAAATACTACCTGGGATGTGAGACTTCATTCCTTACACACCCTTTGTGAACTTCCTCCTTCCCCACCTTATTTCTTCTCGTTCCTATCCCTCTCCTTTTTCCTTCTGTCGAACAAGAGTCTGGCCTAGCTGGCCAAAAGTGCATATTTTCCAATACTGATGAAAGCTTGTGACCAGAAAAGCAATTAAAAGCAATGCCTTAAAGAGCCCAGTACTGGTAAAAGTTGGCCACATCTCAGAGCGGCTGATAAAACTGTACCGTGCCTGTGGTTTTTTTTCCCAGCAGTGAGATTGCAAGAGAACATCAAACACTAGAGACGGCAGCTACATTTTCTATCTTTGCTTTTCTTTTCACACATCTTTTGTGTATTTCTCTTATTTTGTCTTTAAGAAATGGGATTGGACTTCAACAACAAAAACAGCTCCAGCCCATCTCAATCAACTGCTCTTTCCCCCAAAAAGGACAATTATTACTATCTCTGGTACCATCTAAACCACAAAGGTTCTTTTCTTTCTATAGGCTCTCTACAGCTAAAGGGAAAGGGAACAAGGGAAGTTATTAAACTGAAAACTTTACTTAATACTTTGCATTTCAAATGTTTTAATCATTTTTCTTTCTCTTCTGTATCTTCAATACAAGGATTTTTAATGGTGTGTTTTTCATGGTACTGACCAGTCTGAGGTCTCTGTAAACCAAACCCTAAACCTTGTTTAAAACTGTTTAATGTTGGACAGTTTCAGGGTCATATTAACAACTTTGACTCTTTGGGGCCATATATTCCATCTAAATTAACACGGGGGGAGGGGGGAGTTTATAAATAGGAGGAGTGGGAACCACACTGAGTAACTTAGTAGTGGAATAGTGCAAGGATCAGAAGGGACTCCTGTAAGGAATGTGTTCCAGCGACTTTGCCAGTTTTGTTGAATTTACACTGCAGGCTCCCTCAGCCCCCTGGAGAAGAAGAAAAAGACTAGAATTGCTGCAAGCTGTGCAAATTGCAGACTGTCCTTGCACAGATTCAAAGGTAGTTTGAAGGAATCTGTGAGACTATCACTTGTTTCCCAGACTTTCAGGAGTTGGTGTGCCCTACAGAGGGGTTGGACACTTTTCTACAGAGACTGAAGAGGGTAAATCTTCCTAGAGAAGAACTCAAAGGAGTGTTTGTATGTGCAGGCATAAATAGATTTTGCATTGAACTTGTAATAAGTAGAAAAGCTTGGGGGGGGGAACCCTGAAAGTGTTTTTTAAAGAGTTGTTCACAATTGTTTCAAGGGTTATAAGTAAACGGTTAAGTGTTTATACACACACACAGCCAGATTTAGTAAATGTTTTCCTTTTAGAGAGTTTTGTCACTCTTCCTCTCTCACAGGTTTAACTCTGTATTATCTATCTATATATCAAAGTCCTGAAAAGATTAAGCTGTGGTCTCTACCACAACAGGAAGATAAGCTGAGATACAGGAAGAGGAAAGAAATACCTGACATTAGCACATTACCTTCCTCAAACCTATTACATTTGCACTTTGTCCTGTGTAAGGAGCAGCACAAGGAAAGAATCATTGTATTGCATAGGGCATGATTCCTCACTGCTTGCTCCTAAGGTTCAGTAAACTGTAGTTGATTCTTAAAGTCTGCAGAGGTCATATACAACTGTTAGGTGTTCATATCCCTTTTTATGCCCTTGCATAGGAACACAACCTGGGCCATCAACCCACATTAACTGGGCTATGAAAAGAATGATCCCCCCCACTATTTCTTGTACTAAAGTTTCATAATATTTTATCAAATCAATAATGCAATATTTGTAATGGAATAATAGTACCTACTAGGAGCTCAACACATTCAACCTTTAGCCTTGCACCTCCTAATGAACCTGAGGTGTTGACATCAATTTAATTTATACTTTATCATGAGTTATTATGTATATTATTGTAAAGCAACAGTGACATCCGGAGGCATGACAGCCTAATCAAAAGAACGTAAAGTACTCATTATCCATAAACATATATCCTAAATCTGACTTGCTTGGGATATCAACCATCCACCAAGTCCAACACAACTTTATTCTTCATCAATTTATGCTTCTTCCAGAAATTATACTGATCAATGGCTTTGACGCTCTACAATCTTCTGACTTTTGGGAAACTATAATAGGAAAATAAAAATGGGTTGATACAATATAATTCTTCATTTGTTAACCCATATCCAGCTGGTCTTATAGTGGTACACATTAATAAAAAGGGTGTGTGATAACTCAGAAGCTGTTGAGTAGCAGGTAGGCCATCAGAAGAAATATGGCAGGTAGCTATTACAATGAGATGGAAAAATCAGACTTCTCTTTCCCACTGCTTCTAGTTCTAAGGTGTATTAACTCCCCCCCTCACACAGTATGAAATTAGATATAATGTATCATCTGGGTAACTAAATATATATATATGAATGATAGATTCTACAGCTTCAGATTTTTCCATTAGCTTAATTATCAGAACTGCACTGTTCCAAAGGTGCAGAGAGCAAGGCATGAGAATGCTTGTACTGGAAAGCGGCCAACATGATTCATAGATTTCAGGCCAGAAAGAGACCATTGTGATCATCTAGTCTGACCTCCTGTATAACTCAGGTCAGAGAACTTCCCCAAAATAATTCCTACAGCAGATCTTTTAGAAAAACATCCAATCCTGATTTTAAAAATGCCAGTAATAGAGAATCCACCACAAACCTTGGTGAGTTGTTCCAATGGTTAATTACCCTCACTATTAAAAATTTAGGCCAAATAACAAGTCATGTTGAGGTCCCACTGAGATCTGAACACAAATTGCTGGAATTCAGAGACCTGAGTGCTGACCATTACACACAGGACCTGCCAACTGTCTTTTAAAATTGGATGGGAAATGGTCTTATGGTCCTGAGAGAATTTGAGATTTTCAAATTTTTCTCCCTTCTCAAATCAGGATGAAAAGTCAAAATCTCAATTTCAAATAAAAAATTTAAAAAATTGGATTGGGCCAATCAAATTGTTTTGTTTCATCATTTTAAGATGTTTTTGTTTCAGAGGAGTAGGAATAATAACCCCCTATTATTAAAATAAAAAGTCATTTTTGTCAATGTTGACATGTCCAGTTATTAGTTTTATTCTATTTCTGTTTTAGTCTGCATCCCTCTTCTTCATTTGGCACAGAGTACTGGAGTTGAATCCCTGTTTATGTGGCATCAGTTTTACCAAAACAAAGACTAAAAATCTGGTACAAAGCCTATGGAATTTCATGGAGAGACTCCTAGCGATGTCAGTGGGCTTTTGGATCAGGCCCTGTCTAAAAGTACTTAAAGATTTGGCCCCAGATATTTCTCCCTCTATCTTTTGCTTTACAGCAAGATCACTAGATCCTCAGCTGCTTTAAATCAGCCTAACCTCACTGAAGTCAATGGTGCTATGCCAATTTACACAAGCTGAGAATCTGGCCCATACTATTGAAAACAATAACAATAACCAGAGTCCGTATTTGTTCACATACTCAACCACTAGCTTATTTCCATGCACGGTCTGAAACACCAATGAAGTTAATGACTACTGAAGTCAATATTTTGCCTGAGTAAGGACTAGAGGATACCCCCTATAAGTTACAAAGTATAAAGACATATTCGAATCGTTTGTTATCTGCATAGTGCCAAGAGTGTTTTAGGTGTTGTATAGAAAGGAATGAAGACACGGTCTTGAACAAGAACTAAAATATCCGAAACACTTAAAAATATTGCCCACATCTTACAAAACTCAAGTTTGAAAGCAATACATTTATGGGCCAGATCCTCAGCTGCTGTGAATCTTCATAGCTCCATTTAAGTCAACAGAGCAATGCCAAATTTACATCAGCAGAGGATCCAATCCAATGACTCTGGCTGTTAACACTACTGTCATTTTCTAGAGAACGTAGGCAGCGTATTGTTTTTCAACAGTTTTCAACTCTCACCACATACAACTGAATCTGTGTTGGTAAATATAGGCAATTATCTTTATATTACCATTTCTGTGTACAGCATTTGAGGAAAATGCAAGTCTGTATAGGTCTACTCACTCATTTCTTTGTCAAAAAAAAAAAAGAGAGAGTATTTTAAATAAACCAGTTGAGATGTTCTGTTATTTCCTGAAGGAAGTATTTATTGTAATAACAGCTGTAATGTTATAATAATGTAATAACCATTTTAGATGTCAATAAAAATGTTTTCCTATAATACATTATTGCTGTAAGTAATGTTTATGAATAGTCAATTGGGGGGGGGGGTCGAGGGATAGCCTTCTTTTCCCATTGATTCAGCTCTCACATAATATTTAGCCAAAGATTTCACTGAAGGGAGAAGATTTTATTGGAAAAAGTACTTTTTATTTCTTTCCATGTCAGACTAGCAGCATTGACACGCTGGTGAATTGTTTATAAAATGAATGTAGCATCCTACATTCAGTTGACAGGTCCCTGAGGTTTGCAGTTTATTAGTTTTACTTGATATGAAAGAAAATGCAGAATCTCTTTTTCACTAATTAAGAGAATAACCAAATTTTCTTATTTATATTACTCACCCCTGAGTTGTCTTTGGAACATATAACACCTGATTCTCACTTAGAATAAGACCTTTCTAGTCATGTAAAAGAGCATCACTTTAAGGCCCCTTTACACTGCCAGATCTGTGTAAAATGGCTGAAGTGTAAATGAGAATCTGGTCCATAGGCTGCTGATCAATCAGTTAGGTGTAAACTGATTGCTTTCTAAAATTCCATGTTGCAAAATCTAAAGGCCCATTTACTGTTTTCATTTTTTTGTATTTTATCCCTCGAATTCGTGCTGGTCAGTATAGCTGAATAGAGTTTGAAAGGGGGGAGAGTTGGTGGTGGAGTTGTTTATTTGTGACAATGTGCCTGGTTTTAAATCTGTGAGACTTCCACTTCCACATTTGTAGACTTGCTTAAAAAAAAATAAAAAGTAACAAAATTGGACACAAAATATTTCCATGTGTATCATGATCATAGGAGTGGGAGAGAGGAAATCCTGAACTCAGTTCCCCGATTTTGCTCATAATTGATCTTATTGATAGTTTCTGTTCCTGGAGCCAGATGCTCAGCTGCTATAAATCAGCAATGAATGGCAGTCAATGGAGCTTCATGGATTTGCACCAGCTGAGGATCTAGCAGATATAGCGGAGTACTTTACAAACCTGCTTTACCTAGGTCTCAACACCCATAGGAGAGAGAAATAATATTTGGATTTATTTGACAAATGGGGAAGTTGAAACATGGAGCGTACATCGACACTGCAATAAAAAACCCGCAGCACCAAGTCTTAAGAGTCATAGAATCATAAAATATCAGGGTTGGAAGGGACATCTAGTCCAACTCCCTGCTCAAAGCAGGACCAATTCCCAACTAAATCATCCCAGCCAGGGCTTTGTCAAGCCGGACCTTAAAAACCTCTAAGGAAGGAGATTCCACCACCTCCCTAGCAGGACCGGCTCCAGTGTTTTTGCCGCCACAAGCGGAGGGAAAAAAAAGCTGCAATTGGCGGCACTTTGGCGGCAGCTGTACCGCTGCCGCTTCATTTTTCAGCGGCAATTCAGCGGCAGGTCCTATCCTCCGAGAGGGACTGAGGGACCCGCCGCCGAATTGCCGCCGAAGAGCCGGACGTGCCGCCCCTCTCCGTTGGCCGCCCCAGGCACCTGCTTGCTGCACTGGTGCCGGGAGCCGGCCCTGCTCCCTAGGTAACCCATTCCAGTGCTTCACCACCCTCCTACTGAAAACGTTTTTCCTAATATCCAACCTAAACCTCCCCCACTGCAACTTGAGACCATTACTCCTTGTTCTGTCATCTGGTACCACTGAGAACAGTCTAGATCCATCCTCTTTGGAACCCCCTTTCAGGTAGTTGAAAGCAGTTATCAAATACCCCCTCATTCTTCTCTTCTGCAGACTAAACAATCCCAGTTCCTTCAGCCTCTCCTCAGAAGTCATGTGCTCCAGCCCCCTAAACATTTTTGTTGCCCTCCGCTGGACTCTTTCCAATTTTTCCACATCCTTCTTGTAGTGTGGGGCCCAAAACTGGACACAGTATTCCAGATGAGGCCTCACCAATGTCGAATAGAGGGGAATGATCACGTCCCTCGATCTGCTGGCAATGCCCCTACTTATACAGCCCAAAATGCCGTTAGCCTTCTTGGCAACAAGAGCACACTGTTGACTCATATCCAGCTTCTCGTCCACTGTAACCCCTAGGTCCTTTTCTGCAGCACTGCTGCCTAGCCATTCAGTCCCTTGTCTCTAGCAGTGCATGGGATTGTTCCTCCTAAGTGCAGGACTCTGCACTTGTCCTTGTTGAACCTCATCAGGTTTCTTTTGGCCCAATCTTCTAATTTGTCTAGGTCCCTCTGTATTCTATCCCTACCCTCCAGCGTATCTACCACTCCTCCCAGTTTATTGTCATCTGCAAACTTGCTGAGAGTGCAGTCCACGCCATCCTCCAGATCATTAATGGAGTTAATTGACTCAGTTTCACAAGGCTGGGACTGTGGGGCTGGACATTACAGTGTAGGTGTTCAGGATCAGTCTGAAGCCCGGGTTCTGAGACTCAAACCCCTGGAGAAATTTCAAGATTCAAACATTTTCAACTAGCTTTGATTACCATTATTTTACAGGTGGATAAAAGGGACACACAAGTCTAAAAGAGCTTGTTCATAGTCATGTAACAAATCAGTGATCATAATAAGCCTTTCTGGCCTTATAATCTGTGAATGTATGTATCAGTGGTGCAGCTGAGCATAGATCTGTGGAGCATAACCACTGGAAACACTTACAAATCAGGTGTCCTATGATACTTTCACAGGATAATTGTGAAATTAATGTGTGTCATCATTGTCTTTTCACAATCTATTCTGCAGCTTTCCTGGTAGGTTCAATAGTAAGTCAGTGGTGTGTGCTTCCTATTCAGAACTGCAAAAGAGAGTAAATGACTTCTTTACCTTTTGACACCAGGTCAAAGTAAACAATCCCCACCTTTCTCCCGCGAGACAGGAAAAAAGCAGGTAGATGGTATAAAATAGGAAATTGCCCTCCCCCAAAGATAATGGAAATACTGTGATGAGTTGCCTTATTTACGGGGTATCAACGGATAACAAATTTAAGTAAAGTGGCTCAGCACAACATCACAATTACAGCTGTTACTATTTCAAATGTTCTAAAGTCAATATGGGTCAATGTAAGAGATACTGTAGGCCATCACCTTAATTTTCACTGTTAAGAGTAATATACATGGGTTTCATTAGGAATTCTCTAGTTCAGGGTTGAGGTTCACTAACACAGCTGCATAGGCAGGTTTCATGGTGTCTCCTTGTACTATGCTTAGCTGCAGCCTGTACTTAGATTTAATTAGCACTATCAAATTAATTCAAACCATATTAATTGGAAAAAAGGTAATATAACTCACTCGTCTAGTGTAACCACATGTTACTTCGCCTACCATTTGCATAAAGTCTCAGTATGTTTCTTTATGGAATTCATAGCTTGGCTTCCAGAGAATACCATTTGCCTAACATAGAAGTCTGTTGACAAGCAGCCTGCATGAACAGTGTTTGGAAAGAAATATTAAATATACAACCTTTGTTACACAAAATGAGTATTATTTTAAACAGACCTATTTCTTTAACAGGCATAAATATAGGGGCAATGCAATAGCTTTAGTAGTATGCAGGAGTGGTAGATAGCTTTTCAATGGCCTATCTGAAATACATTTGTGGTTCTGGTCATGTTTCTATTGGGCAGATGTGAGTACTTAAAAAAATACCATCACAACTGACATCCTTGTTCGTAATCTGAGGAGAAAGGTCAAGAACTAAATTATCTTGAATGCTGAAATATCTTTCCAGTCATAGAGGTCATCCCTGTAGAATGAGTCCATTAGAGGAACAGAGTGGGAGATATATCCAGGCTTTCATACCGTCTTCCTCACCATGCAGTCTGCCCATTGAAGTCAATGGAAGCCTTTCCATTGATTTCAGTATGCATTTGATCAGGCCCCAACAGAGGTGGTGCATTCCCTTTGCTTATGCTGTAACTGTTCCTTCAATTCCTGGTGCTGTCAGTCTGGTATCTTGCACAACTACTAGAGGCTGTTCACTTTAAAAACCAGCTCAAAGCCTTTGAAAAACATTTCACTTAGCAATAATCCTGCGACATTATACATACTACTTATTTTTCTCCTTCCTTGTTGTTTATTAATATGGATCGGTATGAAAACAGGACTTGTTTTTTCTAAGACATGATTTGCTTCTGCTGTCTTTCCCTCACCTGAAGCCATAATTCTCTGTAGCATGACGACTGGCTGTTGTGGAAATAATTTGTCACAAAAAGTGAACGTTCTGATTTCTGATGTGCAATAAGAGGCAGAAACATCCCTAAAAGAGCAAAAAGTTGTTTAAAGGACATTTGGCTGAAAACTAAGAACAAAGAGCGCAAACATACAATGACCTGTGGAACTCCTTGCCAGAGGATTTTGTGAAGGTCAAGACTATAACAGGGTTCAAAAAAGAACTAGATAAGTTCATGGAGGATAGGTCCATCAATGGCTACTAGCCAGGATGGGCAGGAATGGTGTCCCTAGCCTCTGTTTGCCAGAAGCTGGGAATGGGTGACAGAGGATGAATCACTTGATGATTACCTGTTTGGTTCATTCCCTCTGGGACACCTGGCATTGACCACTGTTGGAAGACAGGATACTGGGCTAGATGGACCTTTGGTCTGACCCAGTATAGCTGTTCTTATGTTCTTACCAAGCGTATTGTTTTCAGATTGCCTGCTTTGCAAAGTCCTTGAGTTATCAGTTCTGCTATAAATGATTGCAGTCTCAGTTAGATTGTGTGGGTGGATAAATGTCTTGGTGGGCATCATGTTGAATGGTGGAGGTAGGATAGGCAAGGGCCCATATTCAGAGTGAAAAAAGAATTTTTTCATCAGAAGGCAGCTTGCATGAATAAATAGAATGGCTCAGAAACCCGTAATTACCTATTTTGAATGTGATTAGGCTGAGTACATTTCAAGCAACAAAGAATTATCTATTTATTTTTCCTTGATAGCAGCGAGGATGCCATAGTTTGTGTATTGGGCCTGATTATCTGCTTGCAGTTTGCCCTGGGCACAGCAGAGGGGAAAGGGCTGTCAGGGAGCTGGTTACAAATCGCTGATTCTTTGTCTGTCCTTGGCTTTGGGTGCAGGTAAGAGCAACCTGGGAGCTGATCTAATCTTCATAAATCAGCTGTGTTCCCCAGGGGCTATACACCAGTTGGGGACTGCCAGATTGCTCTGTGTTCTGGTCATTGTCCTTGCCCACACCTTCATGGCCCCATCATTCCCCTTGCCCTGGGTTCTGCAGGAAGGAGTGGTAGACACTGGTTCTATCAGCTTTATACCAGAGATTCCCTCAGACTTTTGTGGCCCCTGAGCCCAGAATCTGGCTCAGTGAATATAATATATATCCATACAAAGAGCCTGCTTAGCTTCTGGGGTTTTACACCATTGTCCATGAAAGGAGACTATTGCCCATTTCTCTCAGTTACGCCAGAGTAAATCCATTGAAATCAGTGGAGTTACACTGATACTAAAACAATGTACGTCAAGAAAGAAAACTGAGCCTTGTATGTATACTCTGCAGGGTGGCATTTTTAAAAATTTAACATGTACTGCATCATGGTATTTGACTTTCCAGTGACATTTCCTGTGCTTCAAATAGGAAATACACCAGTAAACTCAACCAGCCCAAGCAGTAAACAGAGGTGTTTCAATTATGTGCTCTGTAACCAAACAGAAAAAATGATGGTTCTCTGCTTGCCCCCATTTCTAGGCTTAAAATGTGATCTTGTTTATTTAATTTTGGTAGTATTTCCCCCCCTTAAAATCCTGTTGCTGTGCTGGTACTTATCTAATAGTTGCCCTGTGATCTGGGTAATAAGTGCCATTGTAATACTATGCAAATGAATTCCAAAATGCGCTGTCAGCTGATGAGAAGAAAAATGATTACAATTTTGTTTTACTTGTTCCAGAGTAAACATCAGTAAACTAATTACAAGATACACCTTCACTACAGTTCTATGAATGGAGAAAGAATCACTGATTACTGGTTTTGTCTTTAGTTCTATTTGATGAATCACATTTAATTATAGTGTAATTAGGTACTACCTTTAACATTAGAGAGAAAAATATACCATGTAATGGGATGTAATTTTAGAAAACACTGTAAATTCTAACGATTGTAAATAAAGTGATCATGGGGTAATTTTTTTGGAATACATTATAGCAATTCTATTCATACATGCTGCATGTAATATGTAAGCTCATTTTAACTGTCAGTGCCACCATAATTCTGAAAAGATTCAGCATCAATTCTGAAAAGATATTTTCAGACACTGATTCTATTCTGAAAAGATATTGTCCAGACACTGATTCTAAGCATAAAGTAATTGTACAATGGATAAATGAGACACTGAGACAGTTTCTTCTGTCTTTCATCGCTGATTTCTGTAGAGATTATGGAAATTAAAGTAAGCAATATTTTTGCATCAAAATAAAAAAGGCTTTTGTTCTCTTTATAAAGAGCTATCCATACTGTTAATGCATACCTTTCACACTTGTGGATTTCAAACAGCTATCCTACATGGCTAATCTAAGCCTTGATCTTGCAAACATGTTCCTACATTTATATATGTGATTAGTCCCACTGAGATCAATGGAATTACTCATGTATACAAATTAAGCATATATCTAAATGTTTGTAGCATTGAGGACTTTTGGTCAAACTTTACCATTGGATACTTGAGTATAACAAATTGAAGACAATAGGAGCTATGTAACCAGCCTCATATACAGTTTAGTGCTTAGTAAATAAGAATATCTTTGTATACTACCATCAAAATGTCTATAATTATTATTATCTATATTATAGTAGCACTCGGGCACCTCAGACAGAATCAGGGCCCCATTGTGCTGGGCACTGTATTTATTTTGGAATGTGTCTTTGTCTTGGCCTTGAAAACAAAACCACATAGGATTTATGTAAATGTTATAAAGCAGGATTTATGGGGTAGAGGCCTGAAAGTAATTTTACTACCTGACCTGGTATCTAGATAGTATGAAAATAGCACATACTTGTGGGTGGCCAATAACCCCATATTTGGAGACAGGCAACCTTTTCAAAATCAACTGAGTCCATTGCTAGCTATAAAACATCCCATGTATTGGCAATAGGCATATATCCTGTTGAAAGGTAAGCCTCTTTTTCATTTGGGATGTGTTGAGCAGACAGTTCACTATTAGCCCAAAGCCACAAATATCCAGATCTGCTGTTGTAATTCACCTTACACAGGTTGCCTGTAGCACAGTGAACTCTCTTAAATTTTTTAAAAATATGGCCCTGATTCACCACTTTATTATGGGAGTTTTACACCTTTAGAAATCAGGACCTGCACAGACATTTTTCACTCCCGAGTCATCCCTACACCAATACTGAGCCTGCCACAGAGACCAAGATGCAGGTAATGTACCTTTCCTAACCTCGAGCTGCCAAGGGATGAATCAAGCCCTGGTGTGCATTAGAACAGACCTCAGGACTATCTTAATTTGTGCACAACTGCAAAAGTCCCAATGGCATTACCAATAATATGGTCAAACCTAAGCTTTCAAAAATTGAGTCTGGCCTCAAAAAATCATGAAATTGGCTTAAATCATGGATTTAAAAAAAAAAAATAATACATTTGGGGTTCTTTTTATTTGCCTTCTGGTTTTTGAGCCTTTGGGATTCATGTTTTCAGATGTTTTTCCAAAACCATGAGGGTTAGAAATACAGAAAGGATTTTTTTTTAATGAAACCTGAGATACTTTCATAATGACAGGATTCCAGGAGCTAGGGCTTTTCAAAAAAATATTGAGAGACATACTATAAAATCATGAGGTAGGCAACATGATATAGCCAGGGCATAGGAACGGGCTGGGCATGTATTCTTCCTCCCTGGCCTGCGGCCAATTTGCCCTGCCATACTTTCCACCAGATGTCATGGTTACATTTGCTTTGTGGCCCCTTCACACCAGCACAGCCTTTGCAAGTACCATGAGAGCAGAAAGTTTGCAGCTACCAGTGGAACCCTTGCTCCATTCCCACAGCAACTCCTGTGCAAAAGGTCTGCCTCTGCCCTCCATGTACAATCTGTAGAGTAGCAGGACTCCCAAGCAGAGATAGGTTCTGGGCATCAGAGTGCCAGCTGGTTCTCTGTACTGTGGCATTTCAAAATCTAATAGGACTGAGATTTTTTAAAAACATTGATTTGAGAATGACTGGGTGAAGGAGGGAAAAATGCCCCCCAACAACAAAACCCCTCAAGTTTCATCAAGAAGATCAGACTACCAGGCCAGACAGAAAAGCAGGAAATCTCCTTATTTCCCCCTGTGTGGAACTAGTAGAGATAGAAAACATACTTAGTAGTTTTTAAGAAAATTTTAAGCCATGGGTTCTCCACCCTGGGGGCACAAACAGATGTTTGTGGGTTGTGGCCACCTTGCCCTTCCCATACTGCATAATAGGAATAAGCTAGAGCAGAAGGCAATCCTGAGGTGCTCCCTGTATGGAAGAGGCTGTGAATTCCTTCTCTGCCATATACTGTTATAGGTGGCTTCTTTTGTACAATTCAGATTGGTATTGTGAAGTGATTCCCTGAGCTGTATAAATTAGGGGAAAGGGTTTATTTTGGTTAGGGCCTGTAGCTGTCGGCTCACCCACAGTAAAATGCCAGCTGCCAATTCATTTGGTTTTTACTACCTAGTTATTGCACCCACATGAGGACATAACCTCAGTGATCAAAACCTCATACTAAATGTGAAGCTTCTTTTCCAGCTGCATCTTTAAGGTAAAAAAGATAAATATCCAGGTGCTGTACGACTTGCTTCTGCCCTCACACTTTATGCTTTGCCTAGCAACACAAAGCAGACAGACTTAATATCTGTTGCCTAGCAACCACCTGGCACTTGTGTGGCCTAGATGACCTGAATATATTTCTCTTACTATTAACCCTTATAAACCCAAGTTAATTAAATTAGCTACTTTTATAAAGTCCCGTTCTGCAAGCTGCTCTGTCAGCATAGACCCTTGGAGAACTACTGACTTCAGGGCAGTTCTGTGCAGGTGCAGAGGCCTACCTATGCAGAGCTCCTGTCATGATTTGTGCCTATTAATGTGTGGTTTTGTGATGGTGGCCATCTTGGCCATCACATGAGGGATTAAACCAGAGAGCTCCAAAACCAAAAGCATGAGCTGTGACAGGTATCCGGGTGTCTGCCTGGGTCTCAGCGTCTCTGGCTCCCACAGTGTGGAACTTCGGCTGCTCCCAGGCTGGAGCCTGGGGAGTGCATCCTTCTGCTCTGGCAGTCAGCCTAGAATAAGCTTGGCTGCTCCTTTTTATACTGAGGCAGCACTTGGGGCAAGGGGGCGTGGCTTCATCTGCCCAGAGTGTGTGGTTAACCCCTTCTTGTCCAGTGCGGGGCAAGTACACCCTGTCACAGTGTCAAACATACAATGACATGAATCAGTGCAAATCTCTGCAAAGTAATAGATGAGTCATTGTTGAGGATTTAAAGTAAAGATAAGTTGTTTTCAGTTCAGGTAAGTAGCAAGACTAACCAGAAACAAAATGAACAGACAATGTTTAACAGCATGTGTACTAAAGACCTGCTCACAAATCACTCTGAAATTAATTGAAAAACATACTTTTCCTTTTAAGAGTTCAGAATTTAATTAAATATTGCAAAACCTATAAATATTCAGCTTTCAGAGTGGTAGCCATGTAAGTCTGTATAAGCAAAAACAACGAGGAGTCCTTGTGGCACCTTAGACACTAACAAATTTATTTGGGCATAAGCTTTCGTGGGCTAAAACCCACTTCATCAGATGCATGGAGTGAAAAATACAGTAAGCAGTATATATATATACAGCACATGAAAAGATGGGAGTTGCCTTACCAAGTTGGGGGGGTCAGTGCTAACGAGGCCAATTCAATTAAGGTGGAAGTGGCCTATTCTCAACAGTTGACAAGAAGGGGTGAATATCAAGAGAGGGAAAATTACTTTTGTAGTGCTAACAAAGCCAATGCAATCAAGGTGGATGTCGGCCATTCCACACAAAGATGGACTACAAGCTGTCAGGAACAGTATCCCCGATAATGTCACAGCAAACCTGGTGGCTGAACTTTGAGACTTTGTCCTCACCCACAACTATTTCAGATTTGGGGACAATTTATACCTTCAAGTCAGCATCACTGCTATGGGTACCCGCATGGCCCCACAGTATGCCAACATTTTTATGGCTGACTTAGAACAACGCATCCTCAGCTCTCATCCACTAGCGCCCCTACTCTACTTGCGCTACACTGATGACATCTTCATTATCTGGACCCATGGGAAGGAGGCTCTTGAGGAATTCCACCAGGATTTCAACAATTTCCACCCCACCATCAACCTCAGCCTGGACCAATCCACACAAGAGATCCACTTCCTGGACACTACAGTGCAAATAAGCGATGGTCACATAAACACCGCCCTATACCAGAAACCTACTGACCACTATACTTACCTACATGCCTCCAGCTTTCATCCAGACCACATCACATGATCCATTGTCTACAGCCAAGCTGTAAGATATAACCACATTTGCTCCAATCCCTCAGACAGACACGAACACCTACAGGATCTCTATCAAGCGTTCTTAAAACTACAATACCCACCTGGTGAAGTGAAGAAACAGATGGACAGAGCCAGAAGGGTACCCAGAAGTCACCTACTACAGGACAGGCCCAACAAAGAAAGTAACAGAACGCCCCCTACAGCTCCCAACTAAAACCTCTCCAGTGCATCATCAAGGATCTAAAACCTATCCTGAAGGATGATCCCTCACTCTCACAGATCTTGGGAGACAGGCCAGTTCTCACTTACAGACAGCCCCCAAACCTGAAGCAAATACTCACCAGCAACTACATACCACACAACAAAAACCCAGGAACAAATCCCTGCAACAAACCCCTGCCAACTCTGTCCACATATCTATTCAAGGGACACCATCATAGGACCTAACCACATAAGCCACACCATCAGGGACTCGTTCACTTGCACATCTACCAATGTGATATATGCCATCATGTGTCAGCAATCCCCTCTGCCATGTACATTTGCCAAACCGGACAGTCTCTACGCAAAAGAATAAATGGACACAAAGCAGACATCAAGAATTGTAACATTCAAAAAACAGTAGGAGAGCACTTCAATCTCCCTGGACACTCAATAACAGACTTAAAAGTGGCAATTCTTCAAAAAAACCCTTCAAAAACAGACTTCAGTGAGAAACTGCAGAACTGGAACTAATTTGTAAACTGGATACCATTAAATTAGGCCTGAATAAAAACTGGTCACTACAAAAAGCAATTTTCCCTCTGCTGATACTCACACCTTCTTGCACCTGTTGGAAATGGCTGATGTCCACCTTGATTGCATTTGCCTCATTAGCACTACAAAAGTAATTTTCCCTCTCTTGATATTCACCCCTTCTTGTCAACTGTTGAGAATAGGCCACTTCCACCTTAATTGAATTGGCCTCATTAGCACTGACCCCCCAACTTGGTAAGGCAACTCCCATCTTTTCATATGCTGTATATATATACTGCTTACTGTATTTTTCACTCCATGCATCTGATGAAGTGGGTTTTAGCCCACAAAAGCTTATGCCCAAATAAATGTGTTAGTCTCTAAGGTGCCACAAGGACTTCTCATTGTTTTTGTAAATATTCAGTACACTTTGTTAAAATAACACTGCACTATTAAAATAAATAGTTCTTGAGATCAATTATGCTCTCTTTTATACCCCTAGAGATCTGAAAAAACTCTGTTGAAATCAATGGAGTTATCCCTGTGCATCAGAGAATTTGTCCCTTTAGTCCCCTTGTCCCTTGAAGGAAACTTGTGAGTGATATCACCAGAGCTGTCCATGTAACAGAGTAGTGGGCCATGGCAAGCCTAGAGCTCATGCTGATATAGAGACATTTGGGGACCAAAAAGAATCAAAACATTGTTGGTTGCTAATCTGGAATCAGTTGCCGTACTATTGAATGTTAGAGCGTCACTATTCCTCCTTTCTTCAATAAGCATAGACCAACAGCAAGAGTCCAGAGGAACTAAAAAAATTGCAGTAGTTAGCAGGCACATCCTCTTTCTATCAAATTACAGGTAAATCAAGGGTTCCCACTTGCAGGGGGGAAAGTAAAAACTAAAGCTTTGCAGAGGATGGAAATTCTGTTGCACACATGATTTCAAGATTTCAACATTTGGCTTCATTTTGAATTGGAACAAAACTTAATTTTGAAATTCTCCACAAAGAAATATTTTTTAAAATCTATCATTTTGTTTCAATTTTGTATTTTTAATTATATTAATTATACTACATTACATTAAGCAAAAAATTCAAAATGAAAGTTGTTTCAAAATTTAAAAAAATCAAAATGTTTTGACATTGTCAAAACTTTTTTTCTTTGTTTTCTAAGAAAGTAAATTTTGGCAAAACTGACATGATTTTGTGAGGTGTTTTGATTTCAATGAAACTGCATCTTCCTATGGAAAATGGTTCCCTCTAAGTTTTTCCGACAGGCTCTATTAGAAATGTTTCATGACTCAGGGCTAAATTTTAGTTTACTACCAGCCCTAAAAAAAGGCCTGGCATGTTGTTATGCTGCCCCAGCAGCAGCCCTGGAACCAGATTGTGACTTTCAAAGTCACTACCTGCCTGCCAGCCCCCTCTACCCTACACTCCAGAGAGGAAATAATGGTCCCTAATCTTATACCAGGGCAGATTACTTCCCCTCAGCGCAGGCTGGAGGGATAGAAGTAGAGTCAAGACTCCACCTGCTCCCTGGCCAACCCACTTGAGTTTGAAGATGAGTAGCAGCTCTGCAGAAACTGTCTCCTCCCAAGTAGCTTACAGACCAGAGCCTAGGTTTTGTACCCCTTTATTACCTTGTGTAGGAGTGTCAAAGCCACAATCTGGCCCTCAATGTTGTTGTTTCAGTATGTCAGGAGGGAGAAGAGAGAAGAGAAAGCACCAGTGCGTTCAACAAGTAAAAATAGAGAATTGTTACACCTAGTTCCAGGAGACATGAACAAATTCTTCTAAAGCCATCATTGGTGGGGATCTCCCTCTTTCAATTAAAAAAAGAACCTGGGTAACTGGCAAATCCAAAATGCAATACCAGATATGTGCTACTACATGTGCTGTTGCTGATCCAAAACTAGCACACAGCATGTGCTAATTTTAGCTAAGGTGGGCTGGGAGAGGGAATCCATTGCTCTGTTTAGTTTTACCTACACTTAATTTAAAATTTACACTGGGTCATGCACACACACTTAACTCTTTCTTTTTTTTAATGTAAAAAAAGATGGCTGTATTTATCCTTGTCATTATGTTTCTCTCTAATCAAAATCTGTAGTAGAAAAAAGTGTTTTCAGCACAAGGAATCTCAACCACATTTTAAAGCCATTTCCAGGAAAACATCCAGTTTCCGTATATGCATTTTAACTGCACTTTAACTTAATGAATTGAGATTCACCTCAGACAATCCTTCCCTCAGCTGTCATGTATTCCTGGTTCTCTTCCCTTCAGCTCATTTTAATGCTTTGAGTAGCACCGTTTCTGTAGCGCAGATCCCTCATGACATGCTGATTTTCTGACTGACAGGCAGCACACGCACATGAAGCAGAATGTCAAAGAACATGACATGATAAAACCAAACATAGTTTAATATAGTTATGATAATGCCAAACTACTTAAAATTCTCTGTATCTTTGACAGACTAGCCTTGTATGTCTTTCAAAGCTGTGTATCTGTCTGAGAAAAGCCAGTTTCTCTGGGCCTTGAAATTGATAAAAATGTGATAAATAACTGTTTGCATTTTGGTCCAGGTTTAAACTCATTCTCAATATATAGCTTTTTTGACTGATTAGAGTCAAGGGTATATTCTGATTTTTTAAACTTTTACAAGAATGTATCTTATATTTGATTGCATATCTAATGTAGCTTGAAGGCTACCTATCCCTGAGTAAAGCTGGTTAAAATAGTGTGAATGTTTTCAGAGGTAAAAGCACCATGCTGTGTTTTCTTATAATTCATGGAGACATATTTGTAGACAACCATTGAAAATGTTTGCAATCCCCAAAATTCAGGTTTTATATAAATTATTAAATTTTTAAAAATCGTAACAAAAGTATGCTATTTATTTATCTGATAATCATTATCTTCCTGTTTTAGATGTTTCAGTCATCTAGTCAGGAAGAATAAACAGTACCAGGTGACTTAGGGGACAGCCCACACAACAGTAATAATAAGTTGTCAAACAAACAGTTCATGAACAACTCACAGCCTGAAAATTATTTAACTGTTAGATAAATACTTTCCAGTGACAAGTACGTTTGGACAATTCAGAATTGGGTGCAGTGATGACCTATAATATTTATTTGGAAGGTCTTTGTTTTTAATATCTGTTGCCACATTAAGTTCAAGTTCCTTCTTGCTTTCAAAATACTCTATATCATTTTACCCAGCATGTGTCTCTGACTTTATTGCCTCCTTTGCCCTTTTTTACTCCCTAAACTTCACACACTCATCAATCCCTTTGTCGGCTTCACCTATGACTAGAAACATAGGACTGGAAGGGACCTTCTGGGTTATCAACTCCAGTCCCTTGCTATCACAGGCAGCCCCATTCTATCATCCTATTCATTAATTTATCAAGCTCCATCTTAAAACTAGTTAACTAACTGTGTCAGACTGACAATATCCTGTAATATACTGAACAAACCTTATGGTGTTAAGATAAGCTTTATTGAATTAAGTTAGACCTTACTGAATTAGGATTAGCACCTTTGGGGTACATTGTATTAAAAATGCAATTGTGTGTGTGTTGTTGCGGCATTGTATGTACCTTCCCTAGTAGGGAGGGGGATGCTAATGTACTTCCTCCGTTATCAGCCTTTTAGCCACCCCTCTGGGGAGATACACATATTCTAGTTGAAACTGGATTCGCCAGAGACTAACAGATAAAAAAAATATTTTGGATAAATGCTTGTGATTCAACCTACCTTAGGGCCTTCTTCCTGTTCCAGCAAATGGACAAGACCACTGATCCATAGAAGGTCCCAATCCTTCTGAGAGGATTGGAAGGACTTGGCCTACTGAGGTCCCATAAGACTGTGTGCTTGTTCTGAGCTGAAGCTGTCATGAACTTGTAATCATACAGATGCCCCTAGTTTGGGGTATTAAAGGACTGCACTTGCCAGAGCCCATGTGAGAGTTGGAATGAATTCTGGTAAACTTATTAGCACATGTGCAGGTTCTCTTATTGTTTTTAATATGTTTTCTCGGTCATGTTTTTATCTTAAGAATAAAGTCGAAAGAGCTGCGTGGTAACAAATCTGTAGCAATCACTCTGTTATCAGTCTCTGAAGGAAAAGCAAGCAGATATGTTATGGTAACCTGTCTACGTTGGGAATGACACAGTGAAAGGAAGGGAACTGTTCAGCCTGGGAATATCCCTGTCAAAAGGGAGAAAGATGCAGGTGTTTACCCAAGAGAAGCAACAGCTGGGGAGCTGAAGGTCAAGTATGAGTGCCCTTGCTGAACCAGGGAGTGGAAATACAGGTGCAGTTGTCCTGAACCCTGACACTAATGTTATGTCCTCTTTCATGGCACCTCTTACACTTTGAATGGCCAGATTGTGTGCCTGGTTCTTGTGTGCATGCACAAGGGGAGAGCAGTTGATCCGGTCAGAGAATGTTTTTTATTCTTGTGGGAAATTTTGACTTTTTAATCTAAAACCCCAAAACTGAAAACTTTTGGCCAAAAATTGAAAACTTTAATCCAAAACCCAAAAATTTCCACCAGAAAAATAGAAAGCAAATATTTTTCTCTGGTTGTGTCAAACCAAATTGAAATATTTCAGCTGATTGAACCAAATCAAAACATTTCATTTTGGGGCAGTTCAACATGCAACTGCATCCACCTGCACTGCGATGGTGTCCCATTGGAGGAGTGGTTTATGTGCTTCATGCTCCCAGACCAGGCTTCCTGGATGCATCATGGCATGACATTTCCCAAGATGCATCACAGTATCCCCCTAGGAGACCTATCATGGTGCATCATGGGAGTCGCATGGCTATAGGGCATCCTGGGAGACATAGTTCAGCCAAGGACTGGAGACCATAGAGGAAGAGGGAGCATGTGGCACCCAAACTGAAACTCCCTGAAGTACAGTGGCAGTTCAGGAGGTCATGGTTTAATGCTGAACTGACCCACGATTAAATACTCAATTTGAAAATGTCAACGCATTTCACTTCCATCAAAAATGGGGAAAAAATGAAGTTTCAACATTTCTAAACTAAAGTTTCTGTTTTCAGTCAAAAAAAGAAAATGGGGCATTTGTTTTTTGTTTTTTAAGTCAAAATTTTTCTTAGAAAGCGGACACTCTTTGCCAAAAATTCAGTCCAAAAGTTTCTACTGAAAAACAGTTTTGACAGAAAATGTTCAACCATACATAGAGGGCAGTTTGCAGAGATGGCCAGATATGCTCTTTCACTCTAGCCCAAAACCTTGGGCTTATTTATGATTTATATATCTCATTTGCACCCCATATCCACACAGTGTTCAAATCTTGATGCTTCTTCCTCCAAAACATTTCTAAGATCTAATATTTTCTTCAAAAAGGCCTACCTAGCCACTCACTGCATGGCACTTTCTAAAGCCAGACCTTAATGACATTTATTACTACATAATGTCTTAATCTGATAAATAAGAGTAGTGCTTAATTTCTTTGGCATTCAAACATCAAAGATTTCTAAACTTGTTAAAAGAACAGGAGTACTTGTGGCACCTTAGAGACTAACAAATTTATTAGAGCATAAGCTTTCGTGGGCTACAGCACACTTCTTCAGCTGCATATAGACTTGTTAACAAATTCTACATAATAGTAAAATTATAAAACAAAGATATGTATCATATATATACCAGAACAGGAGTAAAATTAAAATCCTTGAGATTTCAATATCTGCACAGAGGATAAAATGCACATCTTCCAGTAACAAACAATGGAAAAAGTCATGTCTAATGCTCTTCGCACTGCACTGAAGAGTTTTGGAGGTTGGGGGGATTGTTTGTTTTTGGTTTGGTTTTTGGTGGTTTTGGTTTGGGTTTTTTTGGAGCGGGGATTCCTTCATCTATCACTATTCTTTAATTTCTATGTTGGGATCTACTAGTTCAGAAAATATTAAGAGAAATCAAAATACCTCAGAATTGTGCCAGGTTGCATATTGTGCTAGCTATATAATAGGAACCTTTAAGATACAAAATAGAATGACTGAGACAAAGAGTTCCTTTATGAATTCACTGTGACAATTTCAATCTGCCTTTGGATCAGTTGGAGACCCAGTTCAGCAAGAGGAAACCTGCTGTGTCAAAAAGCTGGCAAAGGTCAAAGAAGTTCAGCTGAAACTGCAGCATTCTGAATTTACTAGGGTTATTCCTGACGTGCATTTAATGATTTGTGTTCATGTTTGCTCTTTTTTGCAATGTGAGTTACATAAATTGCTATGCAAGCACAAAATAATGTTTTCAAATAGACTCATTGGCCCATTTATCTATAGCACTATAATCTGCCAGAAGATCGGAAAAAAACTTTATTAAGCTGTGACTGTCAGCTCCCTGGGGCATACAAGGTGTCATCAACTCAGTACTAGCTTTGCTGACTCATACAAACATCTACACTTGGAAACATTAATTTTCTTAGAGCTACAGTACATTATGTGCTGAAAGGGGATAAGAAGGAAGCAAAGTCATCTGGAAAATATAGTCTAAATTTATATTCCTTGTGTGGAAAAGATGAATTTAACTGGCAGGAGAGATAGTGTGTAACAAACCAATAATGTTTATACAATTAGAGAGAGAGGCTATAACTTATTTCACAGCAGTTATTCTTATTATTGTTTTCTTTCCCTGTGCTCTATCACTACAGCAGTAATGGTGTTAGGCTGAAATTATTAAGTAGCTTCTTGTTAAAGTGATGGTTGAACCTCAAAATTTCACATCTGGCTGAACCTCTGAACCTTTTGAAGCGATCAGGCATCGGCCTTAAGTTAGTTCAGTGTTCTCATCCTCCACGTGAATGGGCCTGTTTGAGATGGTGGATGGCAAACTGCCTCATCCCTGATTTACTGCTCTCCACCTCTAATGATAGGTATTAGTATCCTGTGCCCCAGCATGTCTCATGTGCTTCTGAAGGCCTAGAACATCAGCGGTTTGATTGGGTTGGTGTTTCAGAAACATGCACCCCACAAATTCAAGGGAACTGTTGTAGCAAATCCTAGCAAAGAGATAAGTGGCTTCCACCCCTTAACTGGTGTCTCCTTATTTCCCTCTTTCAAGAGACATTTCTCCCTTCACTGGCACAAGACACCAGAGGTAGGTAAAGTGGATTCCATGGCCATCCCCACTCTTCCTCCTGAAAATGGCTTGAAGTGAGAAGCAAATGAAGGCACAGAGGAGGAGACCAGGGATGTGAAATTAAATGAACTGATCAGAAAAAATAGATTTAGTCTTGGAAAGAGCTTTAAAAATCAGCATTTTTAGGGTAAAGGAATTATCCCATGATAAATAATTCTTCTGTGTCATTAAGGTCTTTCTACTAGAATGGACAATATTTTAATTCTATCTGTGGGAGAGAGGAAATACTGGATTTCATATAAAGGGGTGGATTTATGGGCTTAGCATGTGAATCTTCTTACTGATGCTCTTTTGTGATGCTCCTTTATCTTTGACATTTAATTTGAATAAATTCTGAATAGAAGGCATTTGAACCACATACCTGATCTCCCGTTATACAGGAACATAAGCATAGGCCTGATCCTGTACCTACTGAAACCTGTGTGTGAGTGATGCTCCTGACTTCAGAGGTGCAGGCTCAGGCCCAGTGTTGGCCACTTGTTATAGTACTGTGGCCTTGTTTATGTTAAAAAATTAACTTTGTTAACACCCTCAAGGGGATTACTGATGGGATACAGATCCTCTTCTCTTTGGAGGGCACTAGATCAAATTTAGTCCAGGTCAGCAGTTAGTTCTCAGAATTATGTCAGCTAAGTTGGTGGGCTTTGGCCATTTGAATTGGCATCATGTCAATAAAGAGGCTAAACCTTTACGAGGTATGAAATTCAAACTACCTTCTCACTTGCATTTAGGTTTTGTTTCTATCAGTTGAACAATCTCCTACCTTTTATATTTCCCATGTTCACTCTTTAATATATTTTAGGAGCCTTCTGATTATAATGATATAAAAATGCTGCTCTTCTCTCACTGAGAAGAACAATAAAACAGATGTTCTGAAACAGTTATTCTTCGTGATGCTCCTGATGACAGAGGAACTGGAAAACTGACTTGCACATATATTGCATTTAAAAGAGCATTTTAACAAGAAACAGCATAAATAATTAACCTTTGACAGTTTTAAATACCTATAAAACTGGTTAAATCTAATTTAAAATATTATCAAAAGGAAGAGGTCTCGGTACAACAGAAGATATTAAATAAAGTGGCACAAATCAATGAAAATGGTGTTTAAACTTAACAGCTGTAAATAATATGTTTAAAGGATCCTGCCAGGCTGTCAGTAAACTATAGCAGTTTGTATTCCAAGCAAGTAAAAGTAAAATCCTAGACATTGTTAAAAACATCTTTGTGATTTGCTCTTATGGACTAGACAGCTTTAATCCTATTTGAGGCTGTCTCACTATAAAGAAGGCCTATTATAGTAAATTACGTGTGAAGTCCTTCGTTCATTTTAATTTCACCTGGTGTTTGAAAATCCATACACTAAGGAAAGTCTTAAAGCTGTATTAAAATTCCAGTTTTTGCATTAAAGCAAAAATCATGTTCATTTTGTAAACTTCACCATTGCACATGTGCAAAATACTATGCCTACTCTTGATGAGTACATCAGTAACAACATGAGTAACATTCCCAAAAAACTTCTGCAGGACAGTGGTGTCATTTCCACTCTTTATTCCCCAACCCAAGTGGCTTGTTGAGGGTGCAATTCACCCCTGCACAGAGGGCCAGCACAAGTCCAATGCACCACTTAAGTCATCAAAATCCTGGTTAAGTGATACTGCATAGTGCATAGGTCTTGCAACCTACCTCTGAACATGGGTGAATTTCATCCATGGGATAGAATTCTATCACCTTAGGGTAATACCTTGTTACATGAGAAGTCCCATTTCAAAATGTAATAAGGTACTACCCACTGTTAATAAGAGGGGCAAAAACTGAATATTTGGTAGTTATGTAATTCCCTGGTAGGATGACTCACTAGCAGAATATCAAACAGGAAATTCTAGTGCAATGTTCAGCAACCACCAGCAAACAGTGGTGCAGACTACCACTTTGATGAACATGTTTTAAAACAAGGTCCATGGACTGAGCATCTTTCACAAATCCATCCCTCTGACCCCCTCATTTTTCTTGCAAAATCCTTCATCAAGAATAATTATCCTATTTTCAACCAAGTCTCCTAATGTAGGACACATGGCCAAATTCCTCTCTCTGTTACCCTGGTATAAATCTAGAGTTACTTCAGATTTATGCCAGTGTAGCTGAAAGCAGAATTTGGTCTAGAGAGCCTCCATACTTAGTCTCAAATGTAAAATAACCCAACAATTATATAATAGCTATTTTAAAGCATAAAGACAAACTTCAGGCAGTGTGTTGCCAGCCTATGAAATTTGCTACTGCAGGAGATCATAGTCCAATACTGGACTTTGAAAGGGGGCAGATAATTTCCTGATCCATAATAAAAATTTTACTTTGTTCTACTAAAATGGACTACTCTAACTTCATGCTTTTGAGCAACAGCTAAATCCACAGGAATGAGAAAACAAATTTTTCCCATATGGGAAACCTTTGCACAACTGGCAAGCTATATTATGGTAGTTTTTTCCCTTCCTCTGAAACATCAAGGCAAAACAACTGCTGGAGGCAGGATAATGGACCTAATCCAGTCTGATGGAGAAGATTATATATTCACATTCAGTGATGTTTAACAAACCAAACTGTGAATTTATAATCAATTAAATTTGTACCTTGCTAACCGACAAATATAATCAATTATTATTTGTAATAATAATAGTACAGTAGAATCTAGAGGCTCCAATCAAAACTGGGGACCCATTCTGCTAGGAACTATATGTATACATAATAAGAGACAGTCCCCGCCAAGAAGTCCTAACATTCTAAGTAGACAAGAGAAACAAAGATGAGATGGGAAACTGAGGCACGCAGAGATAGCGAGACTTGCTCCTGGTCAGACAGCAGGTAAATGGCAGTGCTGGGAATCAAATGCAGGTCACCTGACTTCTAATTCAGTGCATAGACACTGGACTACTTGGGCAAACAATTCATTCCCTACCCATAGTGAGTAAAATATAACACGCCAACGTAAGATACCAAGGGTTTACAAAAGGGTGTACACATAGCTAACACCTCGGTCCCTACCACAAATGAACTTTATTGTTATTTTCATTTCCGTTTTTAACAATTCCCATCCCTTACACCCTTCTTCATCAGCATTTGGTATCCTTCTTCCAAGATCATTCCAGAGCCTGCTCATGGGGCAATCAGACAGGTGTGGTGTTTGAAAATTCTAGCTAACAATTTCTTTTCTTTCCCCAGCAGGTCCTTTGCAATTCACTTGATCTCCTACTTTGTAATTCGGCATGGTGTACCTGCTATATCTCCTGTCTTGGATGTTGCTATAGTCAACATGTTTCAATCAGGGGTATGTGATGGGTTTTCCCCAGGGTGCCACCTGGAACTGGGGTACCACTGAGCCCTCTGACTCACCAGCCTGGGTTCCTTCTCACACTGTGCTTCTGTGACAAGCTGCAGACCCACTCCTCGTCCTACACTTCCTCCAGCATTCACATGGGCAGGGATACACGCAGGCTCTCTGACCAGCCACTGCATGAACCAACAATAGAGAGGCTCCAGCCAAAATAACCACCAGCTTCCCAGTCTAGGACCCCAGAGATGTACCATCCTGCCCTGGTCAAAACCCCAATCAGTATGAATTTATTATCCAGTCCGCCTCCCCCTTAATGTGGAGAGGAAAGGCAAAAGCCTTTGCTAGACCAAACTGAGATTTTTCCTCAGACACTTCACTTAAAGGCACACTGGGTTTAATTTAAAACATAAAACAGGTTTATTAACTACAAAAGATAGATTTTAAGTGATTATAAGTGATAGTAAATAGATCAAAGCAGATTACCAAGTAAATAAACAAAAACACAAACTAAGAATAATATACTAAATAGATTGGATATGAATTAGCAGTTTCTCACCCTGAGAGATAGTACAAGCAGGCTTGCAGATTCTTAAGGGACAAGCTGCTCTTGCTTTACAGCTTGGAATCGCCAGGTCTTTCATACACAGGCTAGAAATCCTTTTAGCCTGGGTCCAGCACTTCCCCCAGTTCAATCTTTGTTCTGCAAGTGTTTCCAGGAGTCTTCTTGTGTGGGGAGTGAAGAACAGACAATATCACTCCCTGCCTTATATAGCTTTAGCATATGGCGGGAACCCTTTGTTCTAAAACCAGTTCCCAGACCAGTGTGTGGAAAAATACAGATACCCCAAAATGGAACCCAAAAGCATGTGACCTAATTACATGCCCTTGTAGAGTCATAGCAGCCATTACTTATTGGCTGTCTGGAGCATTCTCAGGAAGGTTCACCAGGTAGGAGATAAGCTCCTAAGCCCTATTGTTTTCCCCTAATGGCTCATTAGGGGAAAACATTAGGGGGAATACGCCCTTCCCAACCAGCTATCTAGACTGAAAGCATCTTGCCTAGCGGGCATCACCCAGGTGTAACTACATTTGAAATACAGCTACATAGCCAATATTCCTAATTTTATATACAAAAATGATACATGCATACTGTGCTGGGGCATCTGCCTCACACTGGCCCATAAGGGGTAAAGCAATTCTTTGGAGGCTGTGCAGGAGGCAGCCAATCAGGAGAGAGCTTATAGGAGTGCAGGAGGCAGCCAATGAGGACTGGGCTGTGCCATATAAGAAGGGCTGCTGGGCAGAGCAACTTCAGTCACACCCTGGAGCTCAAGGAGGAAGAACTGGCTGCCTTGCAGAAGGAAGGAAGAAAGAAAGATAACACCTGTGACAGAGCAGTGCTGGGCAGGATCAGGGGAATGGGATTGAGCTCCTGGCTGCCTAGTGACAGACTGAGGCCCTGAGACAAGGGCGGAGAAGGTGCTAGGGCTGCGGGGAAGTGGCCCAGGGAAATAGACTACAGGGTTGGAGGGAACGCAGCATGTGGCTTCCAACTATAGGGTCTCTGGGCTGGGATCTAGAGTAGTGGGTGGGCCTGGGTTCCCCCCATTTTGCTGCCACTTGCCACTGAAGAGGAAGTTGCTGGACAGTGGATGGCTGGTCCCCCAGAAGGGAAGAGAACTGAGTGGGGCACAGCTGTAGGGTTGTGTCTGGAAGAGGATGCCACAGTCCTGGGAGTGTCATGGGTCCTGGAGCAGAAGTGACAGTGGTGAGATGTCACCAAAGGAAGAAGCTAATAATGGTGAATAAGCTAATTCCCTGGACAGACAGAAGGAGGTGCCGCAGTGGTGAGTCATGCCCTGTTACACATACAAATAGGATAATCATATTCAGCAAATCATAACTTTTCCAATGACACCTCACATGAGGCATCTTCTACAAAATGCATCATAATTATGCCAGAATCATATCATAATATGACTATGAAGAATATGGGGTGCAGTGTCACAGGGTACTGTTAGAAAGCTTTTCCAGTGTAATTGGAAATATAGGTGATCATAAAAAATGAGTAGCATCTTGATCTGGAATAGTAGAAATAAACTTTAGCAATAAAAATTAACAATGTATCTGTTTACTGCCTTATGGTCCATTGCATATTGAATTAGTCCAATTGTCTCTTGGATGGAATCATAAAGACTTGCAATAGAAAAATAATTTGAGAGCTCTATTTGTTTGTGATTTTTTTCAGTATCAAGAGAGTGATCAAACTCATGTTTTTAAAACCATCCTTCAGAAAGAAGTACTGAGCAGAACCGATCATTCACTCAGTAGGATATGTTAAGTGAATAGGAGGATAGCAAAGAAATTATGTACAGTTTTTCAAGGTGAAAGAAAATCCTTGTCAAATCCCAACAGTGAAAGAAAGTGAGAATGTGTGATTAATAGCACTGTTGAAAGTAACAAAATAAACTATGAAAGCTAAACACTCTTAACGTTGTACAGAAAGCATATGAAAATGAAGAGTATTCGATTAGTGTGCATTTAGTGGCTGGGTAAATTTCTGAAGTGCTGAAATGGTTATAGAATGTATACAGATGTACTTTAATACTAACTGAAAATAGGGTTTATATCATCAGACTACATAAATATCCATTTATGACGATCTATACTATTATGGTCACCACTTTTACAAGATTATGATAAATTTTGTACAAAGTATGCCTTGTGAGATCATTTGAAAACTCATAATCTGATGAATATTGTTGTTCTGGTAAAATGTGTGTATCAACATTGTATGAGAAGTTATTAGATTCTACTATGTATCATTTTATCACATGGTTAAGACAAGTAGGTCCAAACTAGTTTTTCGGAGACAGACAAACAGGTGTTAAAGGGTATCACCGGCTTAAGCAGCCATTCTCCAGCACCAGGAAGGTGTAAACAATAAATTTAACATTTCATCTCAGAGATGTTTTATTCTTTAAAAAGTGGAAGTTAAATCCTAGTGAGGAAAATAGAAAGGAGCATAAATACTGGCAAATGAAGTGTAAACATACAATTAGGAAGGCCAAAAAAGAATTTGAGGAACAGTTAGCCAAAGACTCAAAGTAATAGCAAATTTTTTTAAGTACATCAGAAGCAGGAAGCCTGCTAAACAGCCAGTGGGACCACTGGATGATCGAGGTGATAAAGGAGCACTCAAGGAAGGTAAGGCCATTGCAGAGAAACTAAATGAATTCTTTGCATCGGTCTTCACGGCTGAGGATGTGAGGGAGATTCCCAAACCTGAGCCATTCTTTTTAGGTGACAGATCTGAGGAACTGTCCCAGATTGAGGTATCGTTAGAGAGGTTTTGGAACAAATTGATACATTAAACAGCAATAAGTCACCAGGACCAGATGGTATTCACCCAAGAGTTCTGAAGAAACTCAAGTGTGAAATTGCAGAACTACTAACTGTAATCTGTAAACTAGCATTTAAATAAGCTTCTGTACCAGATGACTGGAGGATAGCTAATGTGATGGCAATTTTTTAAAAGGGCTACAGAGGTGATCCTGACAATTACAGGCCTGTAAGCCTGACTTCAGTACCGGGCAAACTGGTTGAAACTATAATAAAGAACAATATTGTCAGACATATGGATGAACATAATTTGTTGAGGAAGAGTCAACATGGTTTTAGTAAAGTGAAATCATGCCTCACCAATCTACTAGAATTCTTTGAGGGGATCAACGAGCATGTGGACCAAGGGGATATAGTGTACTTAGATTTTCAGAAAGCATTTGACAAGGTCCCTCACCAAAGGCTCTTAAGCAAAGTAAGCTGCCACGGGATAAGAGGGAAGGTGCTCTCATGGATTGGTAACTGGTTAAAAGATAGGAAACAAAGGGTGGGTATAAATGGTCAGTTTTCAGAATGGAGAGAGATAAATAGTGGTGTCCCCTAGGGGTCTGTTCTGGGACCAGTCCTATTAACATATTCATAAACGATCTGGAAAAAGGGGTAAACAGTGGGGTAGCAAAATTTGCAGATGATACAACATTACTAAAGATAGTTAAAACCCAGGCAGACTGCAAAGAGCTACAAAAGGATCTCTCAAAACTGGGTGACTGGGCAACAAAATGGCAGATGAAATTTAATGTTGATAAATGCAAATAATGCACATTGGAAAATATAATCCCAACTATACATATAAAATGATGGGGTCTAAATTAGCTGTTACCACTCAAGAAAGAGATCTTGGAGTCATTGTGAATAGTTCTCTGAAAACATCCACTCAATGTGCAGTGGCAGTCAAAAAAGCAAACAGAATGCTGGGAATAATTAAGAAAGGGATAGATAATAGGACAGAAAATATCAGTTGCCTCTATATACATCAATGGTATGCCCACATATTGAATATTGTGTGCAGGTGTGGTCGCCCCATCTCAAAAAAGATATATTGGAATCGGAAAAGGTTCAGAAAAAGGCAACAAAAATTATTAGGGGTATAAGGAGAGATTGATAAGACTGGGACTTTTCAGCTTGGAAAAGAGACAGCTAAGGGGAGATGATTGAGGTCTATAAAATCATGACTGGTGTAGAGAAAGTAGATAAGGAAGTGGTGTTTACTACTTCTCATAACACAAGAATTAGGGGTCACCAAATGAAATTAATAGGCAGCAGGTTTAAAACAAAAGGAAGTATTTCTTCACACAATGCACAGTCAACCTGTGGAACTCCTTGCCAGAGGGTGTTGTGAAGACCAAGACCATAACAGGGTTAAAAAAGAACTAGATAAATTCATGGAAGATAGGTCCATCAATGGCTATTATCCAGGATGGGCAGGAATGGTGTCCCGAGCTTCTATTTGCCAGAAGCTGGGAATGAGCAACAGGGGATGGATCACTCTTCAGCCCATTCTTATGTTCTTATGATTCAGTCCTCATGTACATGGCGGGGTAATCCTCAAAGAGGAGAGAGGGCTATAAGTATGCAAAACAGTGGCCTCCACTCCCCCCACCATCTCTGTTCATGACATCAATGAACACTTGAAGGACTCTTAACAAGGGGAAGGGTCCCTGACTGAAAAAGAAATCCAGTTTGTGAACTGTTGCACTTTTGGTGAGAGACATTTTTGCTTTTAAGTTCATGTAGGTATAAGCTTGTGTTTTTATCTCTTTTTTTCTTTTGTAACCAATTCTGACTTGTATGTCTTATCACTTGTAATCACTTAAAATCTATCTAATAAATGTTATTCAATGTGTTTTATTCTTTTATCCAATCCAGTGTGTTTGGATTGCAGTGTTGGGGAACTTCTAGAACTTGAGAATACAAGGATAGTGCATAATCATTTCCCAGTACTGGAATGATGGACTATATGAGTTTGCACTGTCCAGGAGAATACTGAATGGTGCAAGATGCACATTTCTGGGGAACAAGGCTGGGACTAAGAATTTGCGGGTGTCACCCTGTATGTAGTTCAAGAATAGCTGGGAGAGCATTCATGTATTTAGCTGGAAGTGAATTTGCATGCTGAAGGCTGCGTGAGAAGACCAGGAGTGGCTGTTCTGGCAGTAAAGCAACGTAAAAGGCACCCCAGGCTATAGAGTTCAGGAGACACCACTGTTCAACCGTCCAGATTGTACCCGTCCAGAATGTCACACCACTATCTCTCCCTTTTCATTCCTACCTGTACAAATAAATCCCCTTGTCTTATTCCAGGGCTACTGAGGAATTGTTAATCCATGCTGCTCACATTTCTCCTTTATGAGAATGAGCAGTGCTGACTTCACGTTCTTGAAGGAAACAGTATTTAGTGTAAAACACACACACAACTCTAACCCTAAATGCACGTTTTCAGTATGATGAGGTAAGTGAAGTAATATCTTATTGGACCTGCTTCTGTTGGTGAAAGAGTCAAGCTTTCAAGCTTACATAGAGCTCTTCTTCAGGTCATTTTCAGTACATCAGTTAATTCACACTAGATATTTCTTTAAGAAGAGTACCACTTTCTCTTCTGGGAACAACAGAAAGACAAGTAGCTAACTCCTAAAGTAAGGGTTTTTCTCCATGAGTGTCCTCTAAATTATTGATGCTGCCCAAAGAATCCCTTTCATTTTTCTTCTCGTAAATCACCTACTCCAAATGGTCATCATTTGTCCAACTCAAGATGTCTAAATGAAAGTCTCTTTGGATCACGTAAACAGTGTTGCTTTTTTTCAGATGATGTTTGGTGAAGGAAGGTTGTGTGGAATTTTATCATATAGTCCTTAAGAAAATAGGTCAATGGAATCAAAAATAAGTAGGCATGTCAGTGTGTAAAACATTTCACCTTGCTGAGTAAAATTAAACTGCATTTCATAACATGGAGACCATCAGGACCATATTGCCTCACTCACCTCATACTGCATCACCAATTGAGTGAATGCCACTTGAAGAATACTTAGAGAAAATGGTAGGCATTTGCAAACATCTTAACAACAGGAGTACTCCAAAGGTATCTACATCATTGCAATATACTCCTGAAACTGCCACCAATGTTTTTAGCAATGATGGCAAGGGGAAAAATATAGTACAGATTAAAAAAATTAGGTATCTGCAAGTAGAGACCCTGAAGTAGATATTCCTTCATTTTCAGGGAAGGGGTGTAAGTCATATTTTGCGTAGACAAAGCCTAGTCTGAACCTTAACTCCTTTCAATAAGCAGGAACCTGAAGAGAAAGCATATTCCTAACAATGATCTCTGCACAGGGGCAAGACTTCTATTTCCCCAGGATGGAAGATGAGGTCGTTCTGAGAAAGCCAGCTGATAGTATCAATCAGCATTCCTCCAGGGCAGAGGCTGAATTTTCAGAGCCCATATAAGAGATATGAATGTGTACTGATGATACTGTACCGTGTATTTAGAAATCATCTCACAAGAGGGGGATAGGATAGATCCTGGAGAAAAGCCACATTGCATATTCCTCATTGACACATGTGTCAATCACCACTAGTTGACTCCTATTATCTAGGTAGAACTCAAATCATTCTATAGAAATAGTTCCAAATACACCTGCAATGTCCCCTAGTCACCAACTTAGTAACCCATGGTCAATCTTTGGCTTTCCCTGAAACTGAACAATGTCAGCGCTCATCCCTGTCCATCGTGGTTGCTTAAAGCAAGTAGAATACCTGCGGTGCTATTACTTGTAGCTGTAAAGGTGCAAATCATATGGAGATCCACCTATGTTTCTTAATGAACCATTTCTTGACACTGGAATTCTTGCCCCACCACTACCCTCTCCTTTTCAGGGACAATGATTGGAAAAACATTGTGCTGCTTGTTCAAATTTAATAATGATAATATTAATGACAAATATGTCTGATAATCTGTACAACTGGAATTATTTAATCAAAGATTATTAGTCAAAGCTTAATACAGAATAATACAATATACAGAAAGAAAAGCATACTTTACCAAGCCCTCTAACTGGTGAAGCAATAGAAGCTTGTCCACTACCAACTTAACTCCCAAAAACTTTTCCCTTTTATAGGGTGTGGGACAAAGAAATTGTTGTGTGAGGCAGAGAAGCTACTTTCCCACAATTGATCTCACTATGTGTTCTGGTTTTGATATCTTAATTTACCTAATTATTTATGGGACTTCTTTTATAGTATCACAGTTTTCATGATTGATAAGCTAAAGAGATTTCTAATGCAGTCATTATTAGCAAGAACATCTGTGGCAACTAGCAATTCCTAGTAAGTTAAAAACATCTTTCAACGGGTCATTTCATAAATCACAGAAAACATCTGCAATAACAAATGTCCCTTATCAATCACAGAACAATCTTGTTCATCAAAACACACACAGTGTGGTAACAGGTGTCCTTTGTTAGTCACGAGGGGTCATTCTCTGGACATGTGGACACAATTCTCCCATAGGTCAACGTGGTCAGAGTAAAAGACTATACACATTCCATTACTGATTACATATATTCTTTCATTTGATCACCCACTATGGTTCACCCTAAGTACAAATAACTGTTCTGTTTGCTAGTTACAGAGCACTAGATTTGGAGATACAAAATACTTTGGTTTATACACCAAAATGATTTTAGTTTGCACACATACATGAAAGAATAGTAGGGGTTTTCATATTTACAAGCATTTGGCTATTCCAAATGGTGGATTCCCTCAGCTCAAAGGGGAAGTCATCAGCCTTCTGGTGTCATTTAAATTTTAACACAGAGCTTTCTATATCTTAATTCTGGTAACACTGTTGAATTCTGTCATTACTGACACGTAAGTCAATAGTTCTGTCATCTTGCTCTCCCTCCCTCACCAACACAACCTCACTTTCCACTGTTCAACATGCATCACATCTATTTTTCTCCCCCACCTCTTTTCTACTTTCCATCTCCATTTCCTGGTTGCTCCTTTCCTGTGCTTCCATTAACTCGTCTCTTTCCCTCCATGTCCATATCTCCTCTTCAAGCCCTCCACCATCCTCCCATCTGCCTAGCTGAAAGAAAATTCAGAAATCTCTACTTTACTTTATAATTATTGACAAGACACAACAAAACCCAGTTCCTAATAAAGCAGCCACATAATTATTGTTGTATGGTAGGAAAATAATTGAGAATACATTTTAGGAAACATTAATGAGGAGATGGATATTTCCATCTCTAATTTCTATGATGTTATTCTTATGCTTGAGATTGATTGCATGCATGCCAGTTATATGTGGTAATTATGGAATATCATCTTGTTATGCTCTCCGTTTAGGCCAGCAATGTCAGTTTACCAAGGGACTCAGCTCAGGGTGTACTTGACAGGAAAGCCGAAACCAGTTGTCTTGGAGTAACACATTTTAAAAATGATGATGATCACAAAACACTTTACAAACAACCCACTTTACAATGAACCCTCACTCAATCCTCATGAGGAAGTATAAGGAGATGGAGAGCACACTTCACCCACCACTAAAATGCAGCCGCTTCTGAGGCTAAATGTTTTAACAGAACATTAGCAGCACTGAACTGAAAAGTTATTATTCCGGGTGATCATTTCACCTATATTTTCATAACCAGATGCTCAGCATAGATCCATTGACTTTACTTCAGACATGCCAATTTACATCAGCTGAAGATCTTATCCTAAATTGTCACTGGCTTTCCTGGTTGTCAATATCACAACAGAGGTTGTCAATGTAAGCATGATTTCTTTTGACTGAATTGCTGAGTAAATGATCATGGTTTATATAATTTATTGCTGCATGAGAAACTGCTGCTTAGGTTCACACAGTATGAAGCTCTCTCTTCAGTGAATCATTGCTAAGGTTTTGACTAATAAACATGCATATTGCAAAGAGTACGGTTCAGAAGTCTCCTTTCTGACCTCTTTTTCAAAAGTTCATCCCTTAAGGGGCTGATCCTGCAACACTGAAGTCAAAGGAAACTTTGCTATTGCCTTCAGTGGGAGTTAGACCCTCAGTGTATTATAACTAGGCTTGTCAGAATACATTTTTATTAATTTTGATGGATAATATGGATGTTTATTTGTTTTTTATTTTTATCCATTTAAATTTTCATAGTTGTAGGAAATTATGCAGGGTGGGCATCAGACAATGAGAGGGATCAGACAATTATTTAATGATTGTATACGTCTTAGGCTTAGTAATTAAATTAAATTTAAAAAAAGGTTTATAACCATTAAAACACAAATTGTCAACATTACATGTCAAAATACACAAAGTAAATATCCTTAAATCAAACTCTAATAAGTTCTCAAGCAGCATTTTTCTTACTTTCCCTACCTGTAAATTTCGATTATTATCAATGGAAATATTTTTTCATCCGTTTTGTGTGTACGGTAAAATTGACTTACACTGACATTTACTGATAAAAATCTCACCCTCCCAAGCCTAATTATAACTTGCCCGTGAGGCAAAAGAACTGTAATGGATCACTCATGATATCTCTCACTTCTTTACAGATATAAATTCTTCTTCTTCTTCTTCTTTTTTGCCATAACTCAAGCACATTCTGAGAAAAGGGCTCATTTTACCTTATAGCTTTTGTTTATGCTGTTTCTTTGCAGCATAGTAAGATGAAGGATAAATATATTTTTCACGGTACAAAGTAGTTGCAGAATATAAAGTAGGTTAACTGGTTACAATGCCTTCGGTTTCTCCTGTATAACATACTATGTGTTTATCTCTAAATATATAAAATTACATAATTTTATAGAGCAAGAACTTATCTTAAACACACATTGGAAAAAGTTGATAGCAAGCTGCTAGTATGCAGGTCAAATCTCCCAGGCATTTTCATATATGCTGTACTCCGGTAAAGGTCATTTCCTACTGATTTAAAAATCTGAAGATTGCTAGAGAGTACAATACCTCAACTGAATGCTCATCAGACACTGAGCATTGTATTTTGCCACTGCAGATAACTAGTTTTCTTTTGTTTCATTCCATGCTTCATCCATTATTTTAACACCCTAAGGTTGAAAATTAATAGTTCCTATTTACCTTTATCAAATTCATCCTATGAGACTATGAAGGATAATTAAGATGTACTAGATGCTTTAGGATAAATTAAAGGAACTGTGTCAAGGCTGGTGGGCTTAAAATTAAACATACCTGCTTTGTTGGTGGGAATAATCATGTCTCATTATCTCACTGCTCTGCCTATCAACACAATTCTTGTGAGCCAGCAGTGTACTGAAATTTACAGAATGCTGCTCTAGTCTCGCTCGTTTCTAAAAATGCATGAAATGTGGCAAATATTACAAATTTCATACATGATTATTAAATTAATGCTTGATTTAAATAATTTACTTTTAAATGTAGATTGAAAATGAGATTGTTCTTCAGGTCATTTGAAACAGGCTTTAATGAAAGCATGGGTGTACATATTGTATATGTAGAGCAGGATTTTTCAAATGTGCTCAGTGTTGGCCTAACTCTGTTCCCATTGAAGTTAATGGGAGTTTGATCATTGAATTCAATGGGAGCAGAGTTAGGCCAACATTGAATGCTTTTGCTAGTCCCTGTCATTAGCTTCTAAAGGTGAAAGAGGAAGTGATTGTGTGACGTTACTTATAAAGCTTTGTTCAATGTCATAGTTCCTTTCTATTTGTTGTCTAGCTAACAGTTTACCTCACCAAGGGCCAGATTCTGCCCTAAGACTACTTGACTGGAAAGTAGTATTCAGCTTGAGTGAGGGTGGCAGAATCTTTCCCCAAAATTGTATGTAGAAACCAATTCAATCAGTCTTAGGGCCTGATCCTGCCAACACTGCCAGGTGTAGTAGTAAGTATATGAGGGACTGAGGCCTGTGTTTGATTGTATCAGTTCATATGTGATAAGTTCCAATGATATGGTCACATCAGTCCTACTCTCTGGATGGACATCAGTCAATTGTGATTGGATTCAACAGTTGTATCCCATGTGTTTCTAAGCCCACTAGGTCTGGGGAGTGACTGGTCATTGTTCTTATCTCTGGCCCTCTTACGCACTCTCCCAGGTCAGACCCCATGTCTGATATTCTTTTTGGTCAGTGGGACCTTGCACTCCTGTTGCCTAGAAACCAGAACCAGTTCCACAGCCTTCCTGAGCCTTCAATTGCTTTGACACATTTTTCCAAGAGTCCACCTGGCTGTGGTAACATTGGATTCCTAGTTATACCCTTCAGGGATAATGTGGCAGTGAATCAAGGAAACACAGGCTTACCACAGGCACACCCCTCACCAGTCTGACCTCCCAACCCCTGTAAGTTCTGGGTTTGGCCCAAATCCTTTAGGCCAGGCAACCCTTCCGGACTCCTTGGCCTGTTTGTCTTGCTTCAGGCAGTAAAATGGTGTTCTTGGCTTAGCAACAATTCCTTTTTTAAACAGCCTCTGACACCTTTCTTGCCCCTGTGCTACTTCTGGGGATTTTCCAGACGCCAACCCCCGTCTGCTCTAGGCAGTCATTCAAAATCAATGGCAGTTATGACAATGCTGGTAACAAATATTGTTTCAGTGGGGTAGAGTCATTCAGTTCTGACAGTTCTTAACTGTCATAACTTCTCAGACATAGTATCTCCAGTAGGTGTCACTTTCCTGCTTCAGAATGAATGCTCAAAGCCACTCTGAAACCTATATTTAAAATGGAGGTTGGAATATAGCCTGGTGCTCACAAAACCACAATGGAATGTATAAGCTGACACATCCTCCAATCCATCACAGATAATACTCACAGTAGTAAAACTCCTGGTGGCAAAAGCAGGTCAAACCTTTAATTTGTACAGGCCTTTTTGAAAAACATTAAGGAACAGAAATAACATAAATTAAGAGCAATATTTTGAATTTTATGCATAAATTGTATTTTAATACAGATAACATTCACCTGTTCTCTACTTGGTTTGAGGAAAATAAATCATTTTATGCATAAGGTACAGGCAGAGTTGCAATCTTTAGGAAGTGCAGGAACTGCTCCATCTTTATATACATACACACACACACACACACACACACTCGTTCTCTCCAGGAATACGCATTGTACCAAAGGGGAAAGGATATGAAGGATGGCCACACACATGCACACACAGAAGCCTGTGGAATGGGACAAACACTGAGGGAAAGCAGGCTTCACACCTGGAAGGGTGTAGCAGAGGACACTCTCCTCTCCTGCATGCTGGGGAGCTCCACGGGCCATTTTGGCAAAAAGGGAATATATTTTATACCAATCATTTCTATGGCCCCAGGGGACACTCTTGACTTCAATGGAGTTATACCACAGATGTATTTGATCCAAGATGCCCAAATGTTCCTAAGCCCTCAAGGCACCCACCCCCCCAAGTTATACATTGTAGAGTCTTATTTCCATATTTTGACCCTTTTCCCAATTAATGGTCCATTTGTGGAATGCATATGCAGTTATATCTGTATTGTATGGCTCATTAGAGAGGTGCTAGTACTTGCAGTGGTGTGTTCCATTTTCTTTGGTATAATATGAATGAGTTCATTAAGACCATACAATCAAATAACCACTGAAGTCAATCACTAACGTTTTAAGAGGAATAAAAGAAACACAACTGATCTTTCTGCATAAAACAAATTAAGCCAATTTTTTTTAAAATTTTCATAGAAAACATGCTGAACTAGTCTCTTGTTATAGAATGTATTTTCAGTCAGTTGCACATCTGTGTTTGACACATACTGCCAGATGTAATTTTCTAAGAATATGTATTGTTGTCATCATTAGATATGGGCAAAAAGAGAACATTTAAAGCTATAAAAATCAGAAATAAAGTATAATTCTAAAATCTGAAAATCTATCATTTCTCTAAGGCTAAATAGCAGTATATTTACTGGAAAAGAAATATCCCATTATATACAAGGCTACCGGTGCCATCCAAATGATAGAGCAGAACACAAATTGGTCTCTCTTGGAAGAAATGGAATGTTATTCTGCTAATGGGCCATCACATCATATTATTATTTTTACTATTTCTACAACATAAATGCCCCCTTTGCATTTAAAATCTATTTATTTTGTGAACTCACATATTTGACATAGGTTTCCTTATCTTAGTCTATAAGCTTTTTCATTCATCAGTCTAGCACTCTTCACTGAGTTGAGTCCAGAAGATTTTATCCCATGTACTATTTGAGATCTAAATGAGAGGTGTACAGTAATATTATTTATCTCATTTCTTAATATTACCAAAGGCACCTAGGTACTTATTGTGCTAGGCACTGTCCTGACATAGAGTATGAGGCTGACTGTGTCCAGAGGGCTTACAATCTAAATAGACAAGATAGGCAAAGGGTTGGGGAGGCAAGCGGGAACAGAGGTACCAAGAGAAGAAGGGACTGGCCCAAGGTCACAGTGCAGACCTGGAAATAGAACCCAGAGTATAGGACAAGAGACCTATTCGCCAGCCTACCCTGCCTCTGCTGTTCAACTGTGACTGATCAGTGGCATACATTTAAGGCCTTGTCTGTTCTGCAGCAAGCTGGACCTACATTTTTTCTGTGGCAAATGGATTGTCTGCAGTAGGTTAATGTGAATTCAGAAATGGAGGTTATTATTGAATTACATGTAAAGACTAATGCAATTAGTCCACTGTTCCATGCTATTTATTTTTAAACACAGGGAGGAGGGGTTCTGTTGAAGCATTTGACATCTAGGGAGGTATCTTGGCTTTTTGTGCACCTGGGAAGCAGTTCAGTCTTGAACATTGGGGAGGGAATGCATCTCCTCTCTCCATCCCTGTGTAGGCAGGAGAGGAAGAGAAGAGCTTGAACTCATTCTCTGCACCTGCACCTCTTGATGGCAACCAGTCATGCACTTCATTCTGCCCCATTATGCACCAGTGTATCCAAAATGGATGAACACATTAGCTGAAAGTTTCTGCTATCTAGTCAGCACTGAAACAGTCAAAATTGTTGGAATTCATCACTGGGTTTAAGAATTAACAGACTGGGCTAGTTCACACTTTTCACAGGTAGTGTAGCGGGCTGTCCATTTGAAGTCTCAGGAAGACAATACTTCACTGATTTACATTTTGAAAGCTTCATTTACAATCCTAACTTTATTTATTAGACTATGAATCTAATTTTCAGAAGCATCTAGGTCCCAATAGGGATTCTTAAATCACTTAAGTGCTTTTGAAAATTGTACTCTAACTTGTTTATTAAGAAAAGCTAACTGATAATACTAGCATCTCTGTTTCAAATAGTCACATGCAATGCCAACTTCCTAGTCCAATACTGCAGGATTAGTATTTGCTATTCTTCATCTGCAGTGCTGATGTCCCTCTGAAGAGATTATTTATCAAAATATATTAGCATTAATTAATTGATACTGAATACAAATAGTCATGCCTGTGTTAAAAATGTTGCTAAGCTAATAATGATAGCTATGGATTCTAGTTTACCATCACTGTTCTGCAAGCATATAATTCATTCCAGGAGGGTGAGAAAGTTATTAAAAAGTAGCATAATGTGACTCATTCTGTCAGCAAGTATAAATAGTGTAAGAGAAGCAGGGAATTTGTTGGTCTCTTATGCAGTTTTGCCCACCCCTCTACTAAGGCTTTGTCTTCACTGCTAAGAAAAGGGATGTTTTAACTCAGGGTAACTAACATGCATGAGCTATCCTGAGGTAAAAACACAATGAAGACAAGGCACTTTGATTTCTCCACAAGGTAAACTCACTGAAATACCTTGTCTTCGTTGTGTTTTAACCTCAGGATAGCTCGTGTACTTTAGTTACCTCAAATTAAATGTATACCTTAGACAAGGCCAAAAGATACAACACATCAGGAATATTAAGAATTAGCATACAAAACTCCTCTTAGTGACCCACACTCCTTAGCTGGAAATCACATACAGCTTGTAACCTGCAGGGAGAAATACAAAATGGCACACTTTTTTTAATTTTAATTGTCCTTTGTTAATTTTTAGAGGTGGCAAACAATATTCAGTCAGGCGATAAGGATGGAAAAGGTGCAAGGTGATGATATTCCCTAAGAAAGTCCTTGAAATAAGATTTAAATTAATTTTAGGGGGAAATAATAGTTCTTTCCAGTAGTAAAAACTGATCATCCAAGTTTATAACATAACAGTTATTAAATCTTTTCAGAAATTGACAGTAGTCTTTTAAAGGCTGTAATATAAGAAGCCTTTACCCTGGGTAGTGTATTCAGAGTGAAATAGAACCTGTAAATGGATTTTCTTATCTGTGAAGAGTGTAAAGTTAATCTAGTTGCTGTTTCTTTATCTCAATACCTTTTTAATTGACATTCTGCCTAAACTAATGAAAAACCACCCTCTCTGCAGTCACTGACATTAGTGCCTTATTTTGGCCTCGTCAGGAATGACTGAGGGAGAGGTGAAGCTTAAACACTGATAGTTGAAAATCTTTCTGTTAATCCAAAGTCTTCAGTAAAATCTTCAGAGTCTTCAGACTGAGTATATAGCTATTATTCTTTGTATATAACTTCAAGAGGATTTGAAATGGTAGATAACACAATTCAATAAATACTTGATACACTCTTAAAACGCCTCACTGAGTTATTAGATATTGTGAGTTATTCTGGAAAATGCTTCCAAAAGGAGCCAGAAAAACAAAAAAAAGAGTTCTACTGTTCAAATATAATTTCTTTCCTTCTTGTAATTCAAACTGCCAGAACTCCATGAACAAAACTGTTATCCAGAACCAGGATCCAATAGATACAGCAAAGACTCACAGAAATCCTGTTGATTCAGAAATTCCACTTTGGTATTGCCAAGAGTGTTAAATCTAGCCAAGCAAGTCCAGCATACCATTAAATCTCTTGAAGTCCCAAATCTCTACTAGCGTGTCATGAAAATAAAATTTGCAGGACAGAAGTGCAACCTTGTGATACAGGACACTATGTATTCAGGAGCAAAGAAATTGTTGGCATCAGCTATCAGATATTCAATTCAAGGTAGTCAATTGAGTTGGTTGAAAATTTTACATTGAAACTTTTTTTGGTGGCAAATTGGATTTTGTGATTAAATGGAAATTTTCATGGAAAATGTCTGCTTTCCTGGAAAAAAATTTGGATATTTCATTGGAAGACCTGAAAACTTAATTTTTTCAGCCAAAACCTAAAATTTTGTTATGTGGTGAAAACATTTCCAGTTTTAAGCCAAAAAATGAAAAGGTTTTGGCTGAAATTGAAAAAAGGTTTGGGTTTTGGGGTTTTTGGGGGGGGGGAGGGACAGCCAACAAAAAATTTAAATGTTGCAGTGCAACCAACTCTATTAGTCAAGTAATAAATGAGATAAATTAGTCAATATTAATAGGTAAAATACTAAGAAAACACAGTTGCTAACAGTTTACACACATGCATGTCCAATGATAGCTAACAGCTATTTTATGTTTCCTCTGTGTAAATATCCCATGCAAAGGAACACTGTTGTTCAAGCACTGACCACCTAGAGTACACTGCCATTATCAATTCCTTTTCAGAAACTTGTTCCTGTCAAACAGATGGAAGAGGAAACAAAAGCAACAACAGCAATGAAAGACAAGGGCACTGGGATCCAGCAAACTGATGATAAAGGTCTGTGAAGCTAATGTGAACAGCAACTGGAGCCAGCAATAGTACACTTTCAAAAATAGAGAAGAACTACAAATCGGTCAACAATAAATTAAAAGAAAATCACCACCAATGTCGGGAGGCAGCCAACAAGCAGATGGTGAAGCAGCCCTGGGCAAGGCAGACACAATCAGCATGGCCAAACATCCCAAATTCAGATTAGAATAAACAGTGGAAAACACAGCAAATCAAATGCAAGGCAAAAAGCTATCCTTAGAACAAAAATTATGAATGCAGCTCTTACACCTAAAGTCAATTTAATGTTAAAATAATACTTCCATAGAATCATAAAATCAGATAGAAATTAAAAAACATATTAAGGTCTCTTGTCTATCCCTTCAGCCAGTGCAGATTATATATTTTCTAGTTCTGAAACTGTTCCATGGGCCATCCATGGAACAATTACTTGTGGTTCACAGCTGACTTGTCACATGGAGCTCCACTGTGCTCTTTCTGCAGCTGCAAGCCTATGTCTGAACAAGAACTGAGGGCATCCTCCTCCCGCAGAATGTCTGCTGCTGTGGCCCTGTGTCCTGGGTTATGCCCGCAGAAACTGGTTAACCTAAGGCTTGGTCAAACCCATTGTGATGAGTGGTGTTAGTGGAGGAGGTCTTTGTCTGAAATTTATCCATGACTTTCTGATAGACCCTTTTTTGCTGTATATGGGCTTGAGATTATGCATCAATATGAACTCGGACAGAATATTCATTCCATTCCAAAACTGTTTTCCATTCTCTACTTCCCTTGGAATTGGCATGCAGCAGCAGTGAATTGCAATACGCACTTGGAGCTTTCTTTCTCTCTCTTTGTTGGAATGGCTTCACTCTCACCAGCTGCTTCTTTATTTTCTTCCTAGTTTATTGTGATTAATAACTTCTATAGCTCTGCAGAATCTTCTGCTACACAGCAATGAATTTTAAATAGAGCTGCGCAAATAAGGCAAAACATTTTCCACAAATACTCATTAGAATTTAAAATGAATCGACCTTGACCATATTCACACCCCATCCATGCAACTGAGCATTACTACCAGACATGCTGTCAGGAAACAAATTTTACTTGCTCTTCCCTGAAGAGCCACACCAGAAACTTGCCTGTAAAAGTTACACTCATCCCTCCAAGGATCAGAAACAAATATCGGGTGTCTTTTCTTTCTAATCACACCAATGGATGTTCCCACAAAGGTGTTGTACCTGTGGATCTGATTGCATAATGAAGGATATCAACTTCACAAGCTCTGTCGTGGACTTTGAAGATACTATGATGGTTCCCCCCGGGGTGCCACCTGGAACTGGGGTACCACTGAGCCTTCTGACCCACCAGTCTGGGCTTCCTCTCTCACTGTACTGCTACACTTCCACCAGCATTCACACAGGTAGGGACATACCTAGCTGCAGTTGGGTACATGCAGGCTTTCTGACTAGTCACTGCATGAACCAAAAGTAGAAAGTCTAAAGCCAACATAACTCTCAGTTCCCCAGGCACACACACCCTCTGCAGCATAAACCCCAAATTCTACCATCTTCTGCTGCACAGGAAACTGCACAGCGTAAGCTCATAGAGTTCTCCCCTCCCCCGTCAATGTACCGAGGCATATGCAACAGTCTTTGCACCTTGAGCTATGATTTCCAGCACACTTCACTCCAACTCACTGGTTTAGATAAAGCAAAAATAAGTTTATTAACTACAAAAGAGAGATTTTAAGTGATTATAAGTGATAGCAAACAGATCAAAGCAGATTACCTAGCAAATAAACAAAAATGCAAACTAAGCATAACATACTAGATAGATTGGATATGAATTAGCAAATTCTCACCTCACTTGATGATACAAGCAGGCTGCAGATTCTTAAGGGACAAGCTGCATTAACTTTACACCTTGGAATCGCCAGGTCTTTCATACACAGGCTAGAAATCCCTTTAGCCTGTGTCTATCTCTTCCCCCAGTTCAGACTTTGTTCCTCAGGTGTTTCCAGGAGTCTTCTTGTGTGGGGAGTGAAGAACAGACGATGTCACTCCCTGCCTTATATAGCTTTAGCATATGACAGGAACCTTTTGTCCCAAACTCAGTTTGTGGAAAAACACTGACATACCAAGAGTCATGTGGCCTGGTTACATGCTCTTGCATACCTTGCTGAGTCATAGCAGCCATTAATTACAGGCTGTCTGGAACGTTCACAGGAAGGTTAAGGTCTTCCATTGTCTTTGCTGATGAGCCATTAGCACAAATCATAACTTTTCCAATGGCACATCACAAGACCTGTCTTGTACAAAATGCCTCATAATTATGCCATAATCATATAATAATATCACTTTGAAGAATATGGGGTGCAGTGTCACAGGTATATTTCACAATATATTTTTTCTGCTCATAAGGTGCCATACCATACTAAGTCACCATGCTGGCACAAAGGTGTGTTAAACGTAATGGACTAGACTAAAGGAGTTCTCCTTTCTTCTCCATTAGCATCCTTTTCCTTTGTCCTTACCCACACTCTTAAAATCACATGAATTCAAAAGAAAATAAAGAGCCCAAATATTATTACTACTATTAATTTTCACTACTGATAAAAGCACATGGCTTGTGCCTCAAGAGCATATTTTCATTGTGCTATGTGGAAACAAATGCCTGCAGAGCACTTAACAAAATTGTCCCTTTATTTCACAAGAAGGCTGGGATATAGCACAAATGTGTGCTATTGCTTCTGTGAGACTTGGGGCAGGTCTACACTAGGGGGTTAAGTTGACCTAAATTACACAACTCCAGCTACATGAATAATATAGCTGGAGTCGCCATAGCTTAAGTCGACTTACTGCGGTGTCTACAACTCTCCCATCGACTTCCTTATGCTTCTCGTTTCAGTGGGGTACCGGAGTCAACAGGAGAGCGATCTGCGGTCGATTTAGCCACTCTTCACTAGATAGGCTAAATCGACCCCCGGTGGATCGATCGCCACAGCGTTGATCCATGGTAAGTGGAGACATACCCTTAGAAAGTCCAGTTCTTCTAATTCACAGGTGTAAAGTCATAGTCAACTACAACATTTAATGTAGTAAAACAAAAGCCTTCTACAAGTGAAATTGCCAGTTATGGATTTCAGTAGCAGCTATCTACAAGCACAGCCACTTTAAGCTTTTAGTTTTTATTTAAAAAGCTTAATTGCACGTTTTTATTACTCCCAATTAAGCTTTTTAATTAAATGGAAAAGTTGAAAGAGGCTGCAGGCAAGTACTGCTGAAACCCATATCCGTATGTACTCTACGAAAAAAATATGTTTGTGTAAAGTTGCAACTGTCAGCCAGCTGTAGCTTTTAGTAATGTTTAGTGCTGGTCCCATTTACTTTGCCAGTGGCACACACTGCACAAGGAAACATACACAACTAATTGGAAAATCAGGGCAGTAGCTTTAGATAATATTATAAAGCAATGAAATCCATTCCACTGCTACAAAGGACACATCATGTGAAAAAAAATTCCTAGCGATTCCCTCCTCTCCCTGTCTTGTTTATACTGTACGACATTTGTGGCTGGGACTCACTCTCTCATCTTGTACAGTGCTAAGCACATTGTTAGACTTAATAAATAATTAACAGAATAACATTCTAGGTAGAGATAAGCCTGACCTGTAGATTTCAGTCCTGATTTCTACACAGACAGCCTCAATTTCAGGAGTGTTCAGATCTGGGGTCGTGGTTCAGCCCGTTATAGAGATACATAGCTAAATATGACATTCTGATCCAGGTTCTGAACCCCTACCCCAAAACCTGGTGTGTTTGGATGCAGGGTGACATTCTGTTCTGGACTTCCATGTTATGGTAGCCTCCCCAGGCTGTTCTGTGGGCTGCAGCTCTGCCTGGAATCTATACAGCTCCATGCGCCGTTCCCCCAATAGACTCCTTCCCATTCTCAGCCCTGCCCCCAGCACACCCCATGCCTGTTTGCAAGAGGGTTCTCAGAAGATAGCCTGACAATTATCAACCCCATTGGGCACCTGGGCTTTTGGGGCCCCTTTAAATTGGCATAAAGAGACTGGAACAGGAGTGAGACTCTCCCCGCAGTGTTTTTGGTTGGGAGTCATTCTCCAATTCTAAGCACTTCATTTTTTCCTAAACAAATCTTTGACCCATCCAACAGAATTCTATAGCATGGATACAATTATTAAATCCCATAGGATGGCTTCTAAAAATTACTACTTGAGAGGCACTTACCTGCCTCAAGGCTGAGTGCCGTATAACAACCTGCATAGACAGATAGAAACTATTTTTCTCTTTAATGAGAGAAGTTTTCCTTAAAGGAATTCCACATCATAGGATCGCATTTATCACTATCTCTGCATCCATTTTGTGAAATCTGTCTGGGATGGTATATCTGTATAGAATCTGAGACTGGATGATAAGATAAGGTACTAACTGACATCTGGCAAGAATGTTTGTGTATTTTGGTCCAGAATTTTTCTTGATCAGGTAAACTAAAGTGCCTTTGCCATCAGCCATCATTGTGAGTTTTTGTTTGTTTTTTAATTGAATAGCAATTCAAAAGTAGTAAAATATAAAATCTTTAGGGCCAAATTCTGTTATTCTTATTTAGTAGCAGCTTACTTCACGTGTACTCCCACTGTGCGACTATTGTGGAGTAAAATACTATTCATATGAGTAAGGATATCAGAATCTGGCCCTTAGAAATTAGACTTAATCATTACAGGGTCTTTGAGGAAAATATTTCCAAAAGTCATCCACTGACAAAACAGCTTTTTTGTGGTTGTTTTTAAACAAACACTGTACAATTTGTCTGAGTCCAACACAATGAGACAGTGGGCAATTGCAACCATTTGAATTTGCTTTAGAGATGTACCTTTAATATCTTTTTTTTTAGACAAAACTGAATTATACCCTACCTTTGCCACTGGTTAAAACCTTTTCATGAATTAAGCATGGAGAAGAGATGTACTTTGCATGAGGGCTAGAGAATAAAGTAGTGGAGGGGAATGTTTATTAGTATTGTAGAATTTTTTTATCCACACAGTTAAAATCTGAAAAGTGAAGGGCTGCGAGATTAAACATTTTTCTTGAGAGCAGTTGGTATATAATTCAGTGGGAAACAAAGGACTCAAGATGTTTCTTTTTTTCCCTTTGTTGTTGTAGATTTGAAAGATAAAAATCAAATATTTTACTGTTTTGGGGTAAGACTAGAAGGTGAAGTGTGTGACTACTAACCTAAGAACATAAACATAGGAATGGACATACTGAGTCAGACTAAAGGTCCATCTAGACCAGTACCCCATCTTCCAACAGTGGCCAATGCCAGGCGCTTCAGAGGGAATGAACAGAACAGGTAATCATCAAGTGATCCACTCCCTGTTACCCATTCCCAGCTTCTGGCACACAAAGGCTAGGGATACTATCCTGGCTAGTAGCCATTGATGGACCTGTCCTCCATGAACTTATCTAGTTCTTTTTTTTAACCCTGTTATAGTCTTGACCTTCACAACATCCTCTGGCAAAGAGTTCCACAGGTTGACTGTGTTGTGTGAAGAAATACTTTCTTTTGTTTGTTTTAAATCTGCTGCCTATTAATTTCATTTGGTGACTCCTAATTCTAGTGTTATGAGAGAGTAAATAAGGAAGTGTTATTTACTCTGTCTCCAGACCAGTCACACCTACATTTTTCTTAAGGCTGATATAAAACAAAGGTTTGGGGATGTTTATTTATTTATATGCACGTGTGTGCGTGTTTTGATTTTTTTAAATAGGAATCAGGTATCATGGTGGGTAGCATGAAACAGACTTTCACACTTGCTAGCTAAGATAAAATTGGAAATCTTTATGTTCTTTGTACCTTTCCCGCTTTCCATCTCTTCAGTATTTTTTGGAGAACTAGTGTTCTAATTCAACTGAACAATTTTGACATCTAAGAGTCATTTATAGGAGAGCTTATCTTTTTAAAGGGAATGTTGCTTCCAAGTTATTTAGTAGTTTGAAGAAGTGAAATGATAAAGCTTCAGTTTCATGATGGTTAGTATTAAAACTGTAAAACTGACCAAATGCATGCCATAGCTTTGGGACTAACTCTATTTAATAAGGTTACAAAAAGGGGTATACTGAAAAATATGTTGCACCATTTTTTCTCATATGATTGTAAGCTTGATGCCTTTCTTTTCTCTCCAGATTGCGTGGACAAGGGTTCCTTCTACATAGTATACAGGAGAAGTGATAACTTAATCTTTCTGATCTCATAACTAAGGCTAAGATTTTGTCATGGTTATTTTTAGTAAAAGTTACATGCAATAAACACTAATTCATGGAAGCCAGTGACCTGTCCCTGACTTTTACTAAAAATAACTGTGACAAAATGGGGAAGCAGGGGGGTCCAGCACCCACTGCTCTGCAGTTCCGGGGTCCCCCCAGCCGCCATTGGTGACTGAGAGCGCTAAGATCCCCTCCCACCACCAGTGGTGACTCGGAGCTGCAGAGTCCATGGCTGGGAGCTGTGGAGTCCCCCTCCAACAGCTGGGATCTGCAGAGTTCTCTGCCGCCTACAGCAGCTGGGGGCTGCGAGGTCAATACAAAATGATTCCACAGCTACTGGAAGCGGCGGCCGGTACGTCCCTCGGCCCGCGTCGCTTCCAGCAGCTCCCATTGGCCTGGAGCAGTGAACTGTGGCCACTGGGAGCCGCGATCAGCCGAACCTGCGGATGCGGCAGGTAAACAAACCGGCCCAGCCCACCAGGGGCTTTCCCTGAACAAGTGGCGGAACAAGTTTGGGAACCACTGGCTTATGGGATGTTGTGAAAACCCAAAGTATAAATGAGTTCAAAAAAGAATTACCAGTAGATAAGTTCATGGACAATAGGTCATCAATGGCTATTAGCCAACCCTATGTTCCAGACGTCTCTGAGCTTCCAACTGCTAGAAACTAGGACTGGATGACAAGGGATAAATCAGTAGAAACTGCCCTGTTCTGTTCATTCCCTCTGAAGCATCTGGCGCTGTCCACTATCAGAGACACTATACTGGGCTAGATGGACCATTGGTCTGACTCAATATGGGCATTCTTATGTAAAATGTCTTTAACAAGTAACACATCAAGCCAAATAACTCAGTGACTTCACTGGAGGTAGAATTATACTACTCCAGATTTACCCTGAGGTAGCTGAGCACTATTTGGTCCCAGGAAAGGTAAGGGCCACTTCAATCACAGAGTGGCTCCACTGTCATTCTGGAGCCTGGTGTAAAGATTCTCTCTCCTGCTGATCTTCACAGAATCAGCCTAGATCAAACATATATACTTTGCTTTGGCACAACAACCAGGATTTCTCCCCAAATACAGAAATAAACTCCTTACCAATATGTCTATATTTTTTTCTTTCTTTTTTACCAGGTTGGCAGCAAATGCCTGCCAGGCCTAATCTTTCAATCAGTCAGTTTCTCAGTCAGGGACGTTGGGGCTCTTAAGTGCTGCTATGGTTCTGAGTAATTACCTGAACAAAAATGTGCCTGAGATTGGATTAACTATTGTGTCATATATATTCAGCACCACACTCTCAGAGCATGAAAGGAAGAAACCTGGAAAGTACCAGGGAGCAGATACAAAAGATAAATAAATAAATAACCTAAAATAAAAAAGGAGAGGGAAAAAATGTAACTGTACTATGGACCCTGGGCAAATTTCCGTGTTCAGATGTGCATGGAAAATCCTGACTGCAAGATCCTGCTGTGCTTAACTGTGCAAAACTCCCACTGGTATGAATAGTTGTTCTGCAGTTAGGGAGAAGAGAGAATTTCAGTCAGGTCAGATTTTTCCTTAGGCTTGGACTATACTTAAAATTTATAATCCAGCACAGCTATGTCAGTCAGGGGTGTGAAAACATACCCCTGACCAACATAGCTATGGCAACAAAACCCCAAGCACAGATGTAGCTATGCCAACAGAAGAGTGCTTCTGTCTGCATAACTAATGTCATTTGGAGGGAAGGAGGACAGAAATCTCCCTTTGTCAATGTACCCTGTGTCTACATTAGGGAGCTATGCTGGCATAGGTTCTGTAATATGGACACAACCTTATACTCTTGTGGATACACTTTCAACATATTAGTGCCTGTGGGTACTAATCATTCTTTCCAACAATGGACTTGTTGCTGGCCACATTTTATTCACAGATTCATAGACTGCAAGGCTAGAAGAGACCATTAGATCATCTAGTCTGACCTCCCTGAATACATAGAGCATAGAATTTCACCATTACTCCTGTACTGAGCCCAATAGTTATTCCTCTCTTAAATTTTTGTCTTTGGTCTGAATCACTTTTTTATTGCCTACTTGCACAACTGGGCCTCCAGCTGACATTCTAGCAAATCTGTAAGTGGTCTTAGTACAGTCACAATAAAAGCAACCATCACAGTTGGCAGTAATTGGAAACCTTGTTTGCAGTCTCAGCCTAGAGGCCAAGGATTGATTGAACATGGAGTTAGAACTCATATACTTCACTGCTGGAAGATGGCCATTCCAGAAGAAGGATGAGGCATTTTGGTTGGGCAATGCGCAGAAGCTTGCACTTGCTGTAATTGTTTGGTGGCTAAAAGCAGAGCTTCTAGGCCTATAACTCTGACATTCTGCAGTCACTGAAAAATAAATCATTAATAGTACAAGATAGAACAAATAACTGACTAGTACTGATTTAATGATACTGTTTCTCCAATACATAGTTGAAATAATCATACGAGGCAGAAAAGTCAAAATATTTATAACACAATTATGTGTAACAGAGTGATGGATGATGAAATATACACTGTCTCTTGCACTCTGAGGATATGTCAACAATAATACTAACATGGTGTGTTTGCACTAGAGAATTGTTAATTGAATCAGTGGGATTACACTAGTTTAAATAGCAACTGTACAAAACATCCATACTAACAGTCGTAGCTCATGTTCAGTTGTACCCAGCTACCACATGCAGCACTCCAGTCAAATGTTGTAGGCACATAGCCCTTCTAGGTACCTATACTACAGCTCCTGAAATAGCTCTTTGAAGCAGTGCCCTATGGGAGATTTAGAATGGGATTCTAGGAGCCCAAGGGAATTTTGGAGAACAGGCTCAAGGTTAGGCAAATTTTAAGAATTCTAAGTTTTTCAAACCCATTCAACTATCAATTCCACTGCCATCCTTTCACCTTTTGCCTTCACAAAACATTCTGGAGACCTTAGCATAGTTTTGGTGATGTTCTAGTCCAGGGATCGGCAACCTTTGGCATGTGTCCCTTAAGGAAAACCACTGGTGGGCCGGGATGGTTTGTTTACCTGCAGCGTCAGCAGGTTCGGCTGATCGCAGCTCCCACTGGCCGCAGTTCGCCATCCCAGGCCAATGGGGGCTGCGGGAAGCGGGGGCCAGCACATCCCCCAGCACACGCCTCTTCCCGCAGCCCCCATTGGCCTGTTACGGTGAACCGCAGACAGTGTGAGCTGCGATCAGCCAAACCTGCAGACGCTGCAGGTAAACAAACCATCCCGGCCCACCAGTGGATTTCCCTGACGGGCTGCGTGCCAAAGGTTGCCAATCTCTGTTCTAGTCTGTAGTCTGACTCTGAGCCTGAACCTGCTGAGGATACCTTTCTCCTCCACTCTTTAAAGAATGCCTCTGTGATGTCCAAAACCTGCAAAGCTGGAGTCTAAGGCCAAATGTGGGGAATCGTAGAAATGTAGGACTGGAAGGAATCTTGATAAGTCATCTAGTCCAGTCCCCTGCACTGAGGCAGAATTATCTAGACCAGGGGTCCCACTGCGGCCCGCGGAGGAGAAACACATGCGGCCACACTGCCGGCAATGTCTGCTGCAGGCACCGCCCCCTGCAGCTCCCATTGGCTGGGTGAGAGGGACAGAGATACCATCACTAGTTACCGGGCAGAGTCAGCTATGGAGGCAGCATCATTAGTTGCCAAGCAGAGTCAGAATCACTTTTTTCCACAATGACTCAATGAATATAAACAAGTCAAAATACCAAACACAACTATTTGATGCACACCTTGCTGCAATCCTAAAAGTTTCAACTGCTCAATCACTGAGGCCAAACATCAACAAACTGACAGAACTGAAGTGTTGCCAGGTGTCTGGCAAACACTAAAAACTCTGTGGCAGGCGAAGAATTGTATAAAGTTGTATGACAGTTTTATTATTTCTAAGAAATTCAAAATAAAAAATACAATATAAACGTTTTCTTTTCTGAACACCATCTTCAGTGACATTATTGGCCCGCTGGGAGGATTTGAGGACTGGCACTGGCCCTAAGGTAAATTGAGTTTGAGACCCCGGATCTAGACTATCCCTGACAGATGTTTGTCTAACCTGTTCTTAAAAACTTCAGTGATAGAGATTCCATAATCTCCCAAGATAATTTGTTCTAGTGTTCCCTACCCTTATAGTTAGGAAGTCTTTCCTATTGTCTAACCTAAATCTGCTTTGCTGAAATTTAAGCCCATTACTTCTTGTCCTATCTTCAGTGGATATGAAGAACAATTTATTACTCTCCTCTTTATAATAACCTTTTACTTACTTGAAGACTTCTCATGTCCCCCTTCTCCATGTCTTCCCCCAATCTTCTCTTCTCCAGACTAAACAAACCCAGTATTTTCAATTTTTCCTAATAGGTCATTTTTTCTGGACCTTTAATCATTTTTGTTGCTTTCCTCTGGACTTTCTCCAATTTGTCCACATCTTTCCAAAAGTGTGGTGCCCAGAACTAGACACAGTACTCCAGCTGAGGCCTTATCAGTGCTGAGTAGAGTGCTGGAAGAATTACTTCTCGTGTCTTCTTTACACTCCTGGTAATATATCCCAATGTTTGCCTTTTTTGTAATGGTATTACATTATTGACTTATATTTAGTTTGTGATCCACTATAAACCCCAGATCCTTTTCTGCAGTGCTCCTTCCTAGGCAGTCATTTCCCATTTTGTATTTGTGCAACTGATTATTTCTTCTTAAGTGGAGTACTTTGCATTTATCCATGTTGAATTTCATCCTATTTATTTCAGACCATTTCTCCAGTTTGTCCAGATCATTTTGAATTCTAATCCTGACCTCCATAGCTCTTGAAATCCCTCCCAGCATTGTATCAGCCACAGACTTTATCAGTGACAAAGAGTCCTGTGGCACCTTATAGACTAACAGACATACGTTTTGGAGTCACTAAATCAATGCATCTGACGAAGTGGGTATTCACCCACGAAAGCTTATGCTCCAATACGTCTGTTAGTCTATAAGGTGCCACAGGACTCTTTGTCAGTTACCCCTCTGATACTAGACTTTATAAGTGTACTCTTTATGCCATTATCCAAATCATGTATGAAGATATTTAATAGAACCAGACCCAGGACAGGTACCTGTGAATTGCCACTTGATATGCCCTTCCAGCTTGACTGTGAACTACCGATAACTACTCCCTGACTAGTTCTCCAAACAGTTGTGGACCCAACTTATAATAGGTTCATCTAGGTTATATTTCCCTAGTGCATGTGAGACAGTATCAAAAGCTGTACTAAAGCTGAGATATATTATATCTACTGCTTCCCCCATCCACATGGCTTGTTGCCATATCAAAGAAGGACATTAGGTTGGTTTGACATGATTTGTTTTTGACTAATTCATATTAACTGTTACTTATCACCTTATTATCTTCTAGATGCTTACCAACTGATTGAATAAGACTGAGTTCCTCTTAAACAGGGCAAATCTTTTTCACTTTATTGGAGCAAATATTGGAATCCCAGGTCTTGTTATAGAGGGCCTTCAGGCCCTTTATTTTTTCCCAACTCTGTTTCTCAGAGTGAGTGATACCCTGCTGAGCAAGATTCTCAGAGTTCTGGACATAGACCAGAACATTTCAAACTACAGAGTTCAGCTGGGACTCTATCTTTTTCTCATCCCTGATGTTCACAAGTGCCCCAGTATCTGTCTTAGCCCTGCTTGTAGAATTCTTGTGAGGTAATTTCTGAGATAGACTCCAAAACTAGATTGACAACATCACAATTGCAAAGAAGTCAATGCTGTAAGAACATCCTTGACAAGTTGGAATATTGGTCTGAATTCAACAAGATGAAGTGCAAAGTACTTCATTTAGGAGGGAAAAACCAAATACACATCTACAAAATGGGGAAAAACATGGTAGTGCTGCTGAAAAATATCTGGGGGTTAGAGTGGATCACAAATGAAATATGAGTCAGCTAAGTGGTGCACTTGTGAAAAAGGCTAATATCATTCTGGGTTATTGTCAGAGGCTTTGTGTCCAAAGTCCAGCGGTATTGCCCAGTGGCGAGAGTCTGTGGCCATGTTGCCTACGGATGAAAGTCTGTGAGGCCAGCAGTAGGGAAACCTAGGCTATCCCTGCTCCATCAGCTTCCAAGCCAGGGTCCTGTGACTGGCAAGTCGGATATGTGGACTGGGGGTGAATGCCTCCAAGCCTGTTCCTTGAGTCACTTCCCACCACAGCCCCTGACCCTCCAAAGTCATCAAAGGGTATGCTTATGGACTCTCAAAACAGGGGGAGAGTCCTCGCTGACTGTGATCCAGGATCTTCTCCATTGGTCATGGCCTGCTGTTCCCAGTCTCCACGGGGCGGGGAGGAAGGGGAGGATGTCTTCAGCAGTAGGGTCTGGTCCTGGTGGTGTGGAGTTCCTATGGCCTCTCTGCAGGAGACACCAGCGTAGGACTGCTCCTTTGCTCTGTCCACCCAAATGGAACTCTCTTTTGAGGCCTGCCTCCATTGTGAGCATGCCCAGCAGGTGTAGCTGGGCAGGGCCTTCTGGGCCCAGATTTGCTCATTAACCCTTGGTTCCCTAGTGTAGGGCTTATACATTGCATCACAGGTGTATTAACAGGAATCTTGTGTGTAAGACATGGGAGGTAATTGTCCTACTCTACTCCGCACTGGTGAGGCCTCAGCTGGAATTCTGTATCCAATTCTGGAGTGCCACACTTTAGGAAAGATGTGGACAAATTGAAGAAAGTCCACAAGAGAGCAACAAAAGTGATAAAAGGTTTAGAAAACCTGACCTCTGAGGAAAGGTTAAGAAAACTGGGCATGTTTAGTCCTGAGAAAAGACTGGAGGGGGGGACACCTGTTAACAGCCTTCAAATATGTTAAGGGCTATTACAAAGATGACTGGGATCCACTGTACTTCATGTCCACTGAAGGTAGGACAAGAAATAATGGGCTTAATCTGCACCAAGGGAGACTTAGATTAGATATTAGGAAAACCTTTTAACTAGAAGTGTAGTTAATCTCTGGAATAGGCTTCCAAGGGAGGTTATGGAATCCCCATCACTGAAGGTTTTTAAGAACAGGGTTAGACAAACACCTTCCAGGGACGGTCTAGGTTTACTTGGTCCTACCTCAGCATAGGGGGCTGGACTTGACTTCTGAAGGCTCTTCCAGCCCTATGATTCTATGAACAGGAGGGCAATTGTACAGCTCAATTTGTATAAATAAGGAGCTTCCAGAAAACTTGACCCCAAACTGCAGAAACTCAGACAGCCCATCTAAGGAGACATTGCACTGTGGGAGGATGGTGAGTGGACTAATTTTGCCAACAAGACATCTGCAGTCTGCAATAGAGCAGCACTAGTGAAGACAGTCATGGCAGTGGATGACACCGTACCTAGCTTTGCTCAGAGCAAGTGCAATCCAAAGTGTAATGTGATCCTTTGTGCACGTCTGGAAGCGATTTTGTGTGGGGATGCATTGTACATTGCAAACATGCAAGGAAGAGGCCACATGATAGTCTCTAGTTCAGATAAGGCCAGATACTTAAGAATCACAGCAATAAATCAATAAATAAAAACAAAAAAGAATGAGTACGACCCACAGTCTCTGGAAACATCTACTCTTTCATAACACATGGCACAGTACAAAGCAGGGAAGTAACATTGGCAGCTTAGTAACTACCATGGCAGCAACTATTGAATACATCGGCCAGAGGGGGACTAAGGATAGCACGGACAGGACCTATTATTACTGGCAGTGGGATGCTAACTTTTCTAGAAATCTCTTATAGAGTTCAGGAAAGCAATGTGCTAAAGATTTCGCTCTTGCTGGACTGTGGTTTTATTTCTGCAACCAGTGAAATAAGTAATTTCTTTCAAAGCATCAGGGGAAACGTTCACACATTTAGAAACAACAATCTAGGGCCAGGCCTGGCTGTTGATAAATACACATGTGTGCTGCACACAAGATCTTCAGATAACAAGCACAGAGTCTTGCAGCTTCCCTCAGGAGAATTACAAAGCAATTCATACTTTTAACATTCTTTAGCACTATGTCCGTCCTGTTATATTTGATGGGGCCTGCAGACCATACCATTTCAGTGCCTACTCCAGTACATTTTAACCATGTTAAATGCCAGCACATTATCTAGTGAAAATAACCTCCTTTCCTAGTATAAGGTTTATATTTGTGCTAGAACATTTTACACTGTTTTGTAAACTTGGTGGATTGGGCTGTAGAGAGTGTGAAAAGTATTTAAAAATACATATGACTGGAACAGGACCTTGCCTCCTCCAGCTTGTTTGGCTTTCCCTGTGCCCAGATTGCCCCTCAGTGGAACCTTTCAGGGATAAAGCATAAACCTCAGTTGTCCTTGGCCAGGTACTCATGCCTTCTACTCCACTGCTGACTCAGCCTTCTCATAAAAGAAAGTTGAGGAGGGTTACCATATGTCCAGATTTTCCCGGACATGTCCGGCTTTTTGGTCCTCAAATCCCCGTCTGGGAGGAAATCCCAAAAAGCCGGACATGTCCAGGAAAATAAGGAGGGAGGGGTCGTGGGGCTTGGGTCCGGGCTGGAGCTGCTGGGGCTGGCGGTGCTCGGCTGCCGGCCGGCAGTGCACGGCCAGGGCCAGTGCCGGTGCCGGGCCGGAGCCGCTCGGCCGGAACCGGGGCCCAAGCCGAGCTGGGCTGGAGCCGCTGGGACTGGGGCTGGGGGTGCTCGGCCGGAACTGGGACCGGGGGTGCCCGAGCCTCTGGGGCCGGCGGTGCTCGGCCGGAGCCGCTCGGCCGGAACCGGGACCGGGGCCGGCGGTGCCCGGGCCCAGCGGTGCCCGGGCCGCTGGGGCCAGCAGTGCTCGGCCAGGGCCGGAGCCACCGGCTGGCGGTGCTCGGCCAGGGCTAGGGCTGGTGCCGGGCCCGAGCCGAGCTGGGCTGGAGCCGCCGGGGCCAGAGCCTCTTGGCCAGGGCCAGCCGGGCACTGGAGGGAGCCGCTCGGCCGGGAGGGCCCGGACTGGGCCGCGCCTCCTCGCGCCCCGCCCCAGCTTACCTGCTGCCTCCCTGTTTCAGGCTTCCTGCGAACATTTGATTCACGGGAAGCAGGGGAGGGGGAGGAGCAGGGGGGCGGAGTGTTCAGGGGAAGGGGCGGGGGCGGGGCGGGGCCAGGGCCCCATGGAGTGTCCTCCTTTTTTTAAATTAAAATATGGTAACCCTAAAGTAGAGGCTCTCTCTCTACATCATCCCCCAACAGCGTTTTTTGTCTTAATACTTTGCAGTAGAATCATGACTTTTAAAGGGATATTTAATAGCAGAGAACAGAAAATACAGAATAAGTATTAACTGAAAGCAGGATAAGAAAAACAAATACCAGTGTTGCCAAATCTCTCATGGCTTTATTGTGAGTCTTGTGACTTTTGGTGTTTTTCTTGAAGCCCCAGCTCCTGGAGACACTTGATTGAATGAGAATCTAAACTTTTATTAGAAAAAAATATAACTTTCTAGCCCTCGGGGTTGTGGGGAAAAGCTTCAAAATGTGGCCAGAATGCACCCTGTTTCATTTGCAAATAGTGGTGCTGAATGCAGGTTAAGCTGCACAAGTGGAACTTTATTAAATCCTGTGCACTGCTCTGTCCATGCAGCTAAGTTGCTTCCAGCCTAACCCCATATTCCCTAGTCTTCTGGTGTCCCTTCAATAACAGTCCCTCCAGGGAACATGGACCCTCCGACTCCTGTTCCACTGATCATTATATATCGTCCCTGTTTTACAAAAATTTTAAATATAAAATAATTGATGCCCAGACCCTCACCCAATGTCCCTTTGGCATGAGCTTACTCGCACATAGTTGAATTGGAGCATTGTCTTTACCACAGACTCAGCTGGTTACATAGTCTTTGAGGACTTGTCTACACTTAAAATGCTACAGCGGCACAGCTGCACTGCTGCAGCTACACCAATGTAGCATTTCAGTGTAGACATTACCTATACCAACAGGAGGGGGTTCCCCATTGGCATAGATAATCCACCTCTCTGAGAGGAGGCAGCTTAATCGACAAAAGCTTAAGACGGCTTACTACACCAGTGAGTGGTGTGAATTTTTCATACTCATAAGAAAGATGGTTACGCTGACCTAATTTTCTAGTGTACACCAGGCCAGAGATAGTTTGGTCTCCTCAACAATCAGGAGTGCCCTATCTCTGGGCTGGTCTACACTAGAAAATTAGATCAATCCAGCTACGTCGCTCAGGGGTGTGAAAAAGCTGACCTAAATTCCTGCGGAGACAGGGTTAAGTCAATGGAAATCTTCTGTTGACCTAGCTCTTGCCTCTTGGGGAGGTGGATTACCTATGCTGACAGGTGAACCCCTCCCATCAACATAGGTAGTGTCTACACTGAAGCATTATTGCAGCTGCCCCACTGTAGCATTTCAAGTGTAGGCAAGCTCTCTGTCTCCTGTCTCTGAGTAGGTCTACACTGCAGTTGGACACCCGCATCTGGCCCATGCTGGCTGACTCGGGCTCAGGCTAAGGGGCTGTTTAGCTGCAGTGTAGATGGTTGGGTTCGGGCTCAGGCTGCAGCCCAAGCTCTGGGACCTTCTCGCCTTCCAGGATCCTAGAGCCTGGGCTCCAGCCCAAGCTCAAATGTCTACACCGCAATTGGACAGTCCCTTAGCCCAAGTTTCACGAGCCTGAGTCAGCTGGCATGGGCCAGCCATGGGTTTTCAATTTCAGTGTATCCTTTGAGTCTAGCAAACTCTCCCCCTCTGGAGTCTTCTTCCTCCTGATGGCATTGGCCTCTGGATGGTTTGGTCTCTCCATTTTATGATGATCTCTGCCAGATCTCTCTGGGCACTGTGTCTTCTTCTGGCTCATGTTTCCTCTTCCTTCATCTCACTTGTCCCTCTTGTGTCACCACCTCTTATGACCTGGTGCCATTCTACCCCTCCCTCATGACGCCATTAGTCCATTCTTTCTGCTGTCTCCCTAATGGCTAGATCCCCACAGGAGTGCCTGTCTCCAGGACTGACCAGTTGTGCTCTAGTGCCTGCTTTCTCTAATTGTTGGCCATCTCCTCTCAGGAGTATCTTCATCCTTCCAGCTGCAACAGGTCTGTCCTCAGTGGTAGCATGGTTTTGGTCCTTTGTTTCTTCAGTGCCTGCGCTGGACAGTTTTGGCACTGCTGTGATGAGGTATTCTTGTGTGCCAAAAATGCTAACACGGGGTCTGCACCAGAATAAATAGCCATGTGTAACAATCTTAGATGTTTTCACAGCTGATTCCACTTGTCACTCTGTGGGTATGCTGGGGTAGAGGTGGAGTGGTCAAATTCCCCATTTGTATGCACATTACTTCAGAAGCAAATTGGAGTCTGTTGTCAGTGAATACAGTGTCTGGAATGCCATATCTCACAAAGTGGGCCTTCAGTTTGCTAATCACTGACTTGCTTCTTTTATCAGGCAGGGCATCAACCTCCTAAACAATTTTACAGTAGTACACTGTAATCAACTACTGCTTTTCCTTGAAGGTAAACAAGTCTGCTCGCACTTTGCTCCATAGTCAGGTGAGCAGCTCATGTGGTAAGTCTCTCTTTCCACTGGAGGAAATCACACAACCAGCAGGTATCACACCCTTTTATCAAGGAGCAGAGTTGTATATTCACTCCCAGCCAGACAACACACACTCAAGCCTGTCTAAGGCAGCTATCAATGGCCAGTAGTGAGGCATTGTGAGCTGGTGTGCTAATGCGACAGCGTCCCCTTTGGTCAGACAAGCGTTGCACAGAGTTCACTCGGTCTGGTTGGGCAGTCAGTCAGCTCCTCTTGCCAGAGTCTCTATGGTAGTCCTATTCTGAGCTATGAAGGGTGTTAGTTTCAATCTCACTGTAGTACACAAGTTTCCCAATTATACTTGGTGGGGTTAGCTGGTCCTGCTCCTCAGGGGTCGGGGAAACTCCTTCGGTTCTTAAGTCTCTGTTGGGGAATCGGTAGGGAAACCCAGTCCCACCCACTCCACAGGGTTCCAGCTCAGTGCCCTTTAACCAAGCAGCAGAATCAGGCCACAACAACTGCTCCTGCTGAGCTCCTCCCTACCTTCCTGGGTTCTGTGGGCTTCTTCAGTCTGTTGGATCCCTTCTCTGGGATTTTGTCTCTGGGAGCTTCTCGTCAGCTTGCTGGCAGGACTTTCCTTCTCCAGCCAGCTGCCCCCTCCCTCTGCCCCCCAGCTGCCAACCAGTGCTGGCTGATGATTGTTGCATTAACTCCTGCATTAACTCCTTGGCTGCCAGACCAGTATGGGGTCTAAATGCCCCAGGACAGGCATGTATTTTTTGCATGACATCCTTTCATAATGAGGTCGGACAGCAACTCTGTCCTCAAAATATGATTCTGTACACTCAGCTCATCTTAATTTGAAAATATGGTTCTGCTCCTACCAGCACTTGGCTTTTTTCTTCTGGCCAAACTGCTAGTATTGCTTTCTTGATTGCCTGTAACTGGATGTCCTTTTCCATAGCCAATTTGATTTTCATCAGCTTTGCTGTTGATACTGGGAGATAGTGCAGCATGTTAATGGATTCAGAGTCTTGATCCTTTTCTCCCAGCTCGCTGATGCTGGGTATATATGTTCTGCTCATGGTGTCAACTAACATCAGTAATTCTCCTGGACAATATCTGATCTCTCCCTGGTAGTGCTGGAGGTGCATCAGCATGTGCTGCAAACTCTTTGGAGCACTCAGAAGGAGGTTTGCCTTGGTTATCTCTAGGAGTTAGTGGTCTGATTGCTCTATTACTGGGTGTCCATAGGTGTCCTGGTGGAGTCTCTCCACTCCAGGTATCACAATCAGAAGCTCTTTCTCTATTTCAGACTGATCAGGGGTACACGGACAGGGCTCTGCTGGCATAAACAACTGCCTGCTCCTGCAAAAGAACTACACCCAATCATTTATCCCGTGCATCACACTGGAGTGTCAGTGGATCTCTTGGCTGGTAGTACTTCAGGGCAGGGATATCCATTATCATTTGTTTCAGCATGTCAAATGCTTGCTGTTGGGGACCTACCCAGTCCCAATCTACATCCTACCTTGTGTACAGACATGTGGGTTCCACTGCTTCAGCCAACTGCAGACAGAACTTGGACAGAAGACTTATTCCTATGAAGCGCTGCACCCCTTTCACATCCACTGGTGCTGGCATGTCTCTGGCTGCCTGGATCTTGTTGGGATCTGCTTTTAGTCCCTCTGTTATGAGCAGATGTCCAATTGATGGCACCTCACACTGTCACATTTCTTCTGGATTGAGTTTTATGTTCTTTTCCCTGCATTACTGTAGAAAAGCTTGTGGTTTTCAGTCATGGTCTCATTCAGTTTCTGTATCATTGATCCCTCCACTTACAATGAGGATATCATCTGCAATTATTTTCATCCCAGGCAGTCCTTCCAGCACTTGGGTGAGCCTCTGGAACACCTCTGGTGCTAGGCTTATGCCCATCAGCTTGCAGAACCATCTGTAGTGACCAAATGGTGTTGCAAAGGTTGTCAGTATGGAGCATTCACTGAGGTTGGTATTGACCCTTGTTGCTTTCCTGTCCTGACAGCCTGAACCTGATACGTTTTCAGACTCAAGGAGAGACTCATGATATTATCACTGCTGTCTGATGTGCCATCCTCCTCTTATGCAACTCTGACTGAATCTTTCTGAAACCTTCCTCTGCTCTTGCACACACTAAAATAGATCAACTTGCCACATTCCTTTCAATGCTGTCCTAGTGCTGGGCACTTGTCCTTTATCCTTGCTATCTCCCATTATGTATCTCACTATGGATATGGAACCCTGGTCAGGTTGCTATCCTACTCTCCCTTGCTATTGTCTCATTGCATGCATTTCTGGGGGTGTTTTGCTCCCTAGAGCTTTCATCCTCTCTTAAGGCTTCTGCTGCATACCCCACATCTAAGCATCTTTCTAATGTTAGATGGCCTTCCCAGAGCAACTGTTCCCACAGGCAGTGATGCCAAGTGCCACAGACTATCCTGTCCTGAATTAGGGAGTCTGTCAAGGTCCTAAAATTGCATGTAGCAGCCATTGTGTGTAAGGCTGTAACATAGGGGTCTATCCCCTCACCTGTGGAATGGTCTCTAGTGAAAAACTGATGTCACTCCACAGTTTTGTTCAGCTTTGAGGAGCAATAGGATGGCTGTGAGACTTGAGGCAGTGGTGAGCTTCAGAGGGGTGCAGATCTCTCTCTCTCTCTGCCTTGTTCTCCAATAAGATAAAATAACAGATTTACTTTCCTTCTGTTGTCATCCTCCTGCATGGCCAGGTGTGTGTACAGCTCAAGCTCCTCCTTCCATCAGGTTCATTACTGGGCTAGGTTTGTGTCTGCAAAATCCAGAGCTCTGGGGGACTTCAAACCAAGTTCCATGGCTCATGCTGCCAGCTGCTGTCACGGCCAAATTGTGGCAGCCATACCCAGTGGTCAGAGCCAGAGTCCACACTCACAAGACAGGAGTTGAGAGTCAGGATACTGGGAGATCAGAACCACAAGTCAGGAACCAAAGTCAGGCTAGGTCAGAGGCAGGAGACAAACTGGAGATCAGAACCACAAATCAGATGCCAGGAGTCAAGCCAGGTCAGGATGCCAGGAAATCAGGAGAGCAGAAGCCCAATTGTTCAGACAGCTTCCTGTTCCTGCTGCTGGCTTAAGTAGATACAGCAGATCAATCAGCTGCTCTGGAACTCCACCAGTAGGACATCAGGGGTGGGGCATAGGCTTCCTGGGTCCTAGGTAAGCAGCTGTCAGCAGGCTGATAAGTGGAAGGTTGGAGCATGGCTGCTCCTGTGGACCCAGGTTCAAGAGCAGTGGGTCTTGACAGCCAGATACTGCACTGCAAAGAACGCACAGCTCCAACACTGCCACCATGTTTCATTTGCAAAGAATGAAGCTTCATGTTTTATTAAACCCTGTGCACTGCTCTTTCCAGGTGGCTATGTTGCTTCTAGCCTATCTCCCCACATTCCATGTTCCAATGGTGTATCATCAATAACAGTCCCTCCAGGGAACATTGGCCCTCTGCCTCCAGATCCACTGGTCATGATACACCCCCAAATCCTCAAAATCCAGAGTGCACATTCAAAATACCCAACTTTAATACATTTTATCTCATTTTTCAGCCAAATCGCATGATTTGGGGGCCTCACGTGATTTTTAAATGTTTGGGATGGGTAATACTGCAATATGAACTTAGCAGGTTCCTACAGTCAGCAGACCTGCAACTGTTGCAGAATATTGGATAAGCAGAATGAGAATCCTACACTTTAAAGTCTTTTTTTTTCTACCTCAGCTTCATTTATGTATCCCTGCTTCTAGTCACAAAAGTCAGTGCAGTTCCCAGTAAATCTCCCTTGTCCAGCATGTCTCAATGAAAAGTGCTTCAGAATAGGATTTATAGGAAATACATTTTCATTGTCTTATCCAAAAACCCCAGCTTTTCATAACCAAGGAAGTTACCCAGAGTATCACCTTACCAAAACCAATTTAGTCCTCCTCAGAAGTTTATATCGAGAACCTTTTATAGTCTGTATGGATGTAAGCGAGAGTTGGCCTGTAAGCACAGATGCACATTGGTCTTACAGGGGCTGAGGTTGCTGGTGGGAGTTGTAGTCACATGACGGAGTTCAGGCAGTGGACCAAGCCTCTTGTGACTACCCGCTGGACACTAAATAGAGGAATGCTCCTGGCTCAGAGTTGAGAAGATGAAGGTTAAGTTAAGATCTTGAGGTAAGCCCCTTCCAAAGGGATCTAGCAGGAAGCCTTGGAGATACCCAGGAAAGTTGGCATATGTGAAAGGGCATGTTCTCTCCACTTGCTGAAAAGTTAGGAAGGCCACTGCTGGGTGTTAAGATTCTTTTGTATCACTTTGATGCTGTTTTGGAAGTCTCCTTAAAATTAACAAAATAAAATAAGATTTAGCCCTGTGGGAAGGAACCTCAGATAAAATAAAGTAAGTGCCAATTTTGGTCTAACTTTCCAGGCAGAGTATCTGCAAATTGGCATACAGGATGATAGGTCACCTCTTTAGACTGTTCGGACATTGCCTTATGGATGTTAAATCACCTCTTTCCACAACAGTATGCATGTTACCAGCCTACATTCATCCTAATCACTCCGAACAAATATGTCTGACATGTGTGAGCAAATTCATTGCTGTTCTGAGCTTGGGTTTACAGCTCAGTAACTAGCAAATTATATCAGGAAGAAATAATAGAGGAGATTAAATAGTAAAATCATCAATATTTATATAGCAATAGAAGATCACAGAAGATAGGGTAAAAATATAGTAGTCTGCCACAGTAATTTAAGCATTACTGAACAAAAAGAGGACTACAATTCAGAAACACGAGCTATCTGTGTCCATTATCTGCACACAGGTGTACACAATGCTCAGTGTTGTGACCAGCTTTCAGTATTCAGAAACTGGAAGATTCCAGACAAAGACAGAGTGTAAAGGGAACTGAATAAAGTCTTAAAGCTGGAAACTGGAACAAAATCGAGTGTGTTGTGCTTGATTTGTCTTTTGGAAATGATCCTTTCTTGAGACTCAGAGACTGGAATAACTGGAACCACACATGTTGCAATCAAAGAGTTTCAGATTTGTACAAAGCCTGGTGTATTACAAGGTAAAATATGTTGATTGGGAGCTCTGTTATTTTAACTGATTAGGCTCAATTCACACCTGCTAGTAACAGGGGTTGCATATAATCTGAATAATTGGTGCAAATATTGGTAGAAATATTACATTAAAAGAACACCCAATATTGATTAATTTAATTAAAAACTTAAGAGAAATTTCTCAAAGGAAATGTGGCAGAATCAAGAAAAAATCTGAAAAGGAGACTGAATGGATGTAAAAGAGGGATCAAAACTGTCAACAGAACAATTTCCCAGAAGAGAGTAGTCTGGTTTGCATCACTGCCATCTTTGGGGGTACCCCTAAAGCAGGGCAAATTTAATCTGGCTCCAGGTTACATTGCTTCTGGCTCTGGCCAGGGCATTGAATTAATGAATCTCCTGAGTTCCCTGGCCATGCTCTCTCCTTGCACAGCACCATTCTCTATGTTGGCTGTGTCTCAAGGTCCCTGATAGAGTGAACGTTGTCAGTATCTCACACTGCTGCAGTGCAACCCCCTTTTAGACAGATATTTTCCCCCAGGTCAGAGGACTGTGAAACTCAAGGTTGAATCAACCCTATCATTTGTACTTTCAAAAGTCAAAATTTGAGGTGCATTGTTCTTTGTGGCACTGCCTGAAAATCCCAGGTGCAACAGTTCACACACTGGTGGAAGTGGTTTGCAGTGTCATTGCAACAGACTAATAAATCAGCAGAGCAGTATTCTCAGAGGTCTTGCTTTCCTAAAAGCAGAGGTCTGAAATGGAGAGAACCCTGCTGAATGCCCTTCCCAGACATCAGAGTGAATGATCATCTGTTATATTTGTCAGTTTAACAAATTATGGTAATAAAGTGGGAGAATACCAGTTCCAGGAAGGACACAGGGAATACATTTTTATCTATGTGAGATAAATATGCTACATAATGAAGAGCAATTGAGAGGTATGCTCTATTAAATTACTAATCACTAGTTCGATCTTCTTTGTACCACTCTAAAAACAAATATGAAAAAGAGCAAGACTGTTCAGTCAGACCCTCAAACAGCCAGCAAAAGTAGGAAAAAGACAAAAGCAAAAAACCAGATCCAGAACATGGTAAAGGAAACTGGCATTTGATAAGATGTGAGGCTTGAGGAATAAAATCAGCAAAAAATAAATTACTTATATGGTAACTGGAACAAACACAATGGGGAGTAGGGAAAGACATTAGAGGACATTTGAAAATCTTGGAATGGAGATTTGCAATTTATTAGGGCTATTGACTCAAAAAGTAGAGTTCATTATCTTAAAAAGTAGTAGTACAACTGGTTTTAAATGAATTAGGCATGCAGATTTCATTGTTGGCCCTTTTAGATACCAGATAAGCAATAATAGTAATTAATACAGTTATAGGCAGGCCAATCAAAAAATTAAAATCAGGCAAGTTACCAATTATATCAGAAAATACTACATATAGTACCAAATACATACATAACACCACATATTTAAGGCCTCCATTTGTGCATGTGAAACTTTGCAGACACAAATCTCTTGCATGCTCAAGTTTGCACACAGTTACTCGCCCATACAAATGACAGAATCTACTTATGCAAAACACTTACATCAATTTCTGTATAAAAATAGAGTTTTGCATGTGTAACTTGTTTAATTTGTGTGCAGAAGTGACATTGCACAAATGAAAGCCACGTTTAGAAGCTGCTCCATAAAGACTGATTTTTTCTACAGTGCATCACCACAATTTCTTGAAACAATTATGCTTCTAAGCTTCATTGATACAGCTGAAAAGTCAGACAGGGACAAACAGAAAACCCTGAGGGTTAAATCATGACAAGATGTTTTCATTTCATTTTATTTTTATTTTTTAAGGCGAGATTCTTGTTTGGTTACATTGGAGGTGAAAAGGACTTAAAGAAGATCAAAAGCTCCAGATACTCTAACCTACTTCACTGGAAAGACTTCTTATTGAATCAAACATGAACAGAATATAATTAGACTAAAACGATATGATCCAGATTGGTAGCTGTGAGCAGGTGGACTGCTGTAACTTCTTCAGTGTCTCTTTTATGAATGTCACTAGTGATTAGTAACAAAACTTATTTCTGAAAAAGAGTGAGAATGAATGTTTACAACAGAAATAAAAAGCTGAAAGTATTCTTCAAGCTGTAAAAAGGAAGAGCATTATAAAGTGCTCTTGCAAGACTGAAAATATAAAGGTAAGCCCCAGGACAATGGCAAAGAGAACATCAGAATATGAAATACTGCAGTAACAAGAATGGATGAACGTGGTTGGTGTTTGAATTTGTGGTGAAGCAGCTGGAAAGATTTGGCAGCAATGAGCATCCAATGGAACCAGATGGAAGAATGCAACAGAGAGAGAAACTGGAACTCCTACAGAAACAAACTAAAAAAATCTCACAAATATTCTGTGGCCTCAGCTTTCTACCAGTGGCTTTTGTATCCCCAAAAAAAAACCAAAGGCAAAAAAAGGATAATGGGAAAAGTGACGAGGGCAGAATGTCTGTCACAAATTGATCACAGAGAGCAAAGAGCAAACATACAAGTTATTGAAATTATGCAGGACTTGTTTATACAGGTATTCAGACTTATGACTGGCATTAGAAAGAGAAGCTGGATGTACTAGTCAGCGACATAAGAAGGCATTCTGACATATCTTTGTAGAACAAACTGATTTTAACTTTTCAGTTTCTGTGTGTCCTTTGCAGATGCTGGATTCTTGCTGTACAGTGCCACCTACAGGATGGATTGCAGTTATAAATAACATTCTTTTAGGAGCAGGGCTGAAAGAGATGCTCTATCATATGCTTTTATAGCATGGGTTTTCATGCAGCAGTTAAATCCAGGAATTCAAATGCATTAGTGTTTCAGTGCATATAAACATGTAACATAATACTGAGCAAGGCTTGGGCAGGAATGGAAAAATCATTGCCACACAGCTGGAAAAGGCTTGGCGGATAAATGATCACAGTACAGGCAATTTCTCTGTCCATAAAGTTGCTACTATGATGAAAGCCCCAGACAAAGCCTGCAATAATAAGCCATTTTATAAATAACGCTTTGAATTCCTTGGTGGGGAATATTTATACTTAAATGTGTGATACATTTTTTAAGGAAATACTAAAATAATTTGCCCTTGAAAAGTCATCTAGTTCTCCTGCTAGCTCTGGATACTTGTCAGTACATATTAGAGAGGAGAAAAAGCAAAATCAATCAGTGGGAAAAGGTACTGGAAAATTTACTGGTTGGAATCCTGGCCCCATTGACTCCACTCAAGCCAGAATGGGCTAGATATTATGAGTAAATGAATCTCTTCGAGCTCTAATTATTATAACTGGTGTGAGACAAAAGTAGCACTTCTATGGACTTGGGCACTGCAATTATTACTACTGCAAGTGATAGTGAAACTGAAAGCATGGATTGTCACCTTTAGATGCTACCTGTCCTGGTGCTGTAACAGAATTCCACTGCTGCATGCAGATTTCTGACTGTCAGCATGTGTTCTGTAGTGAATTGCTCCCTTTGAACTATTGTTGCAAACAGACGGTAAATACGTGCCATTCAAGCAGCCAGAAAGGTGAACTTCAAATAGAGTATGTGGGACAGATTCTGTTATTCTCATTCAATTGAGTAGCATTGTACTCCTTGAGTAGTCCCATTTTCTACAGTGGAACTACTTGCAGAGTATGGTACTACTCAGTGTGAGTGAGAGCAGGGACAGTCTTTTTGTTCTGTTTGTACAGCACTGGCACATTGGCACCTTAGTCTATGAGGAGGGCCCCTAGGCACTGTGGTAATACAAAGAATAATAATTAATCTGACCTATATGTATAGATTAATTCATTAAGAAAATCAGAGGAAGATTGCCGAGGAAAACTGACAGAATCAAAAACTTGGATAGGAGACTGATTATTAAATGTAAAAGGCTCAAAACTTCTATAGAACCACAGAGTTGTCAACTCTTTTGATTTCCATCAGGCATCTCATGATATTTGGCATTTTTCTTAAAGCCCCAGCTCCTGTAGTCAGATGATTACATGAAAATCTCAGCTTTCATTTTTTTAAAAGTAACTTTCTAACCTTTATGGTGATGAATGAAACCTTAAAAATGTGACCCAAGTGCACTCTAAAGGCTCAAACTGAAATGCCAAGAAAAAGAACCCAACATTTATTATTTTTAAAATCTCAAAATTTTCAAGCCAATCTCATGATTTTGGGGGCTTAATTTATTATTTTTGAATGCTTGGGCTGGCAATACTGGACTCAATCAGCAGGAAATAAATCAAATAGCAACAATCCACTTTGAAACTGACATACATATAAAATAAAGTAACCAAAACTACAACTATGAATGATGGAAATATAATAGTAATGCTTAGCACTTTTAATGCCTATTTCAAAGAATTTTATAAATATGGATATCATTAGTGTATTTAAGAAATTGTCAAGGACACTCAGTGCATTAGACGGGCACTCTTAGACTTTGTGCAAATCGAAATAAATATTATAAATTAACCCTACTTTATAGAGCGCTCTTGGAGGAGGCTAGCTCCTGGCCCCTCCTCCCTCTGTTTGAGGCCCTGTCCCTCCCCTGCCAGCGTCCAGAGCACACACACACCCTAGATCCATTGGCCCCTCCATGTGCCCCCAGCCCAAATGTGCCAGGAGGGCAGCGCGGCTGGAGTTCCCTCAGCCCTGGAGCACCAGGCAGACGGCGCAGTCCCAGCTCCCCCAGCACCAGGCAGACGGGCAGGGCAGCGTGGCCCCAGCCCTGGGGTCTTGTGTGCACCACAGCCCCAGCCTGCCTGGCCTGGCCTCTTGGCCACAGAAGAGAACAGCAGGCAGGGGAGAATCTGGGGGGTAGAGCATGGGCAGGGCCACAGCAGGCTGTATGGGGAGGCACAGTCTTCCCCTGCCTATGCTACCCGCCGCCCCTGGATTGCACGTTTGTTCAGCTGCAGGGCTGGAAATAAAACCCATCTCTCCTCACTACCAATCTTGAATTCTGTTCAATAGACCACATTGTCTCCTGCATGGATACATTAAGTTGCAAACAACCATGCAAATGAGTTTGTCTCATGATAAATCCATGAAATCCACCATTTTGTATGATGTGGAATGGGAAATAGAGAGCTTTGACAATGAGTTTCAAATTTCAAACTATTGGAAAGGGATTGGATAGTTATACGGATGTTAACTCTGAATATTCTTGATAATGGAAACACGTTTTGGAATGGATATTAAACCTCATGCTTCAGGGCTTAAGCCAGTGACTAACTATTAGAGACCAGGAGAGACCTGTGTAGGGAGTAGAGTATCCCACATCTGACTGTTGTGTGGTTCTCACACCATACACTGAAGCGTCTGGTGCAGGCCACTGTCAGAGATACGATAATGGACTAGTTGGACCTGGGATCTGATCCAGTCTGGTAATTCCTAAGTTTCTAGAGTGACTATTTTAAAACGGTATCTGAATGCGGTGAGTGTAGTCCTCATGAATGATGACAAATGGAGAAACTTGACTACTGCTGTCCTTTATCCACACGGATATAGTGGGGAAGTGTCACCATCTCCTTACCCCTGCTTCATCTAATGTGTGTCACCTCATTTTCTGGAGACAGAGTTGTAGACTAAAGTGTTAGTTGCATGGGGTGAAGGAGGTCACTAGGACCCAGTGACTTAAAGAATTCTGGCCAGTCCAGTGGAGGCAGGGCAGAGAGGGTAGGTAGGCTCCGCTCTCTTTTTCCTGGTACCTTGGCAGAGACAAAGGGGTAGTGCTGCAGTGAGTCATGTGAACAGCAATGCTATTCTTCTACTGAGGTAGGATGATGATATGTTAAACTTTAGCAGCCAAATGCTTTGACTCTGCCAATATTTTGTGGTGAGATAGGCCCAAGCTGTAAAATTTGGATCTGAATCAGACCTTCTGCAGAATAGGCAAGGGTTGGATCCAGGGTTCCAGTGTGAGGTCCCCTTTACTCTTTCCTATAGGTTCTTTGATCACAGCAATTTAACATTTCAACCAATCTCTATCTTTAGATCTCACACAGCCTTGCGCAAGCTCAGGAGACAGAGTTTGAAATGATGGTTTTCTTACAAAGGCCACAACTGTTTCTGCTACATCCAGACGACGGAGCTAGACATTTAGAAAATCGTGTATGTGTATACGTATATGTATGTACACATGAAATGCACAAATTGATAATGAAAGGTTGATTCTGGCCCCTGTGCTGCCTCCTACACACCATTCAGAAATGCCCACAGAGCAGGTGTACTGGAGGGTTGACATAAATGGCCCTAAGTTTCCCCCCACAAAGCCAGGCACAGATGGCATACTGGGAACTGCAATAGGAGTGGAAATGATTTGGGGGAGGAGCAGGAGCGGACACATCTGTGGCACTTAGTTCTCAGGAGATGCAGCACAAACTCTGTCACTAAATGTATAAACGCATAGTAGGAATGCTTGAAACACAACCCAACATTGTAGATTTGCTTTATCGTGCAGCTTTGAGGATAACAATATGTGAGCATCTTTAACTTAGCATAAATATGGTATTACACTGTCCTGAATCCCATAACCTCTAGTAATATTACTCCACGGGGGAAATAATAACCCACCAATAAATCATATTATCTACATTTGCTCATGGTATTTGTAATTGTAGAAATAACCAAAAAGGTTAATCCTATATTTTATCTGCAGGTACCTCCTCTGCTGTGGTATAATGATGATAGCTAATGGGAGGTGGAGGGGAGGTAGTGTAGCACACTTGCCTAGTGCATAGGGATTGTATTCATCCATGAGTTTGCATCTCTGCTTTAGCATCATAATTTCTCATAAAAGGCTTGTGGAATAGCAATAATTGGAAAATAATGACTAAAACAGAATAGCATTAATCTGCCTTCTCTGGCGTGCTTTGGCTCCAAGAGTTCAGGGAAAGAAAGAAGCAGTGCAATTAAAACGCACAATCATTTGTTTCCAACACAGGAAAATGGAAATTTTATACCCAAGGATAGTTTGGATGTGTAACTTAGAATATGTAACTGTAGCAGCATGTCAGGCAGCCACTAAACAGGTATTTGGTCTATGTATGTTATTTCTTCTATCTCTGTAATGCACAATATTATGTTTATGATGCAAGACATTGCCTCATATGGCACCTCAAATGTATGACATTGTTACGGTGATGTATGAAGTAGTATTTGCACAGTCGGGCACAAGAAGTGAAGTTAATACTGAAAAGCAAATGCTTTTCTCAGATCAGATGTGAACTGTCAGTTGGAGGGCAAGTATCCAAGACAGCAGTCAAATTGGGAAATAAAAAAGGATATCATTTGTACAGTCAGTGAGTGACTATTTAAAACCCACCTGATAATAATCTGTTTTCTCACTTAGGTAATTTGGGAGCCAGTAGGCATGGGAACATGCTCAGATACAGCTAAAAATAAAAAATGGAATATATATTAAGTTTATATCAATCTTTAAATTAAGAGTTCAAAGATCACTGCTGCAAAAACACAACTGAAAGAAACAGTTGGAGATCCACAGAGGCTGCTCAAGAAAAATTGCTTCATAAAAAATGAAAATGAAAAGAAAAGTTGTCCCGGTGATAGCAGTGCAGAGTATTCGGGTTTTCTTTTGTACAATTTTTTAAAATGTTCCTGTGAAAAGAAAACAGAGAAAAAATCAACAATTTTTCTGCTAAAAAACCCTCAGGACAACACCCTAGTCATACACAGGGGACACAGATTCTCATATTATACAGACCACGTCCTCTAAGTTCAGTTATCTTAAACAGTTCTCTTGAAGGTCAAAAAGAAACAAAAAGCCTATCATTGCTAAAGGAAAAGGGAACAATCTAAGCATAGGTTCCAAGACTGAATCAGAGAGAAACCAATCATATCCCAGGCAATAGAACCAGAACACATAAGAGGGCTGCTATCTCAGTTCCAATGCAGACAAAATCATTTACTTGCTTTACGTTGCCAATATAGATTTTACAAAATTATGACTCGCACATATTCTAGATGGTGAATGATCTCATCATGGCTGATATTATTACAAAGAATGCTCAGACTAAATTTTCAAGTGGATGCCTAAATTAGTGGGTGGCAGTTCCAGGGGCTGGATAGAATTCCTTAATAGGTCTTTTCCAGTTCTATTTTCTAAGGCAATGAGACAAAAGCAAGACTTCTGTGATCTTGGGCACTGCTAGTGTAAATGCTGCAAACGATGAAAGAGCTGAAATTTTCATTGAGTGCACCTACCTCAGCACCTTTAAAAACAAAACTTAGTCAGACCACTTAGGGTACGTCTACACGCCAGCTGGGAGCATGCTTCGCAACATATGTAGATAGACACGCACTAGTTCTTCTTGAGCTTCCTAAAAATAGCATCATAACAAAGAAGGTGACTCAGGCTAGCCTCCTAAGTCCATACCCAAGGGGTCTGGGCTGGTTTGTAATCAAGCAGCTACCCTGGCTGCCGTATGTACTACCCCTAGCTATGCTGCTATTTTTAGCAGGCTAGCTCAAGTAGAGCTGGTGCATGTCTGTCTACACATGCTGGGAAACACACTCCCTGCTGCAGCATAGACATACCCTTAGCTATGTGCCTAAATATGGATTTAGGTGCCCCAGTTAGGCACTCACTTTTAAAAAAATTAACCTGAGCGCTTAGCACAAATATTGTTACCACATACCACTCCAGTGCAGAGACATGAGAGAATCAATTCCAATTCTTAGATACAGCTCTCTTTCCTAGGACAGCAAAGGTGACATGTGTGATTTCCTAGTTTAAGGCTGGACATCAATCAAAAGCGACTCCTCCAGAATCAGAAGGGTGTCTCACCTAGTTCTTGAGGAGGCTGATGGCTGTCAGAGCTCTAGTCAAATGCCCCTTCTTCATCACTCACAAGAGTGTTGAATTCCAGACACTGAATCCCCAATTGCTTTAAGCATCTGGAGTCTGAAGAGAGTCCAGGTACTACCCCCGTCTTGATGTCTCTGTCTGGTTCCCCCTCCAGAGAGCTGAAACTATGCAGCCCACTCCCTATCTCCTAGGACCAGTGCTGACACCTCAGACTGCCCCCACAGCTTAAACACACCCTTTCACACAACTCCATATGGGTGTGCTAAGCCCACAGTTTACCCCTTCATGGGCCACGTGGTTGGTATAGCACATATCCCTAACTTTGCACACCAGTGCTCTTTATTCAAACACGAGAAATGCACAGAGTCCAGATCAACAATTGTCCTGAACACAATGCCCCTCACTCTAGCTCATCCTTTCCTTCTTTGGGGGACCATCTCAGTACAGGGAGGCAGGGTTCGTCCTGCCTCAGATTCCTGTAGCAGGTGCCCTCAACTTGAGCTGGTGAAAATGGCTGAAGGCGTTCTATAGACCAGCTGCTTCTCTTTTATAACCTTCCTGTCCCTATGTCAGGTGACTCCCAGATCAGTGTCCTCAGGTAATCCCAAACCCTTACCAGGTGATTCCATTGCCAGGTGACCTCTTCCCAAACAAACCAGTTCTCTTAAGTGGCGGGCTGTCTATTGTCTAGGACAGCAGTTCTCAAACTGGGGTCCATGGACCCCTGGGGATCCGCGAGGGTACTTCAGCAGCCCCGCTGATCAACTCCTTCCCCTCCCCCGCCCCCCGCCAGTGCCTCCTGCATGCTGCGGAACAGCTGTTCAGCAGCGTGCAGGAGGCACTGGGAGGGAGGGGAAAAGACGTGGGGATGGGATGCACTCGGGGGAAGGGGTGGAAAGAGTCAGGGAAGAGCGGGGGCGGGAAGAGGTGGGGCCTGGGGCTGAGCAGGAGTTGAGCACTCCTGGGAAAAATTAACTTAGCTTGGAGGGGTCTGTGAACATTTTTAAATAAAAATGGGGGCCCTCAGTTTGCTAAAGTTTGAGAACCGCTGGTCTAGGATTTTGTATTTGAATAGTGGACAACCATGATTTAACAACCCTCTAAGGTTAGCCCTATATCACTTCCCCTTGGAATTTCAGTCCAACATGAAGGTAAAAGCATAGAGTAGTCAAAAGGCTTGCACCTTCAAAATGGAGTTTGCAGCTTGGTAAAGATACATACAGAGAGTTCATAATCTCACTCAGAATGCATAAATTGAACAGTGGTATTTCCCCAAATGATCATTAGCCACACTGCCTGTTCTTACCAGTGAGTGAGGGGAAGGTTAAAATGGGAAATAATGGGACAGAACCTTAAGATATCATCTCAGGCAAAGAAGATTCAACTTTCCTTCCAAGTGAGGAAAGATGAGCCCTACCTGCACAATTCAACTATGAATCTGGATCCAGACGTCTGGATCCAAAATTTCCCTATGTTCAAAGGATGTGAGATTTTGATTGGATCCATTATAAATATGTCTGCTTTGTGAAGTCTGAACCCACATCTGAATCTCAATCCTAACGATCACCAAGGATTTGTGGTACAGAGAGGAAAAGGTTCAGAGAGCAAGAAGTTCAGATCTTATTTTCCAGTTAAGGCTCAACCCTAATTGTACTGCATTAAAGTCCAGAACCAAATAAATGCCAGTGGCAAGGTAATTATATTTATTAAGTCTTTGCGTGGTTAAAGAAAAAAATAATTAAACAAGCAAAATTCAAGATTTTCCTTGTTCTGCTCTGGAAACTCAGATCTGCCATTAAAAATTAGATTTGTTTTTGGAAACTCAAATACCAGGAAAATGTTCCTTCCTCAGAAGACAATCTTTCTACTTTAGGTGTCCTTAACTAAGCCTTACTAGATGGGCTTAAGTTTATATTTTCAGTAAACTTTCAGGTGTTCACTAATTCATCAATTCACTGTCATTAAGAAATTCATATATAACTTTTAGTCTGGAAACCACTATTTCTAATAGACTATATTTTTCATTCTCACACAAATTTAGATAAATTCTAGTTAAAGTTGTGTTAAGACAGATACTTGCATGTGCACACACACACACCAAGCAAATTAAGGTAACATGCACAACCAACACAATACCAGTCTCAAAACACCAGCCCATTATTATCAGAAAACTCAACCACATCAAGTTATAGTCTTAGCATTTTCATGTAACATACACTAGAGCAGGGGTCTCAAACTACTGCCCCGCGGGCCATCTGTGGCCTGTGAGCCTCCCCAATATGGTCCGTGGGGCTCCAGCAGTTTTGGGGCCAGGTCTCTCCCTTGGCCCCACATGCCAACCCTGGGTGCTCTTCCCCCCCCCCCCCCCCCCCGGGGCCCCGGCAGTGCAGCGGAGCTGAGCGGCATCTGCCTGCTTGCTCCCATGGCTGCCGGCCCCTCCCTCTGGCCTCAGGGCGGGGCTGTGCCTCCGCCCCGAGCGCCCCTGCAGCCAATGGGATGCTGCGGGGGCGGTGCCTGGGGGCAGCAGTGCACGGAGGCCCCTCAGCCCACCCCGCCTTGGAGCCCCAGGTAAGCGCTGCACCCCTGACCCCCTCCTAGAGCCTGCACCCCCATCCCCTCCCCACATACCTCTCCCACCCTCAAACTCCCTCCCAGAGTCTTAGGCAGGTGGGGGCAGAGTTTTGGAGGGCAGGTTCTGGGCAGCATGAGTGACATTATTGGCCCGCTGGGAGAATTTGAGGACTGGCACTGGCCCTAAGGTAAATTGAGTTTGAGACCCCTGCACTAGAGAGAAGAAATACAAAGCTGATCATATACTTCATATTTTTACTTATCAAAAGCACAATGTTGTACTGCATATTTACATGATGACTTTCAAAGAAAGCAGATCAGCTGTAAAATACATAATCAGTGAAACCACACAAATATAACTAAATCATACACATCAGTGAAACCTCACAAATATAACTAAATCATACAGTTAAACACCATTCCAGTTATCTTTATTCATAACATATTATATTTAATGAAATATCAAATTACCAGGTCAGAGTAAAAGTTGTGTGTTGCCATATGATTTTCAGTTCATTGACGCATGCATTGAGGCTGACAATACAGATGAATTGAATATGAGTATGTTTTCATGTGAACATTCTATTCTTATTATTAAAGTGTTACTTTTATGGGAGGTGGTGGATTTCAGTTGGATGCTCTTATTCTGTAGATCAGAAATCACAAGCTATTATTTTACAAATAGTGTCCTGCACATAAAATTCGAACAGTCATTGAAATATCAGTGTGTTTGTGGAAGGTGCCAACAGAAGCAGCTATTTAGATATTCTGTGAGTAACTACCCCTAAACTACAATACAATGGATGGAGAATGGGAGTGGGGAGCACTGGAGGAAATCGCCAAACCCCCGTGCCTAATAGTAATGTACCTATTGGGTTCCGGGAAGTGGGCGGGCGAAGCTCGCCCACTGCTAAAGGATCCCCCCACAGCCTAAGAGGAGGACCCACAGGACCTAAAACCCAAATGATTACGGGGGACAACTAATGTAAAAACAGGGACAGGAGTGCGATTAAAGGGTCAAAAGAAGGGAACCTGACGGGGACACCGAGCAGAGAACCCCGGACAGCGCCCACTGCTCCTCAAAGGTGTCAAGGGAGCCAGTGGACGCCGCCCAGAGGAACTCTGCCCGGATACGTGAACGGACAGAGGATCGGAAACAGGCCCCACAGTCACAGGAACCTCCATCGGCCAACCTCCTCTCCCTGGTTTTATAGATGGCCTGTTTAGCCAGGGCCAAGAGGAAGTTGACCAGGAGGTCCCGCGACTTTGTGGGGCCATGGATAGGGAGTGCATAAATGAGAAGGTGAGGGGAAAAGTGTAACCAAAAACGCAACAAAATGTTGGTGAGGAGCCGGTGTAGGGGCTGCAACCTGGCACACTCTAAGTAAACGTGAGCCAGGGTCTCCCTCACGCCGCAGAAAGGACAGGTATCAGGGACAGGGGTAAACCGCGCCAAGTACACGCCCGTGCTCACGGCTCCATGAAGGAGCCACCAACTAACATCCCCGGCGGGCCTCGGGACCAAGGTGGAATAGAGGCTGGCCCACCGGGGCTTCTCACCCTCGACAGGTGGCAGGAGGTCCCGCCATTTCGTATCGGGGCGGGACACGAGGGTGAGGAAGTGAAGAGTGTGGAGCACGAGCGTATATAGATGTTTCCTTGGCGCGGTCAGGAAACGAACTGGCTGCAAGTTGTGCAGCCGGCTCACGGAGAAGGGGCGGGGAGGCCGGTTGGGTCCACGGGGTAGGGGCCCGATAAAGAGGTCCGGAGGACCAGGGGTGGAGGGTGGGCGGGGAGTGCCCTCGCGCAGGACCTGGTCGAGGTAGACCCGAGCAGCGGGCGGCAAAGCGGCCCTCACCTCCTGAAGTACGCGCCGGGGAGTACAAGGCCTGGAGAGCCCCATGTGCCGAGCGAGCGTCAGGGGATCCAGCCAGACTCCCCGGTCGTAGTCCAGGAGGTCTCTGACTCTAGTGACTTCTGCCAAGACCAACCTCTGGCGCACAGCAGGGGACTCCGCCACCTGCACACAAAGCTGGGGGTTGTGTAGCAGGGGCTCCGCGAGGAGATCTGCCCCCTCGGTGGCCGCCACGGACCTGGTCGCTGAGAACAGTTTCCAGGTCCGGAGGAGGTCCTGGTAGAAGCCCGGAAGCCTGGAGAGGTCTCGCGGAAGACCTCTCGGATCGAGATAAAAGAGCTGCCGGTCGTATCAGAGCCCTCGGAAGCGGCGCAGGAAGGCGTGCGCCAGTACTCTCCACGCCGGACTACCTGCACCATAAAAGAGCCTCTGCAGGGCCTGGAGGCGGAAGACATGGACCTGAGTGCGGAGGCACTTCAGGCCCTGCCCTCCCTCCTCCAGGGGCAGATGGAGGACCCCCACAGAGACCCAGTGCAGTCCTGGCCAAAAGAACTCCAGAATCGCCCTCCGGAGGTCGGCCAGGAAGCCCGGGGCCGGGACCAGGGTGTTGAGACGGTACCAGAGCATGGACAGGACTAGTTGATTGAGTACCAGTGCCCTCCCGCGAAGGGAGAGGCACCGGAGTAGTCCTGTCCATTTCCGGAGCCGCTCCGTCACCCTGCCCTGTAAACCTTGCCAGTTCTCCGGCGGAGATGGATGCATGGCAGAAAGGTAAACGCCGAGATAGAGCAGCGGACCCGCGCTCCACCGGATGGCCTGAAGCGCGGGTGGGAGGGAGCTCGCCTGCCACCCGGCCCCTACCACCAGGCCAGAGCTCTTGACCCAGTTGACCCGGGCAGAGGAGGCCGCCGAGTACACGGTCTGGCAAGCCTCCACCCGCACCAAGTCGCCCGGGTCCTGGACCACGAGGAGCACATCGTCGGCGTACGCCGACAGGACCAGCCGCAGCTCCGGCTCCCGAAGCACCAACCCCGTCAACCTCCTGCGGAGGAGACAGAGGAAGGGCTCGATCGCCAGAGCGTAAAGCTGGCCTGAGAGGGGGCACCCCTGCCGCACTCCCCGCCCGAAGCTGACCGGCTCGGTCAGGGTCCAGTTGAGCCTGACCAGACATTCTGCAGAAGCGTACAGCACCTGGAGAAAACCCACAAACTGGGGTCCGAAGCCTAACGCTTGCAGAGTGCCCAGGAGATACCCGTGATCCACCCTGTCGAACGCCTTCTCCTGATCCAGGGACAGGAGGGCGAACGACAGACCATCCCTACACCCAAGTTCCAGAAGATCCCGGACCAGGTAGAGATTATCAAAGATGCTACGGCCCGGGACGGTGTAGGTCTGGTCTGGGTGGATCACATCCTCCAGCACGGACCCCAGCCGCAGCGAGATGGCCTTGGCTACGATTTTGTAGTCCGTGCTGAGGAGCGAGACGGGACGCCAATTTCGTAAGTCGCGGAGGTCCCCCTTCTTCGGCAATAAGGCGAGCACGGCTTGCCTGCACGAAAGAGGGAGGACCCCGCTCAGCAAGGCCTCGGCCCAGACGGTGACTAGGTCCGGACCGAGGACGTCCCAGAACACGTGGTAGAACTCCACGGTCAGCCCGTCCATGCCCGGAGATTTATTGGTGGGCATGCGGCGGAGGGCTTCCGAGAACTCGGCCAGAGAGAGAGGCAACTCTAGCCGGTCCCGGTCGCCCGCGCTGACCGTCAGGAGTCCGTCCCAGAGCACTCTGCAAGCGGTAGGGTCGGTCGGATCCGGGAAGAAAAGGTGTGCGTAGAAGGTCCTGGCCCTCTCGCACATCTCCGCTGGATCCGTGAGGGGGGTGCCGTCCTCCGCCAGGAGGCAGGTGACGTGCCTCTTGGCCCCCCTCCTTTTCTCCAGGGCGTAGAAGAAGCGGGAGCCGCGATCCATCTCCCGAAGGAGGTGGATGCGGGATCGAACAAAAGCACCCCGGGCCCGATGATCGTCGAGGGCCCGGAGCTCCTCCCGCTTCTCCTATACCATAGCTATAGTAATGTAGCTAGGTTTGACCCTTTATTTCTAGTTATTAGCCAATAAATATATGCAGCCATATGGTCACTGTTACATCATAGGCAACTGAAGAGCAAGTGAGGGCTGGGGAATCAAACTCATAATTTATATTAGCTACTGACCATCTCCAGAAAGATCAGTAGCAAACAGTTCATGGAGCACATTTTGACAGGAAATTTTTTCAGTCCAAAAATTTGGACCACTAAATCACCATAAGCATTTATAAGGCCATACTGTCCTTTACACCACTCTGGCATTGTAAAGGAGTCTTAAAACTTTTACATCTGTTTTACACTCCTGGGGAATTCACAAAGAGAATGGGAACAATTCACTAAGCAGGCAGGTTGCTACATTCTGCTCTGCCTGAGGGGACAGAGCCTGCCCCACGCCTACCACCTCAGAAACACCCCAAAGCCCTCCCCTTCATGCTGAGCACGCTGCAATAGCGAGCGTAAGGGACAGACAGTCTCTCTCTCTCAGACCCACAACTGCCCAGTCCCCCGCCCCCCAGTGGTGATTTACATCTAGGGTTGCCAACTTTTTAATCACAAAACCGAACACTCCTATTCCGCCCCTTCTCCAAGGCCCTGCCTGTGCCCCACCGCCACTCGCTCCATCCCCTCTCCCTCTGTTGCTTGCTCTTCCCCACCCTCACTCACTTTCACCAGGCTGGGGCAGGGGATTGGGGTGTGTGAGGGGGTATGGGCTCTGGGCTGGGGCTGCAGGCTCTGGGGTGGGGCAGGAGATGAGGGGTTTGGGGTGTGGGAGGGAACTCCGGGCTGGGCCACGGGGTAGGGCTGGGGATGAGGGGTTTGGGGCGCAGGAGGGGGCTCCGGCCTGGGCCAGGGGGTTGGGGCACCACGGGGGTGAGAGTTCCGGCTGGGGGTGTGGACTCGGGGGTGGAGCCTGGGATGGGGGGCTTGGGGTGCAGGAGGGGGCTCCAGGCTGGGCCAGGGGGTCGGGGCGCCAGGGGGGTGAGAGCTCCGGCTGGAGGTGTGGGCTCGAGGGTGGGGCTGGGGATAAGGGGTTTGGGGTGCAGGAGGAGACTCCGGGCTGGGGCAGGGAGTTGGAGTGCGGGGTCCCGATGGTGCTTACCGCAGCTCCCAGGAAGTGGCTGCCAAGTTCCTGTGGCCTCTAGGCACATGGACGTCCAGGTGGCTCTGCACGGTGCATGCTGCCTTCGTGCCCGCAGGCGTGCCCCCCGCAGCTCCCATTGGTCACAGTTCCCGGTCAATAGGAGCTGCAGAAATGGCACTCGGGGCAGGGGCAGCACGCAGAGCCTTCCAGTTTCTGGCCGCCCCAGCGCCTAGGGACTGCAGGACCTGGCAGCCACTTCCAGGAGCCGCCCGGAGCTGGGGCAGGTAGAGAGCCTGCCTTAGCCCTGGGCCCCTGCTGCGCCGCCGCCCGGACTTTTAACAGCCCAGTTGGCAGTGCTAACTGGAGCAGCCAGGGTCCCCTTTTGACCAGGCATTCCAGTCGAAAACCAGACACCTGGCAACCCTATTTACATCTCTACCGGCTTCTCCAAGCGCCCGAACCAAACTGCCTGTGCTGCTGGGGAGAGGCACATGACTGCTTATGTCTTCCCTTTGCATCCCTGTCAGAAGTCATTTTTCTGCAGGGAAGCAAAGAAATCTGCAGGTGACATGAATTCTGCACATGCGCAGAAATGCAAAATTCCCCCAGAAGTAATAAATACTAAGACACTGCCCCCATATGTACATTGTGGCTGCAGGGAAGCTGGAAACAGAACTCTTTGGGATGCAAGACCCAGACTCTGTTCAGTCAACCTTGTTGTCTTGTCCAGTACTTCCTGTAAGACCCATTTCAAAGAGGCCTTTGCTAATGTTTTCCCAACTCAAAATCTCTTGCACCAGTGTTTTTCAAACTTTTCAGGTTGGCAACCCCTTATTCAAAGTCACACTGTAAGCTGACGCAGCCAGTCCTCCGCGTCCATGTCTGAGGGAGACCACGCCTCCTCACAATTTAGTCTGTTAGAGTCTTCTCCACACAAAGAAAAAAAATGGGAGGGGGGAAATTAGCGGTTCTCAATGGGCCCCAGCCTACAAGCGGGGCAGGGCTGTAAACAGTCTGGGCTCTGGCCTGCAACCAGGCAGAGTGGTAGTAGTTTATTCACCTGGCCATTAAGCAGGGCAGGGCAGCAAACAGTCAAGGGTCTGGACCTACAGTCAGGCAATCCTATAGCACCAGCCCAGTCTCGGGGCTCAGGTAGGGGAGAGCACAACGCACAGTCTATGGGGCCCAGGTAGGGACACCCGAGGAGTGCAGGCCTCCTGGCCTAACGGGGGGGAGGGGAGGGTACTGCCACCCCAGGAGCAGGGTGGCGGGGGTACACGGGCCCGCCCAACTCCACCACATCCCAGCGCCCAGGGCCCTAACAGTGGTGGAGTGGTCTGCCACTGAGTCAGCAACACACTGACCCTATATCAGGCCAGCTTTCAACCAGACTTTTGTCTGATTTCCCTGGGGTGCTTCCTACTCTCTGCCTCGGGTATACCTGCATCCAGGGGTCGTCCTCAGTCTCCCTGGGATACACTGCCAAGGGTAGTGGCAGCAGCTTCTCAGCGTCAGGAGTGGCAGGGCTCTCTGGAAGCTCAGGCTGGTCTCTGGGGAAGCAGCAGTTCTCCTTGGCATCCCACTCCAGCAGTGGGGAAGAAGCATCTGTCTCCTTCAGCAGCTCCCTCTCAACTGAGCTGCTAAGCCAGCCTTTTATATTTCCCCTTTCTGTTCCACCCTTCTGCTTCCAGCATGTGGGGCATGGCCTCCTGGCTCTGCCCACCAGGCAGCTTGTGGCGTTCCATCCACATTCAAGGGAGGCCACGCCTCCTGGCTACAGAGACATTTTCATTACTCCTTTACTATAAAAGTTAGAGTAAAAAAGTGTATCAATGACAAGCCTGTATAATGATTGCATGTGTGTTGAGAGGTTGACAGAGGATACTGACCTTGAATGGTACAGGGTGTGTGGGAGTGAGATTTTCTTTGTTTTACATTGTAATAAAAACTTTCAATGCTTTGTGAACCCCCTGACTGCCTTTCATGAGACCACTCCCCTTTAGGGGTCACAAACCACCACTAAAGAAACACTATCCTAGACCAGGAATGATAACAAGAGATAACATAATTGTACATACAGGTGAATAGCATGTGGAATAAATAGTGTATGGTATTACTCAAGTGGAGACTATTACACTGGATTCTGAATTATTACACTAGAATGTACTTTAATAGATGCTGTCACATAGAGTGTGGTTTAGTCTGCACCATGGTCCTGCCCAGAATCTGTTCAGCATGGCACATAGTAGAGAGGAGGTGATGTCAGATCCAGAGCCCTGGATCCATGTGCCCTAGGGGTTTGGTGTTCCGTGTGCATTAGTACTATATTGCAGTTTCTTAAAGCAGCACACAGAGTAGCGCATACAGCTGTGAATTTCTTTTGGATGTGTTAGAAAAGGAGAACAAAGGGACAAAGTGCATCTCTCATCAGGATGAGGGGAGGATGGGGCTGAAGGGCCAAGTAAGAGAGAGAGAGGAGATGGAATGAGACTAACATCACATGGGGGGGAACAAAAACAGATCTCAGGGAGCTTCCCTGAGAGGGTTGTGCTTGAAGTAGTGACCAGTGATTAGAGCTGCACAACCAAGCTGGAGTGAGAGGGTGGGGCCAAAGAAGTAGAAGACCAGTCAAAAAGGAAAGAGGGAATATAAACAGCCAAACACGTCTCAGGAAGGAATTTGCTTTCAGATTTTTCTGTGAGTGTTAGGTGAGAATGAACAATGAGTTGCACAGCCAGAGGATCTTGAGAATGTTCATCTGCACTTGGCAGCAGAATGTTCTTTGTGTCTAATACCTATAAAAAAAATCAATAATTGCAAAAGCTCCAGGATTCCAAGCTCTGGATGAGCTGTGGCTAAGGAATAAGAGGCACCCCCACACACACAGACAGTAACTCACAAGCTCCAAGCCCCCAGAACACAAAATCAAAGAGTAATGTGCCTGTGCAGTAGATAGACCATCTTACTTTTAACTGATGAGTAGAGCTGGTGCAACATTTTCGATCAAATAGTTTATTTGTTGAACAAAGCAGTTTCGGTTCAACCAAAACTATCTGTGAATTTGGGACAAATTCTCCAAATAATCTTGGCCAAATACAAAATGTGTTGTTGTTTTTTAACTTCTTTAGTAAAAGTCAAAATGGTTCATTCTGACATTTGCAAAACAAAACATTTTGATTTTTAATTTCAAAATGACCTTTTATTTAGAAATTTTGCCACATTTTTTTTAATTAAAGAATAGAAATGTATCTAAATGAAAAATTGAAACAAAATTGTTTCGGGTCTAATGACATTTTCCTTCAAAGCAAAGTGAAGGATTTTTTGGTTTTTAGTTTTGGCAAGAAAAAACAAAAGAAATTCATTTTCCATTCGACCTGAAACTTTTTTTGGTAAAATATTTTGATTTGAACAAAAAAAAAAAAAAAATCAATTTTTCATTCAGCTCTACTGATGAGTAAGCTCTAGTGCCAGGGATATGCTAATTTAGTGGTGCATGGATCTTTCAGTGGATAATCAGTGCCTGTCTGGTGCAAAGGTTGCAGATCTCTCGAGACATCTAGATAGACTTATGTGTAGTGCTGGGGAGGAGCCAGTGGTCGTGGTACATGTAGGTACCAATGACATAGGGAAGGATAGGAGAGAGATCCTGGAAGCAAAACTTAGGCTGCTAGTTAAGAGATTGAAGTCCAGGACCTCCATGGTATCATTCTCTGAAATGCTTCTAGTTCCACACGCAAGGCCAGTTAGACAGGCAGAACTGCAGGGTCTCAATGCGTGGATGAGACGATGGTGTAGGGAGGAGGGGTTTAGATTTATTAGGAACTAGGGAACCTTTTGGCAAAGGGGGAGCCTATACAGGAAGGATGGGCTCCACCTAAACCAAAATGGAACCCGATTGCTGGTACTTAAAATTAAAAAGGTTGCAAAGCAGATTTTAAACTAAGGGCTGGGGGAAAACCGACAGGTGCGCAGGAGCACGTGGTTCAGAAAGACATCCCTTAATATTAATCGAGATTCTCTATGTCCTAGTAAGGAGGATAGGATGGAAGATGATAAAATACAGGTACGATCCGATGAGAAACAACCAAATGAAAAAGAGTCCCATTCAATTACATCATATAATGGCAGACAGCTAAAAAGTGACAAGCTTTTAAAGTGCTTATATACAAATGCTGGAAGTCTAAATAATAAGATGGGTGAACTAGTGTCTCATATTAAATGAGGATATTGATATCATAGGCATCGCAGAAACTTGGTGGAATGAGGATAATCAATGGTACACAGTAATACCAAGGTACAAACTATAGCAGAAGGACAGAACAGGTCGTGCTGGTGGGGGAGTGGCACGATATGTGAAAGAAAGCATACAGTCAAATGAAGTAAAAATCTTAAATGAACCTCTATGGATAGTAATTCCATGCTCTAATAATAAGAATATAGCAGTAGGGATATATTACTGACCACCTGACCAGGATGGTGATAGTGACTGTTAAATGTTCAGGGAGATTAGTGAGGCTATAAAAATAAAAAACTCAATAATAATGGGGGATTTCAGCTATCCCTATATTGATTGGGTACATGTCACCTCAGGACAGGATGCAGAGATAAAGTTGCTTGACACGTTAAATGACTGCTTCCTGGAACCCACAAGAGGAGAGGCAATATGCATTAAACGGGACAAGTGGAATAGCAGGGAATCAACCAATAGGAGTCTTTCTTCCTTTTATACAGTTCATCTATGTTAGAGTTAATACTGGGAAGGAAGCAGTCACAGATGCAGAAAAAGATTGTGTGTGTGTCCATGTAGGTAAATAAATAGTCAACATAAATGAGCCAAAATTGCTTTAGAAGCTAAAATGTTACAGTGACTTGATTTTCATGTTCATTTGCAAAACAACACAGACAACTTCTAGTACAAAAATTACAAAATTGGCAAAGTTCTCAGAGGGGAATTAGAATGATGCAGGTATTTAAGGATCAATGAACCCAATCTTGCTCCCACTGAAATCAATGGCAAAACTCCCATTGACAACAGGGTGAGCAGGACTGGACTATGTCTGTATGATGTGGGGGGAAAGGAGATTATTGGACCAATCCTGCAAAGTCCTGAATGCCTCAATGGGAGTTGGGGGACCACAAAACCTCTCAGGAGTTGGCTTTTTGTGATGATCACATTGAAAATGTGGAGGGGGAGAGAAAGGATAATTACCACAAGACTGCCAGAGTATGTGCCAAACACAAGGAGTAGGAACTCCAACGAAGGAAGGGAGTGAGACTGCAGGAATTTTAGAAAGAATTATTTTATATTAAGCATGTTGAATATACGGGAGGTGGTTTTACCTCAATACAGTATTAGTGGGACCATTAATGGAATGCTGCTTCCATTTCTGGTGTCCACACTTCAGAAAGGATATTGACAAATTGGAAAGTGTTCAGAAAAAAAGCTACAAAAATTATTCCAGGTTTAGAAAATATGCCTTGTAGCAAAAGACTAAAGAAGCGCAATGTATCCAAGAGAGTGTTACGAGGTGGCGTGATTATTGTCTGCAAGTAAGTACGTGGGAAAGAAATTTCTGATAGTAGACAGCTCTTTAATCTATAATAAAAAGGCATAATGAGATCCAGTGATTGGGATCTGAAGCTAGACAAATTCACACTAGACATAAGGTACAATTTTTTACCAGGGAAAGTAATTATGTTTTAGAGCCATTAGAATAATTTATCTAGGGCTGTGGTGGATTCTTCTTCACTTGCAGTCTTTAAAGCAATTTAAATCAAGACTGGATGTCTTTATCAGAAGAGATGTGAAAGCTGAAATAGGAATTATGGCCTTGATGCAGAGATTATTGAGTGAGGTTTTCAGCCTGTGTTATGCAGACATCAGACTAGGGCAATCATAATGATTAAAGAAATCAATAAATATTGTTTACTTAAAAGGACTTACCAAATTCTGTTCCTTTTCTCCCAATAATTTTCTAACACTCCTATCTCTGAAAAAGGGGGATGAACTCATAGTACAGTACCTAGGTAATTCATGAAGGCTTTAAGAATTCTATAATCCTTTAACAAACAGTGCTAACTACCTAAATACATACACATAGAACTAGCAGCACTTGAAATAATAGCATATAACTCTTCCATCACAATCAAAGAATAATCATCTATTTTACAATAGTGCTGAAGTATATTCCAATTAGTTAAATTAATTCAGCATAGCTTGGTTAATAGTGCTAAATCCAAGCTGCATGAAAGCAAGGGTAGATTTATGCATTCTTCTGTATGAATAATGCCAGAGAGCTATGTTCAGTACTGCAGAAAGATGATTCACCACCTGGCCCTTATAGCCAGTGAAGTCAGACATATTCATTACCTGTTATGCTGAGGACTCCCGCCACCATCACCTCCTTTTGGAGAATAAGCACTGAATTACCCATATCACAGAACCATCTCACTAAATACTACTGCTGCCGCTGCTGACCAAAACAATCTGTGAGGAGCTCCAGACATTTAAATATATGAAAGCCATCTACTCTAATAATGGAGATTGATATCCCATTCTCAGAGTGGTGTATATACATTTTAAAATTTGACAGAATGTACCAGATGCAGATCAGCCAGTTTGGCAAATGCTTGTGTTTTAAGATGCTTTTTCTCTTAGAAGAGAAGCATTCGGCAATTTTCTGGGGCAAGGTTTATGAAAATGTGAAAAGAAATCACTATGTGAGGAGCTGACTTTATTCCATTCTAAATCCTCAAGGACCCATCTTCCATATGGATTGAATTTTGAATTGATAGCAAGATGCTGTTCTAGACTACGAGCCAACGATTTACTGCCTTTATGTAGATGCTCAAATGGATTTCTTCTTCAGCTTAAACAGCATTCTTATCAAGAATGCCCCTTTTTAGCATTTTTACTCAATAATATAAACACAAACTAGAGGCTGGATGGCTCAGGGGACTAGTAATGAAATCTAGAGGGTTTTTTTTTTAATCACTAGGTCACAGTTTGAATCCAGGTGGCTCAATACTGGCTACAGGTTATTGGCTGTTTCCCTGTTATTCCACCCATACTGTACCTAGAGGACAGCTGTCTTTAGCTGCCAGTATGGCTCCCTTTCCCCCTCACTAAATTAACTTCAAACAAAATAATCATCCCTAATGATATAATACCTATGCCAGAGAGTAATATTTACTATTGTCCCATGCACCAACAGTGCCACGATCAAAATATATACTCCAGTGTATCACATCAAGATCTGCTTGATAATGTTATTATAAGGGGTTGGGTCTGAGGAAAATATATTAAATCATTTGGGCCCTTCATTTTCAGTTTTTACTGAAAACCTCCAAAAAATCCCCAGGTTTTGAAAAAACCAGTATTCAGATTTTTCCAGTTTCTAGCAGGATTTTGTATCTACTCCAACTCCCTGGACCCAGCTCCCTGCTCACAGACTCCCCAGCAGATGGCACAGCGCACAGCAGGGGAGGGTAACTGCTGGTTGGTAAGAAGCAACAGAGGGTCCTGTGGCACCTTTAAGACT
>NW_020664409.1:65344167-65374396 GCF_002925995.2 Terrapene triunguis | reverse complement strand
AAAGGTGCCACAGGACCCTCTGTTGCTTCTTACAGATTCAGACTAACACGGCTACCCCTCTGATGCTGGTTGGTAGCTGCTACAGCTGAGATGAGCCAGGCAGGGAACCTACCAAGACTGCCAACCTCTGCAATGAGAGGCTGCAGGAAGTAGAAGGTTGTACCCCATGAGAATGTGCCCCCTCCTGACTCCAGCCCTTCAATGCAGCCCTAGGGCATAAAGCCCCATCTGCTCCCCACCCATCTCCCTGCCCTGCAGGGCACCTCCACCCCCCATGTCTGCTCTCCCCTCTGCCCCAAGTGCTGGGCATCTCCACCCACCCCAAGGCACAGAGTCTTGTCTGCTTTACCTGCCAGAGAGAGTCCCAGGCCAGGAACAGGTCTCTCCAAACTCCCTGACACCCTATGGAGCTGAGCTGAGGAATGGCAGCCCCATGCTGTTAGTGGGTCTGTCTCTCAGTGACTGGGAGCCACTTTCTTCTGACTCCCTGCCCATATCCATTGCTTAGTTTGAAAAGAAAGAGGCGCCAGGGCTCAAGCAATTTTCTTACTTTCATCACTCACTCGGCAAGCCCAGAGGTGCCGGGGCTACGAACTGCCAAACCAGACAATAGATCTGACCTAAAAGTCTATGAGCCTCAAAAAAGAGGCTTTGTAAAAGGCTGCTGCAAGCCTACTCCACCAGGACGCTTGGAATTCACATTGAAGCCCCTTGTATCCAGATTAACTGCACAAGTCCCCACCAGTAAACTGTTTTGTTTTAAAAAATATGTTTTATTTTTGTAATGGGAATTAGCGATAATTGTTTCATAGACTCTTATTTTCTCTATTTGATGGGTTTTTCCTGTCCTCCCATCCCCCAATATTAACCTTGATATTTGTGAAGTTAAATTTTTTGCATTGATTTTCACTCTTATTTTTCAAATTAGCACTGTTAAATTCCCAGGAATTGTTTTGTAAGGGGAACATGGGCCTTATAAATTCTGTAGCATGTGTACTGTGATCACTGCACCAATCTTGCACACACTTACATGCTACTTAAGTGTAGATACTTAAGTACACAGGGGTTTGCAGGAGCAGGGACAAAGGGACAAATTCAGCTCCAGTACAAGCACTTAGTTCCTGTTCTATCCCCTGAATGTGACCCAAGCTGTCATCATTATCTAGGAGCTTCCTTGCTTTTTGTTTATGTTTGTTTGCTTATCTTGCAGCTTTACACCTGTACTTTGAGTATTTGATTAGCAATGCCACCATAAGTACAAGTGAGATGAAATGTTATTTGGTGTCTTGTCACAGTTTAGTTGTTTTAAATATCAATAGGACTATCTTACATTCTGTCCTGCTTTCAACCAGAACTCTTTCAGCCTTTGCTGAAGTATCCTGAGTTAGGCCTGGTCCCCACTAAGCCCCCACTTCGGACTAAGGTACGCAAATTCAGCTACGTTAATAACGTAGCTGAATTCGAAGTACCTTAGTCCGAACTTACCGCGGGTCCAGACGCGGCAGGCAGGCTCCCCCATCGATGCCGCGTACTCCTCTCGCCGAGCTGGAGTACCGGCGTCGACGGCGAGCACTTCCGGGATCGATCCGGGATCGATTTATCGCGTCTAAACCAGACACGATAAATCGATACCAGAACATCGATTGCCTGCCGCCGGACCCTCCGGTAAGTGTAGACGTACCCTTACTTGCAAAGGCAGCTGCAGGAGAAGAGTTGTCAAGGCTGAATGACAGCTAGCCAAATTTACCTCGTGCTGGAGCAAGAGCTGACCAGCTATTTTAGTCAGACCTCAAAAGCACTTGGTAAAGGAGTATTTAGGTCACCTAAAAGCCAAGATGTGATATTACTGGTTTAACTCTTAATGCTTTAAGGAGGGGAAAAAGCATATGCCAGATGTGTTCAGTGTTTTTAAATGCTTTTTAAAAAGTTCAAATACTCTTGGAAGCTGGGTGGAATTGCTTTGGGAACAACTTTATTTTTATTTTTTACTCGGACAGAAAATTAATACATGTGAATATTCTGAATAGGTATTTACCAAGCAATAATCTTAATATCATCTCTTGAAGATACAGGGTCAGAATGTGATATACTTACTCCTGCTGAATAATACCTGACACCATGCATAGGCCATGGGCTATTTGTGCAGAGTAAGGGTCTCAAAATCTGGCCTCTATTTTATGAAGGTGTTTCGTAGTTGGTAATTAATGCATTTAGTACACATTTAATTAATGTTTTTGTGGTATATACTGAATTGCTTAGCTACAAAATAATCAATATTTCCAAAAAAAGGTGGAGGGCCCAATCCTGCAGTCCTTAGCTTGGTAACAGGGATCAGGACTGTGTTAAGGCAACAGTGACTTCGGCGGGGCTCTGTGGAAGCCTCTGTATAGGTGTATATATACACTCTGCGTGCCCTCTCCCATACTCCCCTTAATGGTTGGGAGGTGCTCCCTGTAAACATGTGCAAAGCCACCTAATTATGCTCCTACAAATCCATCTTTTGCCATCATAAACTACAAATTGCTGACAATGGCTAGGCTGCTGCTGTATCGAGACCACTCCTCGACATGCTGACCAATGTTGTCTCATTGTTTCCTTGTACTGCCCTGTCTGGATCAAGCTGTTGTCTTGTTGCCTTATGTGTTAGAAGACCAGACATGTATCAGGGAAGGGGGGGCAATTTTAATTCTGAATGTATCAAAGGAATTACAGGAGATAGAATGATTTGTCCAAACGGCAAGACTAAAGAATATGGTTCATGTCAAAACTATTATATATAACTAGAACTTCAGCAGTTCTCTGGCATAGGAATAATACCCAATGCAAGAGCATAAAGAAAGAAGAGCATTCATTTTCACTTTCTACAGATATTTTTTGCCTCTCTGGGGATCTGTCTGGTCACACAGGTTAGGGCAGGCCAGGGAGTACCAAAAGGTTCAGTATTCTAAGGATACGGGAGTGACCATCCTAACCTAGAGGCCTCAACCACATCAGGACACCATTATGCCACACAGAGCACAACCGTCCAGTAAATGACAGTCCCTGCCTCAATGAGCTATAACAGTGACATTTGTTACACAACTGAGGTGAGTTTTTTCCCTCCTACTCTGGACCCTTCATTCAGGGTAAGAAGGCCAGAGCAGCATGAAGGGGCTCTCATAATTCCATATCTGGCCAGGGGAGGATTCCCCAGCATAGGCACTGTGCAAGAGACATGTAAGGCTCCTGTGTGGACCTCCTCTCAAACCCCCACAGAAAGTATGCGTCAGGGTTGGGGCTGCAGCACACAGCATTTCAGAAATTCCAGGTAGCACTGCAGCCCACAGGGCAGCCCAGAGAAGCTGCCATAACTTAGGCAGGTCCTAAATCTTTCATAGTTGAACCAGAGTCCTCTTCAGTCCAAGATTAGGAGCTTCAAGCTACCTTAGCTCCCACTCTCCTTTAGGCTGTGAGGTCTGTGCTATATTGCTTAGAGGCACAGCACATAACCTTACCCTATGTATCTAGTCCAAGATGCTGGCAAGACAAAATGATTCATCTGAGGAAAACAGTCTCTGTTTTATCGTCAGTCTATGGAAATACTACAAACTTCTCTCTTGTATAGCACAGAGACAGATGTTTGCACTCACTTTGTGCATGGTAGTTCTGAAAGACACAAGCAATGGCAGCAATGAAATAGTTCAAGCTTAGGCTGGGTAGACATAATACCTGATGATCATATTCATCATGGTCAAGAGAAGAGAGCTGTCAGAATGTGAGAGTGATTAATTGCTGCTCATTTTAAGTCTGCTTCCTGCTTACCTCAGCACAGAGCTGAAATTTAGTGTGTTACAGATACCAGGAATGAGCTTGCAAAGTGACACAGGATAGTTGCATTTTATGGTAATTTCATTTAATTGTTGACACTTTTGCTTGAGGGAGATTAAGAGGATATAGTTTTATTTAGATTTTGAGGATTTCTCATGAGAATAACTGGTTGTTCATTTTGTGTTGTGAGGTTCACGTTTTATACCAGATGTGTGTGCCCCTGCTAATCTACATGCAATACTTGCCATACAATACTTAGGGAGAGTCAAGCAGAGAATCTTTTGGAAAAAGAAATGCATACTTTTCATTTTTCCCTTTTTCCTCTCTGTGAGGAATTTTGAGGAGGTTAATGTTTTGTCCCATCTGGAAAAGTACAACAAAACTGTTTAAAGACAATCACATTTTCCACCAGAACTACAGTATATGAAAAATTGGTCAAGTGTAAGCATCTTTTACCTAAAGCACAATAAATTCAATACTAATCACTGTTTTCTACATGCATTATTGAGTATGTATTGTACTTCATACCCCCAGGGCCAGCACTAGACTAAATGGCACCCCAGGCAAGGAACTTCTTTGGTGCCTCCTCCTCCATTTGTTAAACTTTTGAATACCTTACTGCACCTTGATCCAGGTGCCTCTCAAACCCCACACCCCAGGCGGTCACCCGCCCCTAAATCCAGGCCTGTATAGCCAGTTTTACCAACAGACCAACTTGCCAGCCATACTAAGTCCTAGAAGTGTAATACAACAACTCTTTCCTAGTCAAATCAATGGCTAGAGAAGAGTTTACAGAAGACTCCATTAGGCCCACCAGAGAACTAGGGCCAGAGGCTTCAATTCAAGAAAGCATTTAAGTAGGTGAATGCTTAAGTTAGCCCTATTCAGCAAAGCTCTTACGCATGTGCTTAAAATTAAGTACTAAGTTCTTTGCTGACTAGGGATGGGACTGATGAATCAAGGCCTTACAAGATTGCCAAGGTAGCACTTTAGTCCTGAATAAGGCATCACAGAAAGTGTTTGCTTGTTTTTTGCTATTTTCTTTGATGTCTACAAGAATGGGCTGGGCAAAGGAAAGAAGGGTTAAAAACAGTAACAGACTGGACACTGGTGGTTGTCTAGGGACCAGTGATCATGGCCTGATTATATTCAATACAGGCAAACAAAGGACAGTCCAACCAATAATATATGTAGTTGGTGCTTTTCCTTAAAGGTGGAACATTTAGTTGAATTCAGAGCAGTGTTGATTGGGAAGGAAAATTTAGACAGAAAAATCTAAGTGAAAAATAGGAGTTCTGAAAAAAGTGTTTTTTTAGATAGCCATCATCAAGTCACCATCCCCTGTGCTCCTCCTCTTGGCAGAGCAGAGTGCTTCAGACAGTGTGCCTCGGTTTCCCCAAGGGAGCTTCCACTTTAGCCGCTTACAGGTCATCCCTCCAGCCCCACCTTCCAGCATAGCAGAGTCCAAAATTACAGTCCCAAAAACAAAAGAGTCTTTATGCCAATTAAGTTTAGTTGTCACCCTTCTAAGATTATCATCCATGCTCCTCTGGGTTTAGCACTCAGACCCCAGTCATGATCTGGCTTAATAATCTTCAGCAAGTTCCTGATAAACCCAAACAGGCCCATGTCAAGCCTACCTTTCCTCCAGGGAAGCACTGACAGGCCACAGTCTTATTCAACTGCTGACTCCAGCCAGGCTTCTCTCCACAATTGCAAGCAACTGGTCTACTCCCATTCCCAATCAACTCACAACTTGCCCCTTTTTAGCCCTTTCCTATAGGCCTGAAACACCCTACAGGTGTAGTGGGCAGGGCTGATTGTGCTCATAGAAGTTTGTTAACCCTTTCCAGACCTAGTGGGCTTTGTATACCCCCTCATGATCGCAAAAAAGCCGTGATTCCACCATCAAGAAAGAGGACAACTTTGGCAAAAAGCCCATTCTGGTTAAATAGTGAAGTGAAGGCAGCAATTAGGAGGAAAAATAGCAATATATAACAAATGGGAAAAGGGGAAACAGATATGAATCAATATAAATTAGAAGTTATGAAGGGCAGAAAATTGATAAGGGAAACTAAGGACATCAAGGGAAAAATCTGTAACTGACAGGGCTAAGGATAATAAGAAGGGGGGGTTTTGAGTATGTTAGGAACAAAAGAAATCTTAGCAATGTCAATAGCCCCATTACTAGATGGAGATGGTAAAATTGTTAATAATGATGCAGAAAAGGCAGAAGTACATTAAATAGTTCAGGTCTATATGTGGAAACAAGCAGAATGATGTACTTGTATCACATCAGAATGATGAAGTACTTCTAATCCATTAGTAACTGAGAAGGCTGTTGGATAACATCTACTAGGAATAAACATTTTTAAATCAGTAAATTCAGATAACTCAGACATAAGAGTCCTAAAACAGTGGGTTGAGGATCTCTCTGGCCCCACTAATGTTACATTTTAATAAATCTTGGAACACTGGGGAAGTTCCAAAAGACTGGGCATGTGCTATTGTTGTGCCAATATTCAAAAAAGGCAATCAGAATGACCCGGGTAACTATAAGCAGTTAGCCTGACATGAATCCCAGGGGAAATAATGGAAAAATCTGATATGGGATTTAATTAATAGAAAATTAAAAGGTAAGAATACAACTAATGCCCGTCAACATGGCTTTATGGAAAATAGGTCTTGTCAGACAACTCTGATTTCATTCTTTGATAAGATTTCAAGATTGGTTGATACAGGTAACTGCACAGATGTAATATAGCTAGACTTCTGTAAGGCATTTGCCTTAGTACCACGTGACAGTCTGATTAAAAAATTAGTACTAAACACTATCAATAAAGCCCATGTTAAATAGATGACTGACTGGCTGACAGATCTCAAAAAACAGTTGTCAAGGGGGAATCCTCGTTGAATGGTATTGTGTCTAGTGGGGTTTCGCAGGGATCAGAACTAAGCCCAACTCAATTCAACATTTTCATCAATGTTTTGGCAGTATAAAATCACTACTGAGAAAATTTGAAGATGACACAAAGTTTGGTGGCATGGAAAATAACGATGAGGACAGGACAATAATACAGAGCAATCTGGTTCTCTTGATAAATTGGGCCTATTAATACAGCCAAATGCATAATTACAGCTCTAGATACAAAGAACATAGGCCATGCGTAAGAATGAGGGACTGTAACTTGGAAAGCAATGACTCTGGATAGGATTTAGGAGTCATAGTGGAGAGGCAACTCAACATGAGCTCCCCAAAAGGGCCAATGAGATTCTTGGATGTATAAACAGCAAAGTAGGAGTAGCAGTAGGGAGGTGATTTTACCTTTGTATACAGCACTGGTGAGTCTGATCCTGGAATACTACATCCATGGCTGGTGTCCACATGTTGAAAATTTGGAGAGGGTGCAGCAGAGAGCCACAAGAGTTGGAGAAAATGCCTTTCATTGAGAGACTGAAAGAGCTCAGTCTAACAAAGAAAAGTATAACAAGAGCCAATGGCTGGAAGCTGAAGCCAGACAAATTCAAATTAGGAATTAGGCACAAGTTTTTAACAGTGAGGATGGTTAGCCATTGGAACAGACTATCAAGGGGAGTGGTGGATTCTCCATTTCTTGATCTTCAAATCAAGACTGGATGCCTTTCTGGAAGATATGCTTCAGCCAAACACAATCAGTTATTAGGATAAATCGGAGAAATGTAGTGGTCTATGACATACAGAACTAGATGATCTAATGGTCCCTTCTGGCCTTAAGCTCTATGAGTGGGCAGACGGAGTTCACTTTCAATTTGGAAAATCATCTAGGAGTTCAGAAATTTAAACTGAGACTTCCTGTTTTCTTCCACTTCCTTCTCTTTGGATCCTCCAATAAACCCCAACTCTATTTTCCATTTTAGCATCCTTTTACTGTCAACATTTTGGGATGTTCCATGAATATCTGTTGTTTTGCCAGGAAAAAAATTATATAGGGAGAAACAGTGACTTTTGGATGTGATTAGGACAATACCTAAGAGTCATTTGCGGTAAGGGCTGTCAATGATTAAAGCTTTGGAAAGACTTGTGTTGACCTCACTGGGAGTTGGATTGGGCCCTCAAGGCCAGATTTTCAAAGGAATTTATGTGCCTAAAAATGTAAAAAGGCATCTGGTAGGATTTTCAAAAGTGCCTAAATAGATTAGGCACCAAACTCATTGATTTCAATGGGATTTAGGTGCATAACCTGTTTAATCCCTGTAGACACATAGTTTCATTTTTAGAGGCTTAAATACCTTTGAAAAGCTGGCCTTTAGTAAACAACCAGTGTTTTTTCTGGATATCAGGTGGGTCAGGATTCTTGCTTCCCTTGTGCATTTCAGGTATTAGGTACAGATAAACATGATTTTAGCTTCAACACATTTATGATGGAAAGCTATATGCTCTAATTTTTTTTTTAGAATACAGCAAGAATTTTTCATTTTGCTCTAAAACCATTATTCTAGTATGGAGAAACCATGTCATCATTAATTTGAAAATTTTTGTAGGCATTAAGAGCTTTAATTTTTGCTGTCAAGATAAAGCATATTAGAATCTCTTCTGCATTAATGCATTTAATCTAACTATAGTCTAAAAAAGTGACTGCAAACTAATAAAATAACAGCTCTGCTGCTTTTCTTTTCATTCCCAAGATTAGTTGTAACTGGCCTATTCTCAGAATAAATTTGCCTTTAGACACCATATATTAGAAACCACCTATGGTGATCAAATCAACACCTTTGACAAAGTAATGTGGAAAGGCTCCCTTAAGCATTCAGCTAACTTGCTGGATAAATATGAGCTGTTTCAAGCTCCTGTTGGTTCAGTAAAGAAAATGTTGCTTGTGAACTGCTGCTAGCAATTAGAAAGTGAAATAAGGAGGCATTTTATATGAAACAGCTAGGTTAGGGGTTGAAATGGGGGATAAAAAGCCAGTGGTACTTCTCCAAACTCTTCCCACAAAATGTGCCCTGCCAACTTAAGAGGCCAAATACGGTGCTACTCACAGCAGATTGCACAGTTGTTCACAGTATGATTATGCCTGGATGTGACTTGGCTCCTCAGGCTTGGTTCTGCCTCACTAAGCTTCAGCTGCAGCTGTGGGCTGTGTTGGGATCCTTGAGCTTGGCTCTTTCTTGACTGGGGCAAAAGGTAAGTCGTGATTTTCCTCCCCAAGTGCCACCCACTCATGGCACCAAAATGAGCTGTCACTCACATCAGACCATTCAGATCTGTATATGTTTCTCCCTCTTCTTTGTTGCATTCTTTGATGAGCAGTGAAGTAGTTAACAATATTGATATTTCAATTATTATTATTTGGTATCTAAGTTAACTCTCACACTGAGGTGAACAAAGGCAGCTTGCACCTCTACAAGCTTTTCTTTCAGGTTGCCTGAAAAGTCAGGCAGACTTCATTGGATCAGTTAGCCTTCCAAATGTGAACAGAGCATTCCTCTGCAACTATAAGGGCTAGAAACGTAGGCACCTAATTGCCTTTGGGGATCTGGGCCCAATTCCCTTTGAAGTCAAGGGGATTTAGGTGCCTAAGTATTTTTGAGGCCTTAGTTTTTTTCCCTAAATGAAAGCTTAGATTCTGGAGCACAAGGTCAGAGCATGGGAGAGGTGACAGTGAACTGTACCAATTGAACTCTTGATCTAAATGACAGTCTACTGACTTCTCCCCCGCCCCCCCAAAAAATTGTCTCACTATCCAGGTACCTACGTAGCCCTTATCATTATAGTACCTGAGGGCCATTCTGTTCTCATTCTTCAACTACATTAGAGCTGTTCAAAAGCGGGAAATTTTCCCAACAAATTTTGAAAAGATTTTCATAGAATATTGACTCTTTTTCCCCTCCAAAAATTTTGACTTAGAAATTTTTCACCCAATTCTGAGATACTTGTACACTTAGCGATCTACACACTTCAGATTCTCTGTGCCACGAGTTGTGCCTTGTCTGCCAAGTGTTCTGCCCAGCAACCAACCAAATCTGCATGTAGCTTATCCATGTTCTCTAAAATAACTGGCTTGAGAATTACTTATACTCCCCACTGCGGACTTAACATTTTGCTTTACCTTACGCAGACTTGTGCAGAGCTCAGTTCACATTTGCACTGAAGAACAATGACATTGCACTCCCTGCAGTGCACCATACAATGACTGGATGGCTCAAGGCCCAAGTGAGGAGCTCCTACTGCATGAGCTCCCATTCTTGTTGGCAACTAGCCAGCACAGAAGTCTTAAAGGGGGCAAACCATGGAGTTTGAAAGGGTTGTTTTACAATAAAACATGAACACCGAGCTAACACCTCTGCCGCAGCACCACTTTGAAATAATGTCAGCTGAATTTTGAACAAGACACAAATATTTTAAGGCCACAGCAGGAAGTCTGGCAAAGAAGGAGTTTCAGTCACAAAGCAAGAGTGGATGAATATATTTCCACACTGCAGGGAACCAACGAAAAATTAAATTAGTTGACATTTGACTTTGGGAAGTTTGAAGACCCTGAGAAGTTGGAATTGATTAATACTTACTGAAACAACAACAAGTTAGAACTAGCATCTATGTGTGTCTATCCCTACTTGTCCATTTCACTTGTATGCCATGTCCCTTTCTCACTCCCCTCATCTATTTCTCTAGTTATTTCTCTAGTCATCTACACTACAGCACTGCAGATAAGCTGCTGTAGCACCTGTACCCTTCCATCACTGTAGGAACTGACTTCTGTTGCTGTTGGTAATCCACTTCTCTGAGTGGCAGTAGCTAGGTTGACTGAAGAAATCTTCCTTCAACCTAACCGTGTCTATGCTTGGGGTGTGAATTTTTCACACCCCTGAACGCCTTATCTATGTCAACTTAACTTTTAAGTGTAGGCCAGACAGAACAGAAATTGAGTCCTCCAACATGTCTGTGCAGTACCTAGCACATTTGGGACCGTCCTGTAAAATAAACAGTAGTGCAGACAAACAGATCCATTGAATTGTCTATCAGGACAGAGGTATCCCCAAGTCACGTAGCACTTGAAGTCACAAATTCAGCTGACACTATCCAATGACATTCACTCACTCTCAAATTAAATGATAAATCCTTGAACAATACATGCCACGCTAGAAATATATGCAGCCACAAATTTGTGGAATGAATCGGCATACTGAGTTCAGAATAAGCCTGTATCAGGATTGTTTCTGTGGTATTAGTAGGCAGAAAACAGATTGACATTGAATATACTTTGACATCTATATTTGCACATTTTCTGAAGCTATGTGACAGCCCAATACAATGCAACCCTTAGGTGCAGCACTTTTCTCTCTGTGCATTGCTCAGGGAGCTGCAAAGAGATCAGAGACTCATTTTACCTCCCCTCCTGGAAATTCCCGTGGCATGGAAGAGTCCCTAGCAGAAATAGAGCTCCTTTGGTGTTCTCTTCAACTTCTGGTGCAGATGCAGAGAGAGAAAGTGGTCAGAGCACAATGCACGATGGCAGTCTCCAGCTGGCATCCCTCGGGGACCACTGTCAGCTGGCACAACCCTTAGGTTGCTCTAACATTTGCAAAGGGCCAGGGTCAGTATAGACTCCCTGACAACCCCAATTTGCTTTCCCAGTGCAGTAGAGAATATGGCACATCAAAACTTAATCCTACTCCCTCTGAAGTCAACACCAAGTCTGCCATTGAATTTATTGGAGCAGAAGTGGATCCATACTGCATACAGAGTATCAGATGGGTTGTTTCTGTGCAATAAAATGTAGATTAAATACATTTTTCCTATCAGCACTTTTGTCATTGTTATGTCAATACTTTGGGCATGAGGAATACTGACTGACAGAACATTTGACCAGTCTGCATAAACCTGTGCAGACTCTTGAGGGGACTTGATTTGTAAACTTTTGCTAAATTCTCCCTCTCTCACAAACTGTGAGCATGAGTATTGCCCAAATGACAACCTGTGATGCTATGGGATTCAACCTCGACCCGTAAGGGATTGTGTCACCAGCTGCCGGTAACCCGGGATGCCTCTGTCCTGTGCAGCTTTGACTCAGAGCCCTGACACCAGCGGCCTGGTGACAGCACAAACAACCTCACCCTGGCTAACACCAGCCTGGTTACTCCTTGCAGGGTGACACCAACAACCCTTCCAGCCCTGAGTTCTCCCCACAAACATATCTTTTTCTGCAGTGCACAGCCCCTTTCCCTGAAGCACTCACAAAACCTTAGTGAGTTGCTGCTCCTTTAAAGAGACAGTACACAGCATCTTAACTACTATCACAGCATTATGTTGGTTTATATTAAATAGGTTTATTAGCATAAAGAGATTGGTTTAAGTAATGCAAAGAAAAAGGCATAAAGACAGAAATAGTTACAAACAAAAGTAAAACACGCTTCTAAGACTAAAATCTAACTTAACAAATTAGACTCTTTTGTTCAGAGATTTTCTCACCAGTCTTTCTTCCAGCATGGCTGGCCAGTCTTTAGCCAGGACCCAACATGAAGAGGCAGGAAGGAATTTTCCCCCCGGGTCAGACTGACAGAGACTGTAGGTGTTTTTTGCCTTCCTCTGCTGCATGGGGCATGGGTCACTTGCAGGTTTAAACTAGTGTGAATGGTGAATTCTCTGTAACTTGAAATCTTTAAATCATGATTTGAGGACTTCAGTATCTCAACTAGAGGTTAAGGGTCTATTTCAGGAATGAGTGGATGAGGTTCTGTGGCCTGCAATGTGCAGGAGGTCAGACTAGATCAGTGGTGGGCAACCTGCGGTGCAGCTCCCATTGGCCGGGAACAGTGAACTGCGGCCACTGGGCGCTGCGGGCGGCCATGCAAATGTAAACAAACTGTCTGGCGGCCCACCAGCAGATTACCCTGACGGGCTGCGTGCAGTTGCTCACCACTGGACTAGATGGTCATGATAGTCCCTTCTGACTTTAAAGTCTATGAGTCTATGACAACAGTGTGTGAGGTGCACTGAGGTGGTCAGCTCAGACTCACTGCTGCATACCTGGAAGCTCCATGCCATCAAGCATTGGGGTGTTCTTAGGGTCAACCACCGTTTGCTATTAAATATGCATACAGGAGTGAAATTTACTCCTGAGCAGAGGGCTAGCTCAAGTCCAATACACCATTTAATTCTCCCTCCAATCATATTTTAGAGACTGAAGTGTTGTATTGGACTAGAGCTAGCACTCTGCATGGGGGCAAATTTCACTGTGTGAATACAGTCATTTAGAATCCTGAGTATTTTTGAATATGAACAACAGTGCTGATTCTAAATTCCAATGAATTAAAAATTCTGAAGGGAAGAAAGTTAGGCTCCCACCCAGACAAAATATCTTTCCACGTGGCTGAGAAGGTACATGAGACAAGGGAGGAAAAAAACAAAAATCCACATTCTATGCACAGCCCTATTTTTTTAATGTGTATACATACACTGTAATCATTCTGCCTTGTTTTAAATGTCTGATGGAAACAGACTTCACAGTTGCTGATGCCAAAGCTTAATCTCATGGGACATAAGGAAAGAACAGCTTGATGTACAAATGGAAGTTCAATTTGAGTACTTACATTATGCTGTAATTTTAGTAACAAGGAAGAATCAATAGTACATGACTTAAGAAAAGAAAGAAAAAGAACAAACAATACAGGCAACAGATGCTGCTACTAAGAAGGGAGACTTCAGTATTTTTTCCAGCCAGTTTAATAATATGTTTTATTTGAATTTCTCCATAAGATAGATAATGTATGCTTTTGCATTGTCTTCTAACAGAAAAATGCCTAGCTGGAGAAAGAACCTCTCCAAATTAGATTCAACGTACAAGACCCTGAAGAAAATGCTCAGCTGCACCAGTTATTCAGATTTTTTAAAATGCAAATATTAATAAGATTTTCAGAAGGGATAGATGGTTTGTTATAGTCTCTCATGTATAACTAATACATTAGTAAATATTCTGCTGGTAATATGTTTGGAGTAGTCTATGTGGAAAATTCTAATCCTAGCTATTATCATGTGCCTCCTTCTGATCATGTATTTGGGGCGGGGGATTACTTATTGATTTAGGGTTTATCAGCATTTCTATTATAAACCCATATGAATTTTAGCTCCCGTTTTCAATTTGACATTCAGGATTTCAGCCTGGGAGCAAGTGTTCTGTTTATACAATATTTGGTTAAAACTAAAAATAATGCAACTGCTTCCATGTGACAGGAGAGCTGAAATTAATCTGATACCACACGTCCATTTTTATACATTTGCTTTTCTTTTAATGCAAAAGAGTTCCATCCAATTTTAAAAATGATGTTGTGTAGGCCATTGGACCCTGATGTAAGCCATTGCCACTGGCTGCTAAAATAATGAAAAAGATAAAGAGATTGAGTTTTAAGTTACCTAGGTGCACAGGGATGAATTCAGTAAAAAATACATTCAGCTTCAATACCACCAACGCCCCCACAAAGGGCCCAGTTCTGCAAGATGCTGAACACCCTCAACTCCCAATGAATTCAGTGTGCTTGCAGGTCAATTAGCACCTTCCAGCTGTGACGTTATCTGATTAAAATATGACCATGTAGATCATCGTTGCTACCTCTGTTATATAATTGCAACAAATCTTGTACAAAGTATGTCAAGTAAGGTGTCTATGGAAAGGTTATGATTTGCTGAATAGGATTATGCTATTTGTATGCATGTATCATTTGTGTATCTGAACTTCAGATTCTGAAGTTATGAATATTAACTCTGTACCTGTATTTCAAATGTTTTCTCCTGTCGTAGCACCCACAAGGTTAACTATTCAAGTTGAATGGCCCATCAAAGAACACTTAACTCACAATGGAAGATGCCTATCTACATTTAATGGGCTTTCCTATGAAGGTTCTAACTGGAGTATAGGTAATGGCTTCTGCTATGACTAAGCAAAATCATGCATGGACATGTGACTTGCCCATGTGACTCCAAACACCATCTTGTTATCTGTAATTTTCCACAACGAGAACAATGGGTTTCCCTTCACTTGGGAGAAGCTATAAAAATCCCTGGAAACATCTCCATTTTGCCTCTTTTCTACTCAATCCTCTGGACCCGGGGTCGACAACCCTTCAGCACACAGCCCCTCAGGGTAATCTGCTGGCGGGCCGCGAGACATTTTGTGTCCTCAGGCACGGCCCCCCGCAGCTCCCAGTGGCCACGGTTCACCGTTCCTGGCCAATGGGAGCTGCGGGAAGTGGCGGCCTGCATGTCCCTGTGGCCCACGCAGCTTCCTGCAGCTCCCATTGGCCAGGAACGGTGAGCTGCGGGGGGCTGGGAGCTGCGGGGGGCCATGCCTGCAGAGGGTCAACGTAAACAAAATGGGCCACGTGCCGAAGGTTGCCAACCCCTGCTCTGGACTATGAACTTATACTAATGGTAGCATTCTAACCAAGGGACTGAGAACCTTCCAATGATTTGGAAGCAACCAGAGACTTAACAAGCCAGCAGTTTATTCCATCACTGCTACAAGCCTGATCCAAGAACTTTGCAATTATTGTATGTATTTGATTCCTTTAACCAATTTTAACTCTCACCTTTCTTTCTTTCTTTATAAATAACCCTTTAGATTTTTTATACTAAAGGATTGGCAACAGCGTGCTTATTGGGTAAGATCTGAGTTATATATTGACCTGGGTATGTTGCTGGTCCTTTGGGATCAGAAGAACCCTTTTGTTTGATGAAATTGGTTTTCAATAACCACTCATCATTAAGTCTAGGGTTTTTGGTGATGATACAAGGACTGGAATGCCTAAGGAAACTGCTTTTCTGGCTTCTTGTTAGCCAGTGTGATGAAACAGAAGTTGACTTTTGCTGCTGGTTTGCTATATCTTATGGGAGAATAACCACCAGTTTTGGGGTGCGTCTGCCCTATTTCTCAGCAGTTTGTCCTGAATTTGGTATTCTCAGTTGTGATCCATAGAGGAACAGTGACACCAGGATTGGTTCCAAAGCTGCAGAGATCATTTGGACAAGGGTCTGCAATCAGGAAGTAGTCATAATTTTGACAGAATACTTCATATTAAAAAAACACCTGGGCCATTCTCTGCTTACTGCAGGGCAAAAGAATTCTTCAGCACAGCATCTACTGCCATGCTAAGAGCTTTAGCCAGATGGAGAAAGGAAGTATTGTTATCCTCACTTTACGGATGGGGAATTGAGGCACAGAAAGATGAAGTAACTTGCCAAAGACTGCCAGAGACTTCCTGAGTTGAGCTGGGAACTGAAACTAGATCACCTGAGTCCTAGTTCAGTGTATTAATTAAGACATTCCTTCCTCTCAGATAAAATAACAAATAAATGCTACAGTCTGGTTACTCCCATTACCTTTATGAACTATTTAGAGATTATGATGCAAGGCAAGGTGGCAGCCATGATGTACTGACCTAAGAAGAAAGCAGACCCCACCCCCAGTGCTGTTATATTTCATTAACAAAGGTGGGAGACAATCAGATCGCTGTCTTTTTCCATTCCACAATGTTCAAACCATTGATCACACGACAATTTTTTTATATAAACATTTTATTCAGCATAGAAATTAAAAGGGGAAATTAAAATAAGCATCAGCGTCTATGGAAAGTATTGCTATTGAATGTCTAAATTATTATTGTGCCAGCAGTTTGAATCACTTTGCATCCTTGCATTAGCTGAAGTTTCCAGAAAGTCACTTCAAAAGGATCTTCTGCTGTGTGAAACGTCCAGTTTAGTCCATTAATATTTGTTCTTTTACCATTTTTACTCTTTACTATGTTTTACAGCTAGGTTGCAACCTCTTGACCATAGAAGAAATGGCTTCATGATTTGCCTCACTTCTTCCCCTTTAAGTGAAATAGACAAGGACCGTATCAGTACACATTTTGTGTTATGACGTCTGCAGTAATGTACCTTCTCCTTCAGCTAATGCCAATCAAAAGAGACTTCCCTAATTTCCAAATTTCCCTCTGCCTCAAACAGTGTAATTCAGATATTGTTATTTTTCTTCTAAGTACTGAACAGGCTCAAAACATTTGCAGTATAATTGGTGCCATACAATGAATTCATACAACCTAGAAGATGCCAGATATAGGGCCTGATTCTAATGGAAAGTCTAGCATCAGTAGGAGTTGAATGAGGCTCATAATGCATTGATAACAGATTAGTAGAAATTGCAAGATATGAAAGGATACCATTGTCAAAGAAAAAATCAGTAGGATTCCTTAAGATAACTTTGACAGACGCATATGCTAAATCAAGTCTTATGTTGTATAATAACTTCTATAGTATATTATTAATGCTTAAAGGGATATATGCAAGGTGTCAGGTTGGTGATACAGACTGGCTTTGGCATGCCCTAGAAGATTACTCTTTCTGGTGTATCTAAACATGGTTCACTGCACACACAGCAAAGAGTTGACTCAGGGAATGGGAGAATTGAAGTAAATAGAGGAACAGAGGGATCAATACTGCTCGACACTTCCATGAGACGCCTCGGACCCTCTGATATAGCAGGATCTGTGGGTGCTTAGTAACCCATCAGTTTTAGGCCTTTTATTTGGGTGCCTAAATATGGCTTTAAGTACTTAATTCTAAGCATCAACGTTTGGAAAATTGGACTTATCTGATTGTGGCTTATAATTGAGCCACAGTGTTTGTGTCTCTATTTCTAAGTTACATTTTCCTTGTATAGGTATGTATGAACATAAGGTGCATTTTAAGTTGCACTGTACTTGTCAACATTTTCAAAGGGATCACTGTACCTGGCGGGATATATTAATAAAGTTTTATTAAGAGTCATGGTGAAAACCTGGCCCCATTGAAATCAATGGGAGTTTTGCTATTGACCTCAATGGAAACAGGATTTCACCCTCACTTTGTTATTATGAAATTTACAATTAATGGTCTGTACCTGCATTTTTTGAGGACCCAAAGCTCCCACTGAGTCCTCGTTTCCATTGAGTGACATTCCCTCCTCTGCAGAGGCCAGCAAAGCCTCTAATTAGTCTAATTAAGGCTTAAGTGGGACTTCTGTGCAGAAGTCCAGTACAAGGCCGATTCATCACTGAAGGGAGTTTCATCCACTATGACCAGCCCCTAATGTTATGTTCACAGGAATTCATATTCACTGATAGCCTTAAATGAGAGTTTCCAAAGTTGAACGTTTAAAGCCCTGATTTTGGGAAGTGTCACTATTCAGGACAGGACGTCCATGTGCTTAAGCGCTTTCCTGAAGTGGAGCCTTATAGAGCTAGCCAGTGAGTCTATCTGGTAGCTCAATTAATTATCCCCGGTTCAGAGGAGCTGCACATCATAGAACATAGGGACCAATCCTGACCACCCTAATCTCACATTGATATAAGGCCTAGTCCTCTGAGGCAGGTGCTGAACACTCTTGAAAGTCAATGGGAGTGGAGGGCACTCAGCAGCTTCCAGGAAGTGCTCAGCAAGAGGAGCGGAGAAACTATAGCATTTTGCAGTGAAAAGCCAGCTTGGAAAAAATTTTCAGAGTGAATGAAAATGGGCAGGAACAATGTTCCATTTCATTACACCTATATGGAATGGTTTTAAACTGCATAGGAGAAATGCAAACTCAGGATTTTTTTCTTGCTGGCTGCCAAGCAAGCCAGACATTTAGCCCATCCTTTTACTTCAGTCTGCTTAATGAATGGCAACAAGTCACAAGCTATTTGATTCACCCTCTGAGGTCATTTACAAATCATTAACCTGAAAAAGTGAGGTAACAATCTGGGTTCTCTATACTGCTGAGCTTAATATAGATCCATCTTTTTCTCCTGTTACAATTTTAATTTTAAAAACATGCTTTGCATACAGATACTAGCAGAGGGGAACACAAGAACATTCCTGGTATCGCAGCAGTTAAAAGCAGTAGACCATTACAGCATAATTAAAAGAATGAGAGCTGCTGGGAGCTGAGCATGTCTGAAAGTCAGGTCACTTATTCAAGGGGGCCGGACCTGAGGCTCCCCACTTTTAAGATCTTGGCCCCCCTCTCTCTGAACCAGTAAATGCTGTCAAATTCCTCGCCCCAGGTTTGGCTGATGCTGGAGCATGGATCAGAGCTAGGTGGCTGATGCTCAATCCAGGTAGAACCGGTGATGCTAGCAGGTTGGGGGAAACTGCTAGGAGATCTGTCCCTCTTGTCAAGAGTTTGTGACCATCACTAAAATTCACAATCTGGGGTTATTATTGTGTCAACTGGCATAGGTTACAATTGGATCCCAAGCTGCTGGTAGGCAGTCAACTAGCAGCTGCATCTGGGAAGGCCTTTTTTCATTTTCATCTGGCCAGGAGAGTGCAACAGTCTCTCTTGCATGCTAGGGTTGCCAACTTTCTAATTGCACAAAACTGAACACCCCTGCTCCGCCCCTTCTCTAAGGCCCCACCCATGCCCTGGCTCTTCTCCAAGGCCCCGCCCCCACTCGCTCCATCCCGCCTCTCTCAGTCGCTCACTCTCCCCCATCCTCACTCACTTTCACCAAGCAGGGCGGGGGGCTGGGGTGTGGGAAGGTATGGGTTCTGGTCTGGGGGTGTGAGCTCTGGTGGGGCCAGAAATGAGGGGTTCAGGGTCCAAGAGGGGCTTGGGGTGTGGGGGGGGTGAAGGCTTTGGCTGGGGTGCAGGCTCTGGTGTGGGGCTTTGGGTTCAGGGTGTGGGAGAGAGCTCTGGGCTAGAGCAGAGGGTTTGGGTGGGGGCGGATGTGGGCTCCTGGAGGGAGTTTGGGTGCAGGAGGGGACTACGAGCTGGGGCAGGGGGTTGGGTGTGGGAGGCGGTGCGGGATCCCAGCGGCACTTACCGCAGATCCCAGGAAGCGGCCGCCAGGTCCCCTAGGCCAGTGGTGGGCAACCTGCGGTCCGTCAGGGTAATCCGCTGGCAGGCCGCGAGACAGTTTGTTTACATTGACCATCTGCAGGCACAGCCGCCCGCAACTCTCATTGGCCGGGAACGGCGAACCACGGCCCCTGGGAGCTGCGGATGGCCATGCCTGCAGACGGTCAATGTAAATAAACTGTCTCGCAACCTGCCAGCGGATTACCCTGACGGCCCGCAGGTTGCCCTTCGCTGCCCTAGGCACATGAGCAGCCAGGGAGTCTCCACATGCTGCCCTCACGCCTGCAGGCACCTCCCTCACAGCTCCCATTGGTTGCGGTTCCTGGCCAATGGGAGCTGCAGAGCCGAGACTCGGGGCAGGGACAGCATGTGGATCCTCCATGGCCGTCCATGCGCCTAGGGGCTTCAGCGACCTGATGGCCGCTTCCGGGAGCTGCGCAGAGCTAGGGCCGGCAGGGAGCCTGCCTTAGCCCCAGGCCCCTGCTGCTTCGCTGACCCGACTTTTAATGGCCCAGTCGGTGGTGCCAACCAGAGCCGCCATGGTCCCTTTTTGACCAGACATTCTGGTCAAAAACCAGATGCCTGGCAACCCTAGTTGCATGCAGATCTTGATACTGTGCTCCATGCCTTTGTGGTATCAAGATTAGATTACTGCAGTGTGCTGTACATGGGAATACACCTTAAATCAACTTGGAAATTAAAGCTGGTGCCGAATGCAGCAGCCTTCTAGGCACGTGACATATCACACAGAATTTATATCACCAGTGCACTCTGCCTGGTAGTGGCTGAGCACTGGTTTCTGAGTGGAGTTTAAGGATTGTTTTTTAATTATAACATGAGGAATGGCTTAGGACTTGCCTGTTTGAGAGACTACTTGTCCCCTGTGCAATGGTGCCACAGCTGCTCCCAGCAAGACATTCCCCATGAGGGACAACTCAGGTTTATAAACTCCTTCCCCAATCCCCAGTCCAAATTCGTCCTGAGCTGACCTTCAGGAACCCCTCTAAAACCTGTCTATTTACCCAGGCTTTGGGCAAGGGGCACCACAAGAGCAGGTGTTTCTGGTGAAAGGAATATTGGTTGGGTTTTGATTTGCTCGCCCATTAATTATTTTCTGGGTTTGAAGTGAGGCACAGCTGCTGGTTCAGCCTTTTTATATAACTGTAGTTGTATTCATGGCACAGGCGCCTAGAGGCTGAAAGCCCTTCCTCTCTTTATTTATTATAAATGAAGACAAGACAAAACAACAATGAAAGGGTGATAGGTAGGAGAGAGGGCAAATGTTATAACAGTGAAATCAGGCAGTTACTCGGGTTAGCTATGCACACATTTTGGTAGTGTCACAATGTATAATCATGCTTTTTTTTTTTAATGTCTCCTTTCATCTTTAAAAAGTCCTTGCTCTCTTGAAAATTAGACAAAATTATCCACCATAAAAGCAGAGCCCCATTTAATTAATACACAATGTGAAAATCATGCCACCACTTTATGTTACAGCACTGTAGATTTGACAGATTGTTTTGTGGTGCTCCATTCATATACGCATTAGATGTGTTTGATTCCAAAAAATACACTCCCCCATCTGTTAGGGCCTGATCCTGCCAGAAATAAATGTCCTCAACTCTCACTAACTTCAAGGAGGAATGAGAGCCTTCCACATGTCCCAAGAGATGCTCAGGGCCAGATTTTCAAAGGTATTTAGGTGCCTAAAGATGGAGACAGGCACTTTTGAAAAATCCCATTAGTGCCCAACTCCCACTGATCAGAGTTCAGTGCCCAGTGGAATGTCTAAAAAGATGCAGATAAGCACCTACTTAGACAATTTTAAAAATCCCGCTAGGCATTTAACTTATCAATGGTAGTTAGGCACCTAATCCGATTTTCAAAATTGCCCACCTGCCGAGGCCCAGATCCACAAAGGTACTTGGGCTCTTAAATCCCAATTTTGGCTCCACTACAATCCACTAAATTCCCACCAAACCCTATAGGTGCCTAAACTCAATCAGCTTCTAAGTTTTCAGGGTAAAAGTTCTCCAGCTGCCTATGTTTCTGCTTCTGGCATGTGCATTGCTGCCCCCTCTAGGTGTCCAGGTGCCTATCACCCAGCCTAAGCCCCAGAGCGATTCACAAATGGGAGGGAGCATTTGTCAGCCTAAATTGCAAGTGTGGCCCAATCCAGTAGGTATGCTCAGAGACCACCCTTGAGATCGGGTCCCATTAAAAATCCAGCCACTGGAGGAGGAGCGAACGGTGCTGCTGCCCATCTTCTAACTTTTAGCCCAGTGGTTAGATCACTTGTCCGGGACATCAGAGTTCGATTCCCTTTCTCTGCCACAGCGGGAGAAGGAAGAACCCTGTTCAAATCTTCTCTGTTCCCTCCCGCCCAACCCTGCAGAGAGAGGGGAATTGAACCAGGGACTCTCACAACCCAGGTGAGTACTCTAACCACCAAGCTAAAAGTTACAAGGTGGGAAGCACTGGCAGCAGCAGCAGCAGCACCTCCTCCCCCTCCCTTTGTGGGGAGAAAGGCAGATAACTAACTCATTCCCACAAGAGGCACCTAAGCCGCCAGACTCCAGGAGAGCAGATTTCATTCACGGAGCATTATCAGTAAGCAGAGATAAGCTCCGCCCCGCTCATGGAGCTAGGTAACTAAGACAAGCTCTCATCGGCATTTCCCATTTGTGGCGACGACACAGGAAAGGAAATAGAACACCAGGTTTCTGGTAGCTAGAGAGCTTCAAAAGCCTCAAGCAAAAGCCTCCCAGGAAAACTTTTCCTGGGGTTTTTATTCTTCTCCTTACTTTGTTTACAACTCTTCTTAGTGGTTACATTTTTGTGCATGAAGAAGACATGCAGTGTACAATTACATAAAATAGCAAACCCATCTCTTGTGCACGTGAACACCAGCTGCAAGGGTGATGTCAGGTTGCCAATAAGTTTCCCAAATACAGACACTGGGACAAGGTCACTCCTGCCTCGTTGCCAAGGGAACAGTTTGCCGTTCTCGTGGGCATACGATTCGGGAACAACACATTCCTACATCCCCCCCTATTTTATTTTATATGCGGTGTTTAGACAAAGCACCTTCGCAGGGTAGCATACACAATGCCACTAGATTGGGTAAACATTAAACAAAGCAGCAAAGTAAAACGCCAAAAATCAAGACTAAGACCCCATACTATAAAAGGGTCTTTATCCACTCTAAGGGTGGCTATAACTAGATATAATTCCACCAAGGAGGAAAAACATCCTGGCGGATAGCTTAAACATAACATTTCAGCATATTAATCTGCTATTGCATGCGGTTACTATTATCAGTAAGCTTAAAACAGCACATTTCTTTCACTGTCTCACACCCCAAATGTTGCTGGGTGGTTTGCAGACAGGAACAAGGCAAGTACTTAACAGACCTTGCATTTCCGGGGCAACGGCCAGGCAGAAATCAGATTGATTTAATACTTCTGCCAGGTGGTCCCAAATGTCTTGTAATGTGGTGTCATTAACATACACACAGCTGTCGTTAACTTAAGAAAGTAAGTGTCCTGTCAGGTGTAATCCCAGGAGCACTGACTAAAAATCGATTGGGCATACCAGGAGGTCTAATTTCCCAGATGTCTTGGTGAATTACCCAATCCCACATGCATCCTCCCCATGGACCCGGCAGGATTCGGTATGTGGGAGCCCACACCCCCTCAACCGGTCCATATGCTTGGAAGGAGCACTGAGAACGTCTGCACTTCCACCCAGAAAGTCTCCAAGTATGTCTCCATGGCCACAGATCAGATGGTACTCCTGATGTGTCTGTAAGGGCAGTGGGCCAAGCCTAATGCTCTAGATCCTTCCGAATGGCCATTAACTAGTCATTCAGGAAATCCTAAATTTCTAAACATGCTAGATCCCACTGCAATGCCTTCCCAGCCTCAGTGATATTCAATACCATCTCTGTCAGCAACTTCTGGGTCATTGTCTGTATTTGGATGTGTTACAGGGGTAATAGTGTAATAAATAAGATGGCAGGGGCAATGGCAACAAGGTGCCTTTGGTACTTATCATTTAAAATCCAATTAGGGAGGGCAATACATGCTGAGGGACTTATCCAAAACCACAGGGCGCAGCCTGTAGAATAAACCCCAAAATCCAATCAATACCACTTTCCCAAGAATGGGTTCCACAAGTTTCTTCCTGCCAGGGTATAATTCTTTGTTTCTTCACCAGGGTCAGTTCTTAATGTCTCTTGTAGTCAGGAATCCCTGGACTTTGTGGTTTCAATGAAGCAAGTATTCCTTCTTCTCTTTTCCTGAAACAGTGTGGTTTAGTATCATACAGGGGAGAGGTTACTAGCACATCACCCTGTAATGGTTTTGTGTCGTCTAGAAAAATCCAAAGGCACAGTAGGTCTGTCAGTAGACAACGGAGAGGTTACTAGCACTTCACCTTGTCTTTTTTTCCTTTTTCCTGCTGTCCAGATGGCACAGCAGAGCTAGAAGGAGAAATAGGCTTATCAGTCGGAGAGCCCTCCCGAGATGGAGGGGTCTTTTTACAGTGAAAAGCATGGGTCCAGGCAGTCAGTCCCTGGCACTCCACAGCGGTGTTGGTGTCTAACAGGACTTGGAAAGGGCCTTTCCAGCATGGAGCCAAAGCAGTCTTTCGTTGATGGACTTTACATAGACTTAGTCTTCTGGTTTTAATTAATGGCAGGGGTGCTAGGGTCTTTGGGTAACACTTCTCTACCTGTGAGAAAAGAAACCTAACACATTTCATTAATGCCTGGCAGTGTTTTGCAGAATTTACAGCTGCTTGGGCACATTTAAGCCCCCCTCCTTTTCTTGGGGGTCAGCCAAGTTTTGGCTGTGACCTTGGATGAGCCTGCTAGCTGTATTTTTCTCTCAGTTAACTCATTCTGTTCTTTTTCCTCTTCTCCCTTTCTCAGCTTCTTTTAACCTACAAAGGAAACTTCCACTTTTCACTTATACACTTTTTCCCAACAATGAACGCATACACATTGCCTTTATACAGTACATTAGTCTTATTATTCAATGTATGCCATGTACACTCTTCCAGTAAAATAACTTTATTACAGAGCTTTGGAGCAACAAACCGGGACAAGCACACCCACTTTTGAGGAGTTCACTCGGTACAACCTCAGGTGTCTAATTGCTTTTCTCCCTCCCCAGCCCTCTGGCTAGAAATCTGAGGTAGCCAGAAGGATCCCATGGGCAATATGGGGAGTGGGTTAACCTTCCCTGTCCCTGCTTCCAAAGACTGTTGGTATGCAATTTTTAACAACAATTTTGGCCATAGAACACAAAAATAATTCCTATTGTGCCAATAAATGCATGGTACATTGAATGCTGTTCAGCTGGCATCCATTTTCTCTGATGATCTGAAAGACAAAAAAACAGAGGTCTACCCCTTCTGGGCAGTCAGTCATTGCTTAAAATATTTCCTTTATATACACATACTCTTGTTGATTTCAGGCGAAACAGAGGAATTACCCCATATTTCCTTGTATTTGTTTCATAGGCAGCCCAGGTTTCAGTGGCTTCTACCTTATTAGTTAGAAAATTGCATTAATACAAATGCTTTCTGGCTTGCTTCCAGATCCAAAGCTATCCACAGCTTAAAGATTCTTACGTAAAAAGGGGTCACAATTAACTTTCCCAAACTTTTAATTGCCTTTTACTTCTAACTCCAGCTTTCAAACACACAGTGATCTGAACAAGACAACACAACCTATATTGGTAGGTTTGCATTTCTTATACCTCTACTACAATATATACTGCACATGTTCTCCACAATTCAATTTCCACAACACTAGCCACATCAATTTCTATACAAGGTGTAACTATTTCTTTTGTGCTTACAAACACGGGGGTATTAAAGGGGCTAGTGGACTCCTCCACATGCCCTGCCCGTAGCTGGTCATTAACCAAGTGCTGGAGGGCCTCCAGCTTTTCCAGAGGAAGCGGCCACTGTGCAACCCATACAGGCTTGTCAGTGAGCCAACGGAGGGGGAGGGCCGTATGCCTAATCATCAATATGGATGGTGGCAATTAAAGCAGTTCCCCTGAGGCTTCTGCCCCTTGTGCAGGGCAGCTGCCAGCAGGGCCATCTGATGGGTCTGAGTGCCTACGTCAGCACACGCCTGTAGCAACTCCGCCAGGGTCGAAGGACTTAGAGGACTCGCCCGCAGCGGGGACCCTGCGAAACGCGCGATGGGCACACTGGCCAATGATGGGAAAAGCTACCTGGGGCGTGCCCACCGCCTGCTCGGGGATGCTCGAAAACTGCCCCTTGCCATATAACTGCTCAGCGAGATAAGCCCCCCCACCTTGTGCTGCTGCCGCAAGCGCCTCTCGCTGGTACTCGCTGTCCCACACAACGTATTGCGCGGGAGACAGCACCATGCGACACATGTCTTTCCAATCTTGGGGGAGCAAGTGATAACCGTTTGACACACCTTTCAAGATCCCCCGGAGCTCGTGCAAAACCGAGTAGGGGAGAGCCTCCCAGTTCACTACCCGCCCCCCGTTTCCATTATCCCGCCTCGAGACGGGAAACGCCTCGAGCCCACAGCTGGATTCCGCGCCGGTCAAGGGACCGGCCTCGCGCGCTCGCTGCACCGCCACAGCGACAGCGCCCCCCCGCCCGACCGGTAGGCAGGGGGGCGCCGCCACGGGCGGCGGCACAGGGAGGGTCAGCTGCGGGTTGGAGGGGGGTGGCCCATCACCTGGGGGCAAAGGGGAAACTGGCTTAAGGCCGTCGGGGCCGAACCCCTCCAGCGCCTCCTTACAACGCTGCCAGAGCAGCAGGTGCTGAACTGGGGCACGGGGTTCACTATACAAGGTGATCCCAATCCGTATCCAATCAAAAAGCTGTAAAGACCCGCAGTTAGGATACCAGGGGCACTGGCGATCTATTTCCCTTAGAAGGTCCTCAATATGAGCGACCGGGACAGCGACACATGATCGCTGCCGTATAATCTTTTGTAACTCTCTTGCGTGCTCCTTCTGGGCACTGGAAAGTCCCCCCCCCCCCATACTCACGAATAAGGGGCGGCAAACAGCCGCGGGCGCGCTCGGCGTATCCAGCCGGTGAGTAGAGGGGTATCACGTTGGGGTCACCAGCTGTGGCGACGACACAGGAAAGGAAATAGAACACCAGGTTTCTGGTAGCTAGAGAGCTTCAAAAGCCTCAAGCAAAAGCCTCCCAGGAAAACTTTTCCTGGGGTTTTTATTCTTCTCCTTACTTTGTTTACAACTCTTCTTAGTGGTTACATTTTTGCGCAAACAGAAGGCAGGCAGTATACATGCACATGAGATTACAAACCCATCTCTTGTGCACGTGAACACCAGCTGCAAGGGTGATGTCAGGTTGCCAATAAGTTTCCCAAATACAGACACTGGGACAAGGTCACTCCTGCCTCGTTGCCAAGGGAACAGTTTGCCGTTCTCGTGGGCATACGATTCGGGAACAACACATTCCTACACCCATTGGCTAGTTTAAGTGGCTCCCCAGCTAGAATTCTGGCTTTTATGGATCCCATTCTAAGATGTCTCCCTCTCCCCATTCATTGTATAGGGAGCCTAGGCACCTAACTTGGCTTTGTGGATCACACTTTGTTCCTGTGATTTATCTAGGTGCCGTGACACTCAGCATCGCAATGCCTATGTCCCTTCAAGGATCCCACCATAGAATCTTTGAAAATCTGGCCCTCAGTACATAGCATGATTTGGCTCTGTATGCTATCATAATTTTAAAACCCAATTTTGCTGTAAAGCATCCAGAATTTTGCATAGACCCACCAGTCAGTAAGCCAAATTCAGTCATAACTATATATAATTCTATTGACTTAGGCGGAATTGTATTCAATTTTGGCCTTATCTCCACGATGCTCTCAGCTGCTTCTGTTTACCCCAAACTAGAGAACCAATTGGCATCAATTAAATCAATTGCACAACACCATAATCACCCAAGTAGTTAAACAGACCTCTACATGCATGCAGGGCTCCATTATATCTCTGCAGATGCAATGCCACCCCGGATATGAGGAGGAGGTGCAATAGGGGTTCCATGAGGTGTAAGATAGAGCAGAATATGGTCCATACATATTTATGTCTTAAATTCCATTGTGTTTGGTTAAAATGGACTTTTCAACATTTCATCTTCAAACTTGTTTCATATAAACAGGTAGGATGAGGTCAATGAGGTAGAATGTTGCCCACTGCTCCCCTGTGTCAGCATGACTCTGCAGCACCCCAGTGCAAATCCATGCATAAATCTCAGCCTATACTACTTATTGCATGTTTTCACCTAGATCTATTAGCATAAGGATAAGAGAAACAACCAGAGGTAGAGGACTTCTGGCTAGTTAGACTCCATGTTAAGTGCTTTAAATCTATGTTTAGAAATATATATGTCCTGTAATAGACAATGAGTTGTGATAGATCCTTTGGCTCTCACTCTGTAAAGGACAACATATATTAACCATTTAAAGTGATCAAAGAGCTCCAATAAGGAAGTGTGTGATAGATGGAATAGTCATGGTGACAAAGGACAAGACAAGGAAATCAGAGTTGGAGTGAATGTGAGTGTCAGGGCCAACAAGGAGTATTATAATAGTACTACTCCAAAACCCAGATCCTCAAAAGGTATTTAAGCACCTAGCACTTGTTGGTTTCAATGGGAGTTAGGTGCTTAAATGTGGTTTGAGGATCTGGGCCCAAATCCTTTACTTCTTCTTCCATGCTTTGTCAGCATTCAGGCATTAGGCCTCACAACACCACTGTGAACTAGATATGTATTATCACCATTTTACATTTGGGGAAAATGGAGACACAAATGAATAAACTTGTCCAAGGTAAAACAGAAAGACTATGGCAGAGCCAGGGGAAGGGAAAAAAACAGATTGCATGATCTCTGGTGCTTTAACCAAGAGCAAAGATGGGAAGAAAATTATTCTGCTATGTGGCAAGTTGAATGATTGAGTTTTGTGCTTGAAACACTAAATGGAATTTAAGATTACTACCTATTACCACATGTAAATGTAAACAAACAAGTAACAAAACAAAGTTAGGGGTTATTTTTGTGACACCTTTATAAAGTGACAGCACTGTTCAGTATTAGGGTGATAGTAGGGAAGACACATCACTCTGTGATCCAATAATATTGTAAGCTTTGCTACCCTGCTTATAAACAAACTCTCAGCAGGGTGAATACATATTGTTATATACTTGTTTTCCAAAGCTTTGTTACCTATCTCATTTCTAAGCTTATCTATCATGGAGCAATTTATCAGCCCCCTAAACATGGAACCAAAAAAAATTTCCTTTCCTTCTTTCTTGAATATACTTTGTCTTGGAACAGATAACACCTGCTGTTTTCTATCAATTACTTATTCATGGGGAAATGAAGTTAAATTTGATACTGTCTTTCTTTGTTACTAACTCAGCTAGCTGCTAAGTTTTTCCACTGAATATACAAAAGGGAAAACTAGTAGTTGGTACGATGGGCACTCTAGGGACAAGCAAAATAAGAAACAAGATAAATCTTTCCTGACAACATCTAACATAGCAAATATAAAAATCAGCTTACTTGAGAAAGCACCCAGGGTGCCTACATGGTACCATCGCCAGCTCGCAGAGCCAGTGGATGTTTCATGAAGTGAAATCATCTAGTTTTCAATAGTGCAACCAATGTCTAACTCAGGTAGGTCCACCTAGGCCTTACATTCACATAGAGTGAATCAAAAGGTCTCGCAGTAACATAAACACGAAGTGTGGTCAGCAATAGGCACTGACCAAAAGTGGCTTCTTGGTTTAGGATAGAAGATAGATTCCTTCTTTCCATACAGTGGGTTCTCTAACAAGGGGCAGTAAATGCCTGGTATACCCCATCACAAGAACATTCAAATGGATAGGCCCAAACCTTGGGGATTAGCAAACTGCTTGTGATGCATGCTGTGATTTCTATAGGGCAAGGGTAGTCAATTATTTTTGTCAAGGTCCAAATTTCTTGGTCAAGGTATAGTCAAGGTCCAGACGCCAGAGAAACATTTTTTACACCACAATAACAATAATGATAATAAATAAATAAAAAGATTTTGTAGTCCATTCAAAACGTCTGGCGGTCTGGATTTGGCCCACAGTCCACCGATTGACTACCCCTGTGATAGGGGCTCTTGGGCAGGAAGGAATCTCAGAATCTGCTGTAATTCAATAGCCCTTTCCCCATCCTGCTGATTAGAGACATACAGAGGACCCACATAGAGCCAGTGGTAGCATTACACAACACATGACACTACACGCTGCCTAGTATCCCAGATTCACCACCTCTCCATACAGCTGAACTATATACAGAGCACTATGCACCATGGAGGAGGTGGAACTATTTTTCATTTAATAAACACTGGAGTGTTAAAGAGGCTTAGCACCTCCGTCTCAGTTTAGCTGTGGTGAGCACAGGTCAGGATGTAGGCCTTGTGTGTCTGGTGCGCATGTGTGTGTGTGTCTCACACACACACACACACACACACACACACACACACACACACACACACACACACACACACA
>NW_020664409.1:65329086-65344157 GCF_002925995.2 Terrapene triunguis | reverse complement strand
ACACACACACACACACACACACACACACACACACACACACACACACAAAGATTCTAAGGCCAGAACTACACTACAAACTTGCCAAAATAACTGTCAGTTAGGGGTGTCATGAGGTTCAATTTGTGACTGACATAGGTGTGCCAGTAAAAACGGCATTTTTGCCAGTATAGCTTATGTCACCCAGTGGGACTAGAATAGGTTATATCAGCAAAAGTACAGTTTTGCCAGTGTCTACACTAGGTGCACTATGTGGTATAGTATACCAATATACCTATACCAGCAAAGCCTTCCAAGTATCAGGCCCAAGATCCTGTTTGCCTGCCCACCTTTCCCCTTCAAAAGCTCTTTCTTTGCTCCAAGGTTTCTTCTTACCTCCCAGCCTTCTCTGCAACCTCTCACTTTCTGTCATAATTTTCTGCTTCATACCTGATTGCCAGTCCCTCTGACACAGTACACTTTGACAATGGTATTTACCCATAGGATATTCTCCACCCAGGTTGGGTCAAGATTGGGAGCTATTTTGGGGATGAAAAACATTTAGTAATTATCTGGTGTGCTTCCCTGACCCAGCCACCAAACGTTAGAGTGGTTATACCACCAAAACCAGAAATGGCTGAGTGGGATTGGAATAGAATACTGAGCCTTTTTAATCCGACACAATCCTACAACCATTTGGTGTCCTTGAATTAAATTGGTAGTCTCACGCCAGTTCCTAGTTGTTGGTGGGTCTACATGATAAAAACAGAATCAAAATTGGCAGTAACAGCCCATCTTGTTGGCAGTCTCAGCAGACAGAACAAGCAGTGACCATATATGGAGAGGAAATGACCCTCTCATCCCCTGAGCTGCTTCTTCTGGCTCACGTTAATGAGATACATTAGTAGTGTGTATCAACACACAGAAAGATTGAGTCATGGTGGTGAACAATAAAATCATCTCTTTATCAGTGAAATTTAAATAGACTAAATCAGACGTCAAGAATTATAACATGCAAAAACCAGTTGGAGAACACTTCAATCTCCCTGGCCACTCGATTACAGACCTAAAAGTCGCAATATTACAACAAAAAAACTTCAAAAACAGACTCCAACGAGAGACTGCTGAATTGGAATTAATTTGCAAATTGGACACCATTAAATTAGGCTTGAATAAAGACTGGGAGTGGATGGGCCATTACACAAAGTAAAACTATTTCCCCATGCTTATTCCCCCACACACACACACACAGTTCCTCACATCTCCTTGTCAATTGCTGGAAATGGGCCATTTTCATTACCACTACAAACAGTTCTTTTTCTCTCCTGCTGATAATAGCTCACCTTAACTGATCACTCTTCTTATAGTGTGTATGGTAACACCCATTGTTTCATGTTCTCTGTGTATATATATATCTTCCTATTGTATTTTCCACTACATGCATCCGATGAAGTGGGCTGTAGCCCACGAAAGCTTATGCTCAAATAAATTTGTTTGTCTCTAAGGTGCCACAAGTACTCCTGTTCTTTTTGCGGATACAGACTAACACGGCTGCTACTCTGAAAACTATATATACTGCAATTGCACTGCTAGCCAGGCCAAGTTCACACATACACAATTTGTGAACCTCATTTATTTCCCAGGATTACTCCTAATCCCTCCATTCTCATTCTGCAGTCAACTTCTGTTATATTAAAGTGACAGTTACACCACCGGTAGTGATATGGGCAACCTTGTATTGCCATTCTCAGTGTTCTCTGAATAAAGAGACCATTTCGACTACCAGTATTAATAGGCAGCAGAGGAGGAAAGGGATGAGGGAGAGAGACATGTGTGAGTGTGTCTAGTTTTCTCCCCAGCCCCTCCCTATATCACCATAGACTAATAAGGGAGAGGAAAGAAAGACCTTTTGCAGAAAAGAGAAAATGATATTTGAATTCAATATTTGCATTCTGTGGTCCAAGTACTAAGATCCCTGAATACAAATATCTAATCAATCCCATTAATGGGCTATTAGGTCATCATTAATGATGACAATGAATGCTAGATTTGCTTCTAATTATTTAAAGATGGGACAGGCCCATAAATTGTGATATGCTACAAAGAGAATTGCTACTGTGAAGTGCTGTTGTGAGATAATCTCATGCCTGGTGCTCTGCTTTACACAGTCATTCTGAGTGATCGCTTGTTTTCCATAATAAGCAGTGGTCCTTTCCCTTCCCCGTTCGTTTTTCCCAAGCATCTCTTTCTCCAAATCATCAATGTTCAGACAAATTGTTCAATTTCAGGACCCGGGTCATTCTCTAGAGATTCAGGAAGACCAATTTGAAATGTTTTCTTGCATAAAAATCACTGAAGACTAATAGGCAGAATTGTAATTATTCCACTTTATGCCCACAGGGGATAAGGGCAGGAGGTTGGGGTGTGGGGCAGCGCGTACTTCAGGGTCAGGGGATCCCTGGCTTCCACCAGCATGTCCCTGCAGCTCCTAGGTGGAGGGGTCAGGGGGCTCCACATGCTGCCCGCAGGCCCCGCCCCCACAGCTCCCATTGGTTGCGGTTCCCGGCCAATGGGAGCTGTGGAGGCGCTTGTGGCAGGAGCAGCATGTGGAGCCCCCCTGGACTTCCCTCTACCTAGGAGCTGCAGAGACATGTGGCGCCAGGTAGGGAGCCTGCCAGCCCCGCCAAACCCTGCCCCAGCACCAGCAGGGGTCCCGGGCCAGGCGCTGCTGCCCGCTCCACCCTCCCTCAGCACCTGCCAGGTTCCCGGGCCTCCATCCCCAGCACCTGCGGCACCCCCGAATTTTTTTTTACTGCCCATGACCTGTCCATGACTTTTACTAAAAATACCCGTGACTAAAATGTAGCCTTAATCATTTATTAACCCCTTATAAATGAAAGCTTAATATAAAGAGTCACCCCACCCAAACTATAGTTCAATTCAAGTCCCTCTGCTAAGGGCTGGCTCAATTAACACAGAGAAGACTCAAAAACAAGAGTAAACTCAAAATATTTGGTAACAATTACCATAGGCCATTCTAGCTAGCTAAAGAAACATCCTTCCTCCTAAGAAGCCACCTCTACAGCACCTTCCTTGCTTTTATAGCCCCATCCCAGATAACCTGTGTAAAAGGAAGAACACCTGGATTCTACTTGTAACACCTTACACCCTGGGACTTCAAGAGTTCCTTTATACCAGGGGTTCTCATACTGGGGGTTGGGACCCTCAGGGGGTCTCAAGGTTATTACATGGGGGGTTACGAGCTGTCAACCTCCACCCCAAATCCCACTTTGCCTCCAGCATTTATAATGGTGTTAAATATATAAAAAAGTGTTTGTAATTTATAAGGGGGGTCACACTCAGAGGCTTGCTATGTGAAAGGGGTCACCAGCAAAAAAGTTTGAGAGCCACTGCTTCATACTGTGTAACACCTACTAGATACAGAATAGAGTGAATTAGTATTATTTGTACTACCGTAGAGCCTAGGAGCCCTGTTCATAGAGCAGGACTCCATTGTTCTAGGCACTTTAAAAACACAGAACAAAAAGACAGTCCCTGCCCCAAGGACCTTACTGACTAATTATAAGGAAGGAGACAACAGATGGATACTGACAGACTGGGGAGTATGAGGAAATAATGAGACAATATTGGTCAGCATAATATGCTGTGGTCTCAGCACAACAGCAGCCTAAGTTTTTTGTAGGCATCACTACAAAGGAGAGTTTTGCGGTGGGCTTTGAAGGAGGATAATAAGGGAGCTTTACAGATGTTTATAGGGATATCCTTCCAAGTGCGGGGGGCAGCATGGAATAAAACACGAAGGTGCTTGTTTGAGAATTTATCAAGTGGGCGATGGAGGCTGGCATCCTGAGTCATTTGCAGGGGAGTGTCAACAGCTTGACAGTAAATGAAAGATGATGGATAGAGTGGAAACTGATCATGAAGGGCTTTGAAAGTAAAGACAAGCAGCTTATGTTTGATGCCATAAAGAAGGGGGAGCAAGTAGAGGATTCAAAGAGAGGAGTGATATGGTCAAAGCAATTGGCTAGAAAGATGATCTTTGCAGCAGCATTCTGACTGGATATGAGCAGGGCAAGATTGCCTTTTTCAAGGCCAGAGAGAAGGATGTTGCAATAATCAAGACTTGAGATGAGAGCCTAAACAGCTGTGTGGCTGGATAAGAAAGGCTGTATCTTAGAGATGTTATTGTGACGTTGCACTCTATGTGGTTTTATAAAACTATGCTAATGAGTGAATATAATGTAACTGGAATATGCTTCATGCAAAAGGTCTCTTGTAAGGTATCATTACAAAGCTTATAACCTACTGAGTGTGATCATCCTATTTGTATAAATGTACCACTCTTGTATCTGAAACTAGAAATATGAAATATAACTCTGAGGGCCTATTGTAATTACGCAAAGTGTGGGCCATTAATGGTGGTTTGGAATCTTGATGACTCCCATTAACCAGGACAATTGTCTGCAGATGGCTCTGTTTTACCTGTAAGTCTTCCTGTATACGTGTGTGCTGGCAAGTGGGCAATGAAGTCTTACAGTGACATGTGATCATGTCACCTGAACTGGAATCCATCTTTAACCTGGTGTCTTTCCATTGAGAAGGAGGGGGTGGGAACCCAGAGAGGGACAAAGGATTCCCACTTTATGCAAAAGATATATAAAGGGGTGGAACAGAACAAGAGAGGAGAGGAGCCATCATGAAGAATCCCCTAGCTACCACCTGAGCTGCAACAAGAACTGTACCAGGGGAAAGAATTGTGCCCAGGCCTGGAAGGTGTCCAGTCTGAGGAAAAAACTTACTGAAGCATCTCTGAGGGTGAGATTATTGTATTCAGTTTGATTAGACATAGATTTGCATGTTTTATTTTATTTTGCTTGGTGACTTACTTTGTTCTGTCTGTTACTACTTGGAACCACTTAAATCCTACTTTCTGTTTTTAATAAAATCACTTTTTACTTATTAATTAACTCAGAGTATGTATTAATACCTGGGGGAGCAAACAACTGTGCATATCTCTCTATTAGTGTTATAGAGGGCGAACAATTTATGAGTTTACACTGTATAACTTTATACAAGGTAAAACGGATTTATTTGGGTTTAGACCCCATTGGGAGTTAGGCATCTGAGTGTTGAAGACAGGAACACTTCTGTTAGCTGCTTTCAGGTAAGCCTGCAGCTTTGGGGCAAGTAATTCAGACCCTGGGTCTGTGTTGGAGCAGACGGGCGTGTCTGGCTCAGCAAGACAGGGTGCTGGGGTCCCGAGCTGGCAGGGAAAGCAGGGGTAGAAGTAGTCTTGGCACATCAGGTGGCAGCTCCCAGGGGATTTCTGTGATCCAACCCGTCACAGTTATGAAGAAAGAAACAGTACGATTTAGACATACCCTGAATATGAGGACCTAGAGAGAGGTACAAGTTGAACATGATGCCCAGGTTGTGGGCCCAAGTGACACGCAGGATTGTGGTGTTTGGCCACAGTGATCAAGAAAGGCAAAAATGAGGAAGAGAGAGAGATTGGGGGTTCTGTTTTAGCCATGTTTAGATTGAGCAGACAGCCAGACATCCTTAAGGAGATTCCAGAAAGACAGGCCAGGATTTTAGTTTGGACAGAAGGAGACAGGTCTAGAGTAGAGAGGTAGATCTATGAATCACATTCACACAGATTTACAGGTAGATCCGTGAATCATCTGGATAGAGATTCACTTTGTGTCTGTGGATGATATTACCCAGAGAAGATGTGTAGAGAGGAGAGATGGGGCACAAGGACAAAGCCCTGTGGAACCCTGTAATAGAGTGGCCTGCCCCTTTAAGAGCCAAAAGGGCAGGGGCCACCCAATCCTGTTTAATTAGCCTTGCCCTGCCACACCTGTGGTGGATGTAGGACTTTAAAACAGAAGTCTGGCAGTTCGGAGTTGCTTAAAAGTATTTCTGGAACTTCCTGGGGTGCGGAAAAGAAAGCAGTGGTAATGCTACACAGAACACTAAGAAGACCAACTATAGAGTATGGGTGCCAGACATTCAGTTTGGCATTGAAAAGGAATTTAAGAAAGCTTGACTCAATCCAAGCTCAGGTGTTGGGAATTGCATGTAGCGCCTTAATTACAATGCCGTTGTGTGTACTGCAGATAGCTGCTGGTGAAATGCCTCTAAAGATGAAAACACTAAGCTAATATAGGATGACTGCTCAGAGCTAAGAGATCAATGTGTAGAGCAAAAGCTCAAACTGCCTCATGTAAGTAGAGTTAAAGTGTGGACAAAGGATCATAGTGAAAAGAAAAACCTAAAAGAGGTTAAAATCTATAGCTTTGGAAAAATGCATTACAATAGGAAAATTATACCTCCTGAGGTAGGTACGGAATGGTATAATGAAATTAAAAGAGGAATGTTAAATGTGCAAGATATAGCAAATCAATAAGTTTGTGATAAGTGAGGATGCTACTGACTAATGCATACTGACAGCTCCAAAGAGGTAAGAACAAGGAAGAGAGGGAACAGCATTCTGTGTTCCTTCGCTCAGAATCAAGAAAGCTGTATGGCTGTCAAATTCTGTAGCCATTTGAATGGCTGAACTGGTAGGTATAATGCTGGCATTAAATTGGGTCATAGATGTGTGCCCAGCCCCCAGGGTCATCCTGTCTGATTCCTTATTAGGATTACAGGTGATCAGAAATGGCACTTCAGATAGCAGAAATGATATACTTAATTAAATGTTTCTATTAACAAAATAATTGGTGCAGCCGGGTGTAATCATAGTAATACCATTGATCCCAGCATACGCAGGGCAGTGGGCAATGAGCTGGCAGACAAATTAGTAAAAAAATGTCAAACACAAACAAGTTTATGTAGAGATCCTTTTTAAGTGAACAGGAGTTTAAAAATATAGTTTAAAATGCAGTGAAAGGAATATGGGCAAAAAAAAATGAAGGGGGAAAGACTCTGTGAAATATGCCCAAGAGTTGAAAATGCTGATATACTCCAAGGACCTGAGAGAAAGAGTGGAGTAGCTCTGTTTAGAATTTTAATTTTAATTTAGCTAATTGTGGCTAATTAGTAATTTGTTTCTAATACACAGACAAAGATGGATTATGTGGGATGTGCAAGGTCCAGGAAACTGTTGACTATCTTCTTTGGGAGTGTAAAAAGAATATCATCAAAATGGATATATATATAAAAAACGTAGAGGCCTTAAAGATTAAAATTTTCACTGAAACACCTAGTAAGAGCATCAGAAAAATGGGGCCCTATTAAAAAAAGCAATATTGCAATTCTTTAAGAACACTAGTGACTTTAAATTCTTGAATTATATATGGTGTCTAGCACTTCGAGATCATAGACTCAGCATGTGAGTCTGCTTCGCCATAAAACACAAGAAAACTATAAGAAGTTAGGCACTGTCTGTGGAGAGAGCAGTTGAGAGGACTTGCGGCTGGAGAGCTGAGCCATAGGAGTTGATCTAACTCCTGTGGTGGGCCCCTGGAAAAAAAGGCCAGGCTCCAGAAAGGCACTTCTGAGGCCAGAGTTCCACAAGGGGAACAGGGAACTGAAGAGAAACCCAGGAGGGGCAGAAAACCATTATAGTTTATTTTTTACTTGGGCTCCCAACGAGGAGTCAGGGCTCAGATAAGAGTGGGAAGAACTGTGAGTTGAGCCCAGGGGGGAAACACACTTTTTCTTTATGTTAACTTGAGATTACTGTAGAAGGTGGTGTTTATTTGGGGAATTTGAGTACCCTGGAAGGGTACTGAATTTTTAAGTGACCTGGCTGAAGGGCTAGGCCATTGTGTTATGAGAGAACTGATCTGATATAATCCTCAACCATCTTTTGCACTTAGCTCCAATAAGATGGAAACGAGACATCACAGACTCAGAAAATGTGGCCTTGGCTTAGGCAGACACAACAAAAACATCTGCATGATTGCAGTGTTACTCACAAGGACAGATTCATAAGAAGTGAGGGAAAGTGTGAATAACTGACCTTGGTCTGGGTGCCTGTGTCTGTAAATCTCTTGCTGAAGTTGCTTTGCTGATAAGTAGAATAATGAATTATTATTCACTGTTGCTAGAGAGATTGTTAGCCTACTAAGGGCCATTATGAGTTATGTGCTTTGTCCAGAGAAAAACCTTAAAAGAGTTTAGCTAGAGAGTGTACTTTGGAGAAGTTTGGATTTTTTATGAGCAAGGAATCACTGACATAAAACTCCCCAGCAGCTAGGAGATAGACTGGCCACCAGAAACCTGTTGCTGCCACTCGATATCATCTCAGACTTTGGGGAACTATATTCTGGGGTGTTCTAGACAATTGCATTTTTTATGTGTGCTTTGTACTTAACAAAAACAAGGATTTTTGGGTGGAAGCACTGTTGTGTGTACCAATCATTAATCAGACGGAGGTGCAGTGTTCCCCACTGCTTTATTTCCTGACACCATCTGAAAACAGAGATTAGCTACCATTGCTTTGGGTTCAGATAAACAATGGCAGACGCAGATGGAGGCAATCAAGGGAAGGCCCAGAAAGTCCTGCATCAAGCATCAAGAGAGCGCTGACCGGTGAGTCACTTCTGTGAATGTTGGACTCTTTTCTGAGGCAGGACCCTATAACAAACCCCAACAGGAAGTTGGAGCAGGGATGAGGAGGACCCTCTGAAGGAATGATTAGAGAGGTAGGAGGAGAACCAAGAGAGAATCACAGAAGCCAAGAGAGGACAAAATTTCAAGAATAGGAGTTTGGTCTGTGGTGTCAAAGATGGCTGACAGATCAAGGAGGATGAAGATGGAGAATTGGTTTTGAGCTTTAGGAAGAGATAATTGGAGACTATGATGAAGATGGTTTCAGTGGAATGCAAGGGGCAGAGGCCAGATTAGAGAGGTTCCAGAATGGAATTGGAGGAGAGGAACTCCAGATGGTGACTGTGAACAGGATGCTTAATGAGCTGCTTAATGAGCTGAGAGATGAAAGGGAGAAGGGGCAGTAATTGGAAGGGCAGGTGGGGTGAAGGGTGGTATTTTTTTAAGAAGGAGTGGCTAACTCATAGTTGTAAGGAAGGAGATGAGAGTGGACATGAGAAAGATCAGGAAATAGGATGGGGTCCCTTGGGCAAGTGGAGGGGTTAGAAGAGGAGATCAGATGAGAAACTTCTGCAACTGTGATGCAGGAGAAGAAGGCAAGAGTTGCACGAAGGGAATGGGGAAGGAAAGCCTGATGGGAGGGAGAAGGTTATATCATATATTGTCAATTTTCTCTTGGAACAATTTGGCAAAATTGTATGCAGAGAGAGAAGGGAGGGTTTCAGGAATAAGTCAAAGATGGCAAAAAGGTGGCTAGGATTGCAGTTGTTTGGGGAAACTATTGAAAACAGCATGAAATTGACAAACGTTCTTTTTGTGAATGTACACTTCAGAAATCCTTCTGGAGATAATAAGGTGGTAAAGTATCTGCAGGTTGCAAGTCACTTCCTGCAGTGCTATTTCCCAAATGCTAATGTGTAAATATGAGTGTCCTGAATTGCTTCCAATCAACACTTCCTCAGAGTGGCGAGACAGGATCTTATTGCAGATGAGAAGTGTTCTGCTGATGATGACTTTCTTTTCATTAGCAGCCTATCTGAATCGATGGGGGACGGGAGAGGAGGGGCAGACAAAGGAGGCAGAAGAAAAAGAGGGGGGAAAGAAAGTACTTTCAGAAAACTGGCAAGAAAAAAGCAGGTCTTTGAGCTTCCTCAAAAGCCCAAACATAAGGGTATTTTTTTGTGGCAGTTGCTACTGGAAGACGTCACACTGTGCACCAGGGTGAAACAATATTTTTATCTCTTCACTTTCACTTTGATCCATAAATCCTAGTCAACAACTCTTTCAAGTAAGCGTGTCCTTAAAAAAACTGAAGTAAATAACTTTATGAAGGCTATACTAACTCAAAAACCACTTCTTTTAAAATCACCTTGGCAGGAAGGCATTCAGTAGTCAGTAGTATAAACAATAACAAATAAGAAAGGTTGGTGACACATTACTGTTATGTCACATGGCTGTAGGAGTAGACAAAGTGATCATCCTCTTAAAAAGTCTGCCTGCTATAAACCAAAAAGTGACACCTTGTGAAACTCATTGGAGAAGGAATTCTTGAAAGAGAATAAACATACCAACTTGCTTCATGCCTCCTCTTACTCAGATGTGCACTGCACTTAGAAGAAATCATCTGCGATGTTGCACTCCATAAAGTTTTATGGAAAGATGCTTATGAGTGTAAATATGATGTAACTGGAATATGCTTTCTGCAAAAGGTCTCTTGTAAGGTATCATAACAAAGGTTATAACCTACTGAATATATTCTTCCTATTTGTATGTTGTATCATTCTTGTATGTGAAGCTAGAAATATGAAGTATTACTCTGAGGTGTTATTGTAATTATGCAAAATGTGGGCCATTAATAGTGGTTTAGAATCTTGATGGCTCCCATTGACAATTGGTTGTAGATAGCTCTGTTTACTTGCAAACTTTCCTGGGTACAGTGCGGGCCAGCCCTGGAAGAATGAAGGTTGGGGTCTCACAGGACATGTGAATATGTCACCTGATACTGGAATCCATCTTAAACCTGGTGCTTTTCCATTTAGAAGGAGGGGTGGGAACCCAGAGAGACAAAAGATTCCCACCTTGTGCCAAAGCTATAAAAGGGAGTGGAACAGAACAAAAGGAGCTGCAGTTATGAGAACACCCCTGCTTTCCACCTAAAATGTCTGCTGGAATTAACAAGGGCGTCTAGTGAGTGAAAGAAGCTTACTGAAACATCTCTGAGGGTGAGATTTTACTTGTAATCAGTTTCTTAATGTATTAGGCTTAGACTTGCGTGTTTTTCCTTTATTTTGCTTGGTGACTTACTTTGTTCTGCCTCTTATTACTTGAAACCATTTAAATCCTACTTTTTATACTTAATAAAATCACTTTTGTTTATTAATTAACCCAGAGTAAGTGATTAATACCTGGGGGAGCAAACAGCTGTGCATATCTCTATCAGTGTTATAGAGGGCGGATTATTTATGAGTTTACTCTGTATAAGCTTTATACAGAGTAAAACGGATTTATTTGGGGTTTGGATCCCATTGGGAACTGGGTGTCTGGGTGCTGGAGATAGGTGACCTGCTGAGCAGCTTTTGGTTAAAATCTGCAGCTTTGGGGGCATGGACCAGACCTGGATCTGTGTTGCAGCAGGCTAGCGTGTCTGGCTCACCAAGGCAGGGTTCTGGAGTCCCAAGCTGTCAAGGAAAATGGGCTCAGAGGTAACTTCAGCAAGTCAGGTGACAGTCCCAAGGGGGTCTCTGTGACCGAACCTGTCACACCATCCACACAAAGCCCATGGCCATTCACTACATCGTGCATGTGCTTTAAAGCAACTGAACCTCAAAGGAGGGGGTGATTTAAAGTGTCCTGGTTTAGCTCATAACTTTTCAAATTACCTCCCAGTGCCCAACGCTGCAGCAGTGGGTTGGCTTAAAGCACATGACATCCTCCAAAAAGCACAAAGCTCCCACCAGAGTCTTGTTTCTGACTCAGAAACCAATAAGCTGCCTTTTTTGTTATAAAAGATTATAGCAGGAAAGCAGAATGAAAAAGGCCATCTGTCTCCTTAAATCCTGCAGTTAGCATCCAGCATTACTATCAGTTTTAAAATGGGGTCTGTAAACAAGGCAGAGTGGGGGGCTGCATGTTTGTCTTCTCCCAAAGATTCCCAGATCAAACTTGCTCAATATGCAAATAAAAGGGGGTTTTCTTCCAATTGCCAGTCCTATGAACTCACTCAGGGAACTGGAAAGTCAAGCTGTGTTGTTTCCAGTTCACACATCATCACTGGTAATAAAGGTTTTGCAAACCACGTTTAACTCTTAGTTGCCTTTTTGTAACTTTATTGTCTTCAAATTATGCTTTCTGTTATACCCATACCAGACTAATTGTGTTGAGTAAGTGTGACTGAGAGAATACTTTAAAGTTTATCAGAGATGAGCGTGTCTGGGTGTTAGGCTCATGCTCATGCACCCAACTTCTCTTATATTCCTGTCAGGAATAGTTGGGACCAAATCTTTAACAAAAACATGCAACCTGGTTGGCAATCTCAGGAGACAGGTTGAAAATGAATGAGCATGGAAACCCCTTCACTCCAAGGTGATCAATATCTCTCATTATGTCAGTGTTGAGGTATACTGATGAGGCAGGGCAATGAAGCCCATACATACAGAATCTGTCTCCAGGGCTGCCAATCTGGCACATTTCATGAACACTAATTTCACTTTTAAAAACCCACAATTAACTGGTTTGTAGGCAAAAGCTCAAAAGCTTGTCTCTCTCACCAACAAAAGTTGGTCAAATAAAATATATTACCTCACCTACCTTGTCTCTCTGTTTTATAATTAGGCAGACTAGAGGACCAGAATGAGGCAAAAACCATAGAAATCCAGTTGATCTTGGTGCTTATTTTGGATGCACAAGCTCCACAACACATTATATATGCCTGAAATCCATGAAGACAACAACTCATACCTATTTGTTCTGGTTTACAGACTTGGATTGCCTCTGCTAACTTACTTATAACTACTGCCATTGCAAATGCTTGCCAGAGAGACTATATCTTCTAGGATGACTGTACATTATTTTAAAAAAAGAACGAGGAGTACTTGTGGCACCTTAGAGACTAACAAATTTATTTGGGCATAAGCTTTCGTGGGCTAAAACCCACTTCATCCGATGCATGCAGTGGAAAATACAGTAGGAAGATATATATCTATACAGAGAACATGAAAAAATGGGGGTTGCCATACCAACTCTAACGAGACTAATCAATTAAGGTGGGCTATTATCAGCAGGAGAAAAAAATCTTTTGTAGTGATAATCAGAATGGCCCATTTCAAACAGTTGACAAGAAGGTGTGAGTAACCGTAGGGGAAAAATTAGCATGGGGAAATAATTTTTACTTTGTGTAATGACCCATCCACTCCCAGTCTTTATTCAAGCCTAATTTAATGGTGTCCAGTTTGCAAATTAATTCCAGTTCTGCAGTTTCTCGTTGGAGTCTGTTTTTGAAGTTTTTTTGTTGAAGAATTGCGATTTTTAGGTCTGTAATTGAATTTCCAGGGAGGTTGAAGTGTTCTCCGACTGGTTTTTGAATGTTATAATTCTTGACGTCTGATTTGTGTCCATTTATTCTTTTGCGTAGAGACTGTCCGGTTTGGCCAATATACCTGGCAGTGGGGCATTGCTGACACATGATGGCATATATCACATTGGTAGATGTGCAGGTGAACAAGCCCCTGATGGTGTGGCTGATGTGATTAGGTCCTATAATGGTGTCCTTTGAATAGATATGTGGACAGAGTTGGCAACAGGCTTTGTTGCAAGGATAGGTTCCTGGGCTAGTGTTTTTGTTGTGTGGTATGTGGTTGTTGGTGAGTATTTACATCAGGTTGGGGGGCTGTCTGTAAGCGAGGACTGGCGTATCTCCCAAGCTCTGTGAGCGTGAGGGATCGTCCTTCAGGATAGGTTGTAGTTTTTGTAGATCCTTGATGATGCGCTGGAGAGGTTTTAGTTGGGGGCTGAAGGTGATGGCTAGTGGTGTTCTGTTACTTTACGTTGCCAACGCCGTCCACATATCTAATTTTTCCTCTACTGTTACTGACACCTTCTTGTCAACTGTTTGAAATGGGCCATCCTGATTATCACTACAAAAGGTTTTTTTTTCTCCTGCTGATAATAGCCACCTTAATTGATTAGTCTCGTTAGAGTTGGTATGGCAACCCCCATTTTTTCATGTCCTCTGTATATATATATCTTCCTACTGTATTTTCCACTGCATGCATCTGATGAAGTGGATTTTAGCCCACGAAAGCTTATGCCCAAATAAATTTGTTAATCTCTAAGGTGCCACAAGTACTCCTCGTTCTTTTTGCTGATACAGACTAACACGGCTACCACTCTGAAACCTGTACATTATTTATTCTCCAGTGCTTTAAAATGATACGGTGCCATTCAATTTAGTAGTAGGCAGTTTTCCTACAAAAAATTCATCCTTACATCGGTAAATAAGGTATTAAGAGCTTTATGAAATTTAGCAAGATTTTTAAGAGTTCCACAGATTTCCATGGAAGCTGTTTGTGAATACTTATTGTTAAATCCAGATTACTGAATACATGGCATAATCTAAAGGAGGTTTTATGTTGTTGTTTTTTTATAAACCAAGGCATCACCTTAACAGCAAATGTTTTTGTAGTATCCTAGCATTGAATATGGCTTGTACATTCCCATCCATTTTTCTCTGACTTTATGTAACATTACTATAAACTTTGCTTGAAATATAATAATGTAGCTAACAGCAGGTTTATAGAAAAGACTAAGGCCCAGATTTAGCAAGGTGCCTAAGCATGTGCCTAACTTTAAGCCTGTGAGTAATCCCATTGAAGTCAATGGGGTTACTCCTCTGCTTAAAGTTAGACGTACTTAAGTAACTTGGTGAATCAGATCCTAACAAAGCATAACAACTTGAATTCATGTGCTCAAATCTAGTCTACTTCTCTGTTCCCCCTTCTCTTTAGATCCTACAAACAAACAGAAGCTAACAAAATTCGATTGTCAGAGAGTTTAATGTGTAGAACACTTACTACAGAAAATCTTGCCTAACTGACTGCAGCATAACCCTTCACCGTTTTAGTCTTAAAATACTGTGAGTAACATTCTAAATAGAGTGTACATGTTAACCTGAATTTCTGAAGAATAACATGGGTTCAAGGATGTAGAAAAGCAAATGTATTCATTATAACAGAGCTGGGTTTTGAGAGCAAACCTGTGCAAACAACAGCCTTTGAAAAAGAATGTCTAGACAAATACAGTAATTCTATGTGATAAATCAGTAAGTAGCAATCTAAAGGGCTAGCAGCCTCATTATTTTTGTCCCTAACATTTTAAACAAAAGGAGAGTATCTGCAGTATTTATTACTGCATCTTTTCTTTATTACTGGCATTTAAAAAGTGGAGGAGACAGAAATCCTGCCAGTCCTCAAATAATTAATGCTGTCTGGCCAGCATTGGGCAAGAAAACCCTTATT
>NW_020664409.1:65299565-65329076 GCF_002925995.2 Terrapene triunguis | reverse complement strand
TCCTGACTATGTCTAGCAGGACTTTTTTGTGGGCAACAATGGCAGAAACCCTTAAGCAGCAGTAAGTACAGATATTTCACCATTCTAGGCAAATATCAAAGATTAGAAAACAGGAGGAAGGGTGTGACATGGAGTGGTCAATGTACTATCTCCAAGCAAAGTACAGGTAAGGAACATGGATATAATAAACACACAGTACAAGGTCAACCGAAGGGGATACATTACAAGTGCATAACAGTACGGAATCCACTCCTGAACTCATGAAAAAGCATTTTTTCTCCTTTGTATATTTGACTACAGAAATTATTCTACACACATGATATTTGACAACACTAAAACCTCTCCCAGGAATCCTTAGATTTGGTGTATTTTGCAACCTATTGAATTCACAACCTATCTCTTATCTAACCTAAGATTATTAGTGTTCACGGTAATATAGTAACAGGCAATTCCTCTCACTATGGACCTGATCCTATGGAAGTTAACATGAGTTATGCTATTGATTCTAAAGGAAAAATCATTGAGCCCTGAATTAGTTATGCATTAAAGCAGCACTTATCTGCCTCTCAGACATTTCAGACACTGTGCTGTCTCCTTACTTAACTCTCCCAGCACCTAAACTTCAATTTTGAAACTGTTTGATTCTCACCTCATCATTCTAAAGTCAGCAGCTTGTTTCTGTAGCTAATTTAATGTGAAAACACCCTTCAACAACCCACTCTTAAAATGCCCTTAGTAACTGCCAGCATACGATATTTAGAACTGTGTATGTTGGAAAAAAATCTAGTTCTTAAGTGTAGTGGTTGTTGTGCACGGAGGTCTCATCAGTTCCTCTCAAACCTTTTATTCTTGAACTCTCAGCAGTAATTTGAGCCTTGTGGGTGTAAGTGCTGCAAATCAAATAAAAGTTCCAAAACAATGTTTTCCTCTACAGAGAGCATCCTTGAAAATATAATCAAGGGAATTCTGGTCAATTTACCTTTCTGTTTGCCTGCCTGCCAGCCACTGATAAAAAGGCAGTCCATACTCAGTCCACATTACTTAAACTGTTCAGCTATGCCAGCATCCCATTAATGTTAATCCACAGATTTCATCTATTTTTGCCAACATGAATCTATTCTACAGGAGAGGAGTAGTGACAAATAATGGCACATAATTATTGTTTGTGGTTTTCAAGGAGTTATGCTGCTGACCTGCTCGCTCTCTCGCAGTATCAAATGTTTCTCTCACCATAGATCTTCTTCCCCCAATGTGTAGTCAGTCCATGTCTTATTTCCCATTGTGTTAGATTACTAGAACCCCAATTCTGCTACCCTTCCTCATGTCAAGTAGCACTTTACCACATGAGCAGTCCCATTGAAGTCAATCGCGCTGTTCATATAATAAGATATTACTTAACCTGAGTCAGGGTCACAGAATTGAGCCCTATATGTATAAATAGGGCCTGATTCTAATATAGTGTAAGCCCCATTTGCATTGTTCTGGCAATATAAAGGGGTCTTAAAGTGGGTACAGATGTAATTACAGAGAGCAATATAAAAATCAGGCCCACTTATATATGCACATTATGAATGCATCTTGAGTTTGAGAGACCAGATGATGTGAAATACCAACAGAGTGAGGACAAAATAGAGCATGTCCTTATATAAAGGAGTTAGATGATGAGTGGTTGAATAGATGTGAGAGACTAAAGCACTGGAAGTTTAAAACAATACAATAAACAGTCAATGGTATTTAGCAGTAAGCAGAAAGACAAAAATAGATAAATTCCTTAGGTAGATTAAAGAGGGCGAAAATAGAATTCCTAGATTCCAGGAAGAGAAAAGCATCATTAAAAGTAAGCATCATATTATAAACCAAATAGGTTCTGAAAGAACCAGAGCAGTTTTCTACAAATGATGCGCAATGTTCTATCATTTACGTGAAGACAAAAGGGTTAAATACACACAAAGTGGAAGTTAGTTTCCATTCTGGGGAAAAGACTGAAGGGACTCAAACAACAGCCACAGTTATTGAGGAAAACTAGGGATAGGTCATAGAAAGAGGTACAATAAGGAGAGACATACCAGGTCAACCTTATGGGTGGACATGAGGTTAGGAGAAAAAATGGCAGGCTGGAAACCAGCATGATGGATGTGGAAGATGAAAGAATAGCAAAAAATGAGTCTTAGGAAAACATGAATGGGGAAGTTCAGGCTAGAGTTGGAGGCTGATCAGGTGGAAAAGGAATGAACAGAGAGTCCCCTAACCACTGATCAAAATGCAAACACAGAAAGATAAAAGAGGGCATGTGATTCTGACTGGTGAATTAGTAGTGATGAACATATCTTGGTCTGGAAATGTGACTCATATGGGGGATATCTCAATATATCTGAAGGTAAATTCAATGGCAAGAAGATATTTGGCTATAATATTGCAAATTACTATAGATTTAAGCTTCACAATGCAATATAGTGGCAAAAAAAAATGCAATATTGGCCTGCATATACAATTCCTGGTGATACACTAGAATCCTGAGAACAATTCTGACCATTGCAATACAAGAATGATGCTCACAAATTAAAAGAAATTCAGAGAAGAGCAACCAAAACAGCCCTGGGGCTGGAGGCACTAATTTGAGCAAAGAATATAATAGCTAAATATGTTTCATATTATTAAATGATGAGTGATAGGGCTTTTTTTAGGAGAGAGTTATCTGTACAGGTACATGAAGGATGTGAGCTTTAGAGGCATGTGCAAAACTTTCACAGCAAGGCTTGTCTGGTTTCTAGGTTTGAAGCAAAAGGCAAAATTCTAAGAGAGTCACGCAAGTATCTCATCTCAGTGAGAGGTCTGTGCAAGATTTAGCTGTCCCTGAAGGCTATGAAGGGTGACCCTCCAACACCCCTCCATTAAGGTCGCAGGACCTATGGCTGCCTTCACACAACTTTCTCTCCTAAAAAAGGCCCTACCACACCTTGATCTGTTTTGGGTGCCTTCTGGGTAAAGAGGGAGTAGCCCTTGCCTCTCCCACCTTGAAACCTTGTGTGAGGCTGGATGAATATTTTGGGGTGATCAGTTGAGTCATTCCCCCATGAGCAAATATTTTTGTTAGGGCCAACAAGTAGACTTGTTACCCCAATTGACTATAGAGGACTTGTCCGGGAGTGGGAAGCCTGTTTTCAGGCCCCAGCCTGAATACAGCAGCAGGAACAGGACTGTCTTGGGAAATCTTCTAAGGAAACAATTAGGGTGAAATCTTGCCCCCTGTGACAGAATTCCCTTCTCTACCCTTTGGCCACCACAAACAGGTTGGACACTTTCCAGGTTTATAAGCACCAGCCCGAGCCAGAATGTCTGTCTACTCTGCAGCTTTCTAGCCCCACAGCCAAAGCTCCACAAGCCTGAGTGGGCCAACCACAAGTGTTTTCTTGCAGTGTACACATACCCTCAGTGTCTGATAGGTTTCTCTCTTTGAAAGCATCCCCCATGTCCTTGGAAAAGGAATGGGAGGTAGAAGTATTATTGTACCTTAATGTAAAATTACATATAGTATTACTTTTATATTTCTCCATTAAAACTGGTAATAGCTTAGTGGACTTGATTTGGAAAATGTAGTTTAACAGGATTAAACGGGAGGAAAAGAACAATTTCAACCTAGGTCAAGGTGGTACCTTTTATTTAACAATGCCTTTAGACCACCATGGGATGTTTGTGTGTCTAAACAAACCAGCTTGGTGTGGGATTTTTTTTTTCTTTTAAAGGCCTTTAAAGAAATTGAAAGGAAAACAGGCAAAAAGAAAAATATGGATTGTTTAAATGTCTTGGAAAGTGGCCAAATTTCTAGATGATACTTAATTGGAAACATAGCAAATGATGATGAACAATGCAATCAAGTACAGAAGGATTTAGACTAAATCCCTAGGCAAGTAGACAACACAGGCAGTTAAATGGAGATAATTTAGAATGAGACTGACAGTAAAAAACAAAATGTCTGTTGAATAGAAAAATGATACAGCATTCTGATTGAGCTACAGAGAAAGAGAGATTCAGGACTTTTAAAAAGAAAACTGTGTTAGGTTGCTAAAAGTTAGTAACGATCCTATGCCATTAGTTGTTAGACCCAACTACACTTCTATAAGCAGAGCTAGTCAACATATCCTAAGGTCAAATTCTGCTCACAAATGCACATTTGTAGTTCCCAATGAGAATAGGAGATGGGGGCATAAATATCCGAATACACAATGTGGCCCTTAGAAAAGTAATTACTCTTTTTGAAGTAGAGTATAAGTACTGAAGGTGAGTTGGAAATCTAAAAAGTTAACATTTACATAATGTAACCGACAGCAGAATGTGGTCCTGTGTTCTTATATCCAATAGGCTTATGTTTTCATTAGAAATTCTTTTTTAAAATCACTTCAGTGAAGTCATTTATTAACCAATGCCATCTTTTTACGATGTGTTTATATAATAGTTTGGGTGACTAACATGTTTACATAGTATTTATATTATTTTTTATATTTGAATATACTTTATATTTTAATTATATTGCCTTTTTGATAATAATTCTTTCATTTTCATATCTGTCATATGTGTGCTAATATACAGTAGTTATAGCTTTCAACAGAGGTAGCACAATGTTTTTTTCAGTAACAGGAAAAAAGCAAATTTGTTAGCAGGGTGAAGTGCTTGCATATTGTTCTGTCCTCAGCAGAGTTGGCCCTGCCCCTAGACACAACCCTGTGGATTAATGGGCTTGCCCTCCAGCAGAACCCTCAGCACATTCTGTAGGGTAGGGGACATAATTTGGGGGAAGAGGAGACTATCTTTTAGGGAACCTCACAGAGATTTCCTCTCCTTGCTCCCAAGTTAATAAAGACACAGTTAGAGTTTACTTGAATCTCTCTTTTCTCTTACGAGGATTTACAAACTCAAACTTGAGATCTAAAGAAAATCTAAAACCAGTTGTGATAGAGAGAAAAGGGGGTTGGGGTCCTTTAAGCCACCCAGACAGCTGTGCTGCTTTATCTTCCTCTGTGATTCCAGACAGAGTAGTTACTCCATAACAATAGGGTATTAGCTTGGAAAGAGCTAGTCCCTTAATTTAGCACAGTTTTGTGAGAACAGTTTTCTTTCACTGTTGGAGAAAGATGGAAAAATAGTACCCTTAGTGTGTTATTGTGAAAAGGGTGTAGAGATATCTGCAGTAATTCCCTGCATGGTATTGATGTTATAAATTACAAAATAGCAACTCAGCAAAGGACACTGAGATGTACTTTAGGAAACTACAGTGAAACTAGACAGACTTTCAATCCATCTATCAAAGTGACTGCAGATGGCATTTCAAGGCAGGGGAAACAATAATAAATACTATAAAAGCAGACTCATCTGTCTCCGGATTACATTAATAAATAATACTTTTTAAAAAAAATCAGTGCTGACCTGGTGGTTCTTGCTAACATATGTTTCTTCATAACTCCCAGTACAGGATGGGGTCTACAATATGCTCTTCAATAAAGAAAATTGTCAGTTTTACAAATGCACATCTGTGAGGTTTGAAGCAAGAATGGACTTTCACACAGAAATCAATCATGTTATGGTTAGTTACCCTTTTCATCACTAAGAGGACTGGCTGTAGAGCAAACATCTGGTCCAGACACATGGATCTTTAATCAGACAAGGTAATAATTTGTTTTCCAATTCTCAGTAATAACAAAATATATCATCAAAGAGCACAGTCAAGAGTAACCTTTCTCTGCTTTTTTTTGTCTTTATGAAAATTCGTTTATTTAGGGCTACACTAAAAAGGATAGGTTCAAAAGATGCAACTGCAAAATGTGAGTGTACCCAGTATATGATTATTTCCGTATGAAAATTGGATAAATGCACACATGTAGTCTGCACAAGCTGCTACCTCAGGTACATACTGTAAACTGCCAGGGCATGCTTGGCCCACCAAGCGGGAAGAGTAGGACCTTGTTGTGTAGTGGTGGCAGTTATAGTGGTGGCAGTTCAGGTAATGACATGTGTAGATCCAGGGATCAGGCAACAGTCCAAAGGTGGAGCCAGAGTCAGAGTAGATGATGATGATGATGATGATGAGATGATGACGATGCATGTCAGTGACCCAAGTGAATTTGGCCCCCTTCTTGAAGAGGGATGTTAAGGGGGAACTGGATTGGAAAACCCTTTAATGTATTGCCTGTTAAAGTTTGCAAAACCCAGGAATTGCTGTTTTCCCTGCACAGTTGAAGTTGCTTTCCACTCTGTGATCGCCACTACCTTGCAGGGGTCCAAGGCAAGTCCTGCCAGGGAGATGATATAACCTAGGAACTCCACTGTGTCCTGGTCAAATTCACCTTTTGGGGACTTGCCTTTGAGATGATTCTGACTAAGCTGATCTAAAACGATATATTCATGGCAGTTTTGGAGCTCTTGATTGTCAGAGAAGATGAGACTGTCATCTAAAGAGATGACCACAAATTGATCAAGGATATCCCTAAAGGCATCACTCAAAATGCTGGAAGGTAGAGGAAGAGTTACAGAGGCCAAACGACATAACTAAATATTCAAAATGGCCATACCTAGATCATAACACCATCTTCCACTCATCCTCTTGTTGGCTTCTGACTAAATGATACGCTCCATGCAGGTCTAATTGTGTGATGATCTGGGCTGAGCAGAGACTCCCCAGGATCTCATTAATAAGGGGAAGAGAATATCAACTGCATACCATGATTTGATTTAGTTCCTAGTAATCAATGCTGGGTTGGATAGAGCTGTCGTTCTTGGCTAAAAAGGGTGCCAGCTGGGGAGGTGGAGGGACAAATAAATCCCTTCTGCAGGTTTCCTTCTAAATATTCCTGGAGGGCTTGTAGCTCTGGCTCAGAGAGCACATAAATGTGTCTGAAGGGAAACTCCATTCTTGGAGGCAATTCAATAGGTCAGTTTTATCTGAGATGCAGTGTCTGCCTTCTTTTATCAAACATCTTGGAAAATTCCAGGTATTTGACAGGAACGTTTGGATCTCTGCTCTCTACACTGGCTTCCCAGAGGATATAGAGTCAAGTGTGAGGTCTTGGTACTTATCTTCAAGGCACCCAATGGCTTAACCCCCACGATATCTGAAAGCTTCAGGATGAGGACCGTGGTCAATAACTCCACTCCTCAAGCACAATAGAACTTTCTTGCCAAAAGGGTAAAGCTTATCTGTGTAGGAGACACAGCTTTCTTGGGGTTCAGTCTGAGACTGTGGAACAAACTGCTCAGGAACTAAGAACCATCACAAAGCTCAACACCCTCCTCTCTAAGTGCAAAGCACACTTCTTCAACCAGGAATTTTCTATCATAAACGCATAGCAATGTGTTAAACAAAAATAAATAAATAAGCCCAAATCCTACCAAAACAAAACACTGCACTGCAAACACAGTTTCTCCCCTTGGGGACGCAATGACAGAAAACACAAATATTAGCCATGTCACTTAACATACTACTGGAAGGCAGTTGGATGAGGTGACAAAAGGTGGTATTAGAACCTGAATAGAGCAGAATAGAATAGAACAGAATCTAGACAGTGGGGGACAAGCTTTCCCACAATGCCCAGCAATATATTTTAACACTTTCCTGAGGGGACTATCATCAAGGCAGAGAAGATGATTTTATTTCTGTGAATAATCCTCAACCTCTTCTCAGACTGTCCCCAAAGGTGTCAATTTAAATATTGTTCTTTATTATGTAAACATCTGTCTATTAAGAACCAGAATGAGACAACCAATTCATTTCACATAGGCCACTGAAGAGTCTTTAGATAGTCTACGTCTATTGACATGGGTTGGAAAAGAATCATAACCTAATGAGAAACTCTTTATGACATTGCTAATCCCTTGTGCCCTTCACTCCCCCAGACCCGATCATTTTAACACTTCCAACAAGGAAGGAGGTTAATGAAAAAAAGATGGCTCTTGGTACAGTAATTTTATTTCCCATCAAAGAGGATTGTAATATTTTGTAAAAGTTCAGTTTTAACCATATTTTGCATCTAACATTCATACCCCAAATTATTTATTGCTCAAGCAGCAGCTTAAATCATTTGAACAAATTTGTGAGCAATAACCTTTACCTCATTTCTTCAGATCTTTGCAGTAATTTCATAGGTGCTAGTTCTTTTCATTATTTTCTAGCTCATCACCTTTAGTATCATTTTGACTCAGAGCTCTTTTCTTTGATGTATAATAATTTGTTGTAAGAACATAGAGTATCAAGAGACAGGAAAACCTTCATCATTCAACATGAAATGTGAATTGGATTTGATGATCAGAAGGAAACCGAAACGAATTATTTATGATTCGTCTCAACTATTTCTCTTTCACACAAGTCAGATTGCTACCATTTAAATTACAATGCTGGATTTATTTCACTCCAAAGAAATGCCATTTTGTATAATACCAAAGGAGGACAAGTACGGAGGGTTCCTACATTGAGCACCCATTCCAGTTCCATTGAAGACAATGGGAGTTTTAGGCACTGTTGGAAGCAGGATTGGGCCTTAAAGTGTTTTAAAGCTATCTAGATGTGGTGAACATATGTGGATGTATGTACTCATGCCTAGTGTGAAGAAGGTTATTTGTGTTTCGTTACTGTTTAAAAATAATCTTATTTCCATATTGTCTTAGCGCCAATATGTGCTATGCCTACTTACCTAACCTGTGACAGATTTGATGGTAAAAAAACTCAGTCTTTCTATAATGATGCAACATCAAAGTCCCATTTGTCCACTTTTTTCATTCCCATCTCCATGCCTTTCTCCACCCCATGCCCATACCTGATATGTCCTCCGATTTTCAGTCTGCCCAGACACTGTAGTTTCTTTATTCAAAAACATCTTTCCTTAAGACTAATTTCTTCCTCAGTGCTCTCAAAAAGTTATTCAGTTTTGTTAGCATCTACTCTTCACGGGATGATTAAAATGATTGAAAAGGTATTTTGCAACATGAACCACACAGCAGTGCTTCTCAGCCTGCCCTCTGAGTTTTTAGGTGGAGTTATTGGTTTTGACTAACAAACCTCAAACTGGGACTTTCCTACCTGAGACACTCTCTCTCTCTCTCTCTCTGCATGCAAAACTGTCACAGCTGAGATCAATGGATGCACTCAGGGTGGAGCTGTTTAAAAGAGAGGGAATCTTTGTGTAATGTCATCATCGTCAGATATTTTGTATGGATAACAAAATATGCAAATCCCAACACTGAGTAATTGCTTGATCTTCCTGTGGTAACCCTTGTCCTCCCTCAACTTGTTTTGTTCCCCTCTCAACTGTCTGTTACCATTTCTTTCTCATCACATCTAAAAGAAAATTGCATGACTGGTAGGAGAGTGACCACAGTTTTTCTGTGGCTTCTGCAAAGCAAGTAGCACACTTTAGGGTCTGCAAAATAATAATAATAATTAATAATATCATCTAGCCCCACAATAACCTGTAGGTTTCTATTCTGAACTGGCATCCCCACATGCACCCACAATTAGGCACCCAGATACGATAGTAAAGGGTGAAATGTAAAAACGTAGATAAACACAAAGAGATACATATGGAATTCTTCAGGAGCATGGAGCCATCTTTTAGGGTGTTCACATCTATTAAGTGCCTTTTAAACTATTTGGTGTGCTTTTGCATAAAATTGTATATGTTATCCAAAGTCTATTAAAATAATCCCCAAAAATGAAATTTTGGGCCATATAGTGCCTCTATCATGGACAGAGTGCAGAGAGTATGGCCCTCTGGAGTCTATAGAGACAGATGTATAGAGATGTATTTCAAGTGTAACAATATTCCAAACTGTTCTTAATATATTATACAGGTTAAAGAAGTGAAAGCTACCACAATTCTGGCTCATGAAACACAAAGGAAAGAACTCCAGTGTAAAAGTTACTTGTTGCGGCATAAGAATTCTGGAGCTAAGTGAAGCACAAGATGTACTTATTTGCATATCACTATGCAGCATGCTCATCCAGGGCAGAGCTGTTTCACAGTGCTGGCATGTGAGCTTGGAAACAAATTAAAAGCTTTGGGTATTGTTAAAAACAATGCAACTCAGATAATTTGCATGTTACCATTTATAGGACTGCATTGGTAAGGACACATAGAAACAGCTAATTTTAACAGCAATCATCAAACTTTAAGGTTGAACTCATGTATAACGCAGCCAAGTCCAGTGCTACTTTAGATTCAGAACAAATAGCCCTGAAAAATAATTCTTTGTAATAATACTTTGCAACGATGTGACACCTTCCATCCAGGTCTTAAAACATTTTGCAGACTAGTCTCACCACACCCATGTAAGGTAGGTTAGTAATATTATTCCTATTTTAAAGACTAGCAAACTAAGCAGAGAAATCAAGTGACTTTCCCAAGATCATGCAGGAAGCCTGTGGGACAGCTAGGAATAGAGCCCAGATGCTCTGATTCCCATATGTTTTAACTATAAAATCATTCTTTTTAGGTCCGCTGGGAAGTGGGGGGCTTTTTATACCTCTCATAGGTCAATTAAGTAAATAATTGTGTCACAAGAAATACCAAGCTGCCAAATATTATGAGGGAAAACAATAGTCCTATCAAGGATTTCAAGGAATCAAAATCTTTGCCAAACTAATATATTTCTTAGGGCTTCACTCTGCCCAGAAGCTACTACTGAAAATGAACAGCCTGTTCTCTGTACACTTCACAATGACCTGAAAAGGAAAGTGAGTGGATGTGTCAATGTTTTTAAAACAAAGAACATTTCAAATCACTTCTTCTAGCTAAGAGCAAACTTTAAACTTGGATCTTCAAGTGTCTATAATGAGGTCATTATTGCACCTGAATATTACTCCTCCATCAAATTGCTTGTAATCTCTGCCATAATAATTTGATTTAGATTGAAAAGAAACAACTATAGCCTACTTTTCAATTAACAATGATTCTTTATTCTCCATTCCCCACTTTCCCTCCCAGTTCTCTTTCCCTTTAATATTTATTACAGGCAAAAATAATCATATTCAGAAATTAAGCATCGCCAATTTGCTACAAGTTGAATTTTGTCTCTTCACACAAATTCTAAGGAAAAAAACAAACTCTACTTCCCTCCCTCTCTTTTGTTTAAAACAATACATCTTCAAAGAAAATAGAAACTGAGGATATATCTTGTCATTCTGCAGCAGCAGGATAGTGGTGATGCAGTACCATAGTGCAGTTATAATTCAAGAATTCAAAACCTTACATGGTTAGTGTACTAAATGCTATTGTCTAGTGAAAGTGGGATATCAAGGGAATATTGAAAAGGAATCCACCTATTGTCAGAAATACCTTTTCCCTTTCCAAGAAGGATAACTAAATACTAAAAGAAGTCTCTCTACTTGGCAATATCTAGCACTATTTTTTGGTATTTTATAAGAATTAAGATATGTAATTCATCATAGTGCTTCTATATTACTATTACTTATCTAAATATCACTATTAATAATTATTGATCATTATTATTTATTCATGTACTTCCACATGACACTTTACAGATAAATTCATGTACTTCCATAATAACACTTTACAGATAAATACATTATTCCTATTTGCATAGAGCACAGATGAGTATGGCCAGGTCTACACTACAAACTTATATTGGTTATAACTACGTCACTCAGGGGTGTGAAAAATCCACACGCGTGAGTAACGTAGTTATACCGACCTAATCCCTGGTGTAGACAGTGCACCTCCCATCAACATAGCTACCATCTCTTGAGGAAGTGGATTAACTACACCAATGGGAGAAGCTCTGCCATCAGTGTAGTAGTGTCTTCACTAAAGCACTCCAGCAGCACAGCTGCACCAGTGCTGCGTAGCTCCATGTGAAGACAAGCCCTATTTGTGTTGTGTACAAGGTGCATAATGCTCTCCTTTGCACTCTCTTGGTCCTAGGGCTGCTTTGACTCTGCAAGACCAGTCTCCTGAGCCAGGTTAATCTTATACTAGGTACAAATGCCTCCAAAGCACTTAGTATTTGCAGAAAGTTGCCTCCTGCATGTTGGATTATACTGTTTGTGATGCTGGCAAACCGAGCACCAACTCTTGCCAAGGCTATCGGCCTCAGCCGAGCACTGACAAATTCATTGCTAGAAACCAGTCTGTTTCACCTCTGTGTTAGTATGGTTATTGACATTGAATTTATAACAACGTGTTTAGTTTTTAGATTCTATGAAATGGGCATTGAATTTATAACAATGTGTTTAGTTTTTAGACTTTATGAAATGCTTGTAAATTCCTGGATGCGTTACTCTCACTTATAAGATCTTTATTACATGTTATAAAGTACTATTTAAGTTTTTGCTTTATAACTGTAAAAAATGTTTGCTCTGAAACTGTGAACCTGGGATCATCTCCTGCTCATCAAGAAGGCTATCAAAATGAAATGGGCTATTGTGGGATATCATAATGTAAAGACTTTGTTAATTGCCCCATCACACTAATAAAAAGGCTACGTGCAAAAGGTCTGGTCCCATCAGCTTGAATTCTGGAAGAAGGAAATAAAAATAGTTGACAAGAAAATTTTTCATCTCTTCACTGTTTGGATCTCACAGGGCCAGAGCTACAAAACAGATCAGATCCCTCAGATCCCCAGGGGCAACATAGGTTAGCTCTAAAACACATTCAGAGATGACAGACTACTACAACTCTATCACCTTTTAAAAGCATAGACCGTAACTCATTTGTGTATATATGTCTGCCTACTTTAACCTTGTAATAACTCTCTCTCTTGGGACTAGGAGCAACCTGAATATTTTGTGATCTTTGGTGTATAGCATCCAACTATCACTAAGTCCAGTTTGTCTGGGTGGCAAGATAGACTGGAATGTCTGTGACTCTGTGGTAAGACTGTGATAGTGCATTAGGAGTTCATATTTGTTACTGGGTTGGTGAAATCTAATTATAGAACACACAACCAGTTTGGGCTCCTTACTGGCTTCTTGACAGTCTGCCCTGAGGTTGACACTCATGGACATGAACCACTCCACAAAACGTGACACTGTCCAATCTACTTTTGAACATGCCCATGGTAGATGTAAGCAGGGTCTGAATAAGCTCTCCCCTGACATCTAGTGCTGAGCTGAGGAAGAGGATTTCAGGGGCCAACCTTATTTGCATGGGCACACTCACCCTGCCTGGGTACTAAGCATGATGGGGCTGCTTTGCCCAAATGATCACTTTTGGCTGCTGTTGGATCACAAGTCACTTTATTATTGGGGCAAGGGTAATAAAGAGTTGTTATCTTTGTTGTGTGAATCAAGGGGGTCAGAACTGTGCTTGCATGCCCTGATTGAGGGGTTCACGCTCAACTAAACTGCACTCACTAGGCAGGGGACAGGGGTGCCAAAGCCCAGTGGAGTTGAGAGAGGATGAAGACAGGTACTTATATCTGGTGGTGTTGGCCCTGCCTAAGCATCCTAGACATCATTTGACACTTCCTTGCTCCAGTGTGTAATAACAACTTTGATTAAGACTCAATTGAGAGTCTTTTGTTGCAGGCCAATAGAGCTGAAATCACTAATAACCAGGTCTAAGCATTAGATCTGCTTTGGGACAGTGTCTCTGATGCAAAAGACTGCCTAGTCTGCACTAGCAGTGAGCAGTGGTGCTAGAACTAGAGGGGCCGGGTGCCAGGGCCCTCCCACTTTTTGAAAGTGTACGGGCCTGGCCCATCCACTTTTCGCTGGGGTGGACCCTGCCCCCTTCCCCTCCTCTCCCCCCACCCCCAAGACTCCACCTCTCAGCCAGGCCAGCATGGAGCCCGGACGGGGAGCCCGGGAAAGTTGTGGGAGCCATGCGAACCCTTCACCTGCCTGTGGGCAGGTGGAGATGGAGGGTCCACGACTTCATGCTGACTCCCTGCAGCTGCCTGCGTGGCTCTTCCTGACCCGGCTCCTGCTGGGGGAGTGTCTCAGAGCTGCAGCCCGGCCATGATAAGCGCTGCATGGGCAGCTGTGGGGAGCCATGGACCCTCCACCTGCCCTGGGCATGGTGCCCGGGGAGCAGGGACATGAGCAAGGGGCTGCTCTTGATGGGCCCCCCGCACTGCAAGCTGGTGGAGGGTCCACCGCGGTTCCCCACAGCTTCCCACATGGCTCTTATCATGGCCAGGCTGCGACTCCAAACAGCCAGGTCAAGGAGAGCCACGCAGGCAGCTGTGGGGATCCTGGGTCCCTCCACCTGCCCTGGGCGGTGGGATCAGGGGGCAGGGACACGGGCAGGGGGCTGCTTTTGCCTCATCGTCATGCTGGGTCGGGGGGGCAGGCTCCACAGCTCCACTCTGGCTTCCAATTTGGCCAGGGGTGGGGCTTCCAGGGGAAGAGGAGAGGAGGAGTGGGGCCTCGAGGGGCAGGGCAGGACCACCCACCCCCTTCCACTTTTGGGAAGGCTCCAGCGCCCTTGGCAATGAGGATCCCTCACGAACAACTGAAATCACTGAGCTGATATCACTGAGCGCTGTGTTAAGTGGTGGGACCTCATGAAATCCCAGAGGGAGTGGAGTGGTGGGAGGGTGGCTAGTGGAGTGGCTAGCAGCTGGAGGGCAGAGCAGCCAGCAGAGCGGCTGATGCCAGAGCGAGCGCCTGGACAACAGAATAAGCAAGATGCCTTCCCCCCCCCCCCCACCGTAACCAGAGTGGGAGGGGAACTCACACAGACGCACCTCTGAACTCTGGGTCTTCACTGACCGAGGACAACAACTGTGAGTGGGGTGCAGTGGAGAGAGAAGGGAGGTGCATGTTAAAGGAACTTCTGATCTTCGGACTTAAGAACCTGAGGGAAAAGGGCACAGCTCAACATCTTTGGGGTGTGGGTTTTGCTCATGGTTTTGTTTATGAATCCTGCGTGTGGCATTTTTCCAAGTTAATGCCAGGTTACTTTTCCCCTTTTTATTAAAAGTTTATTTTCTACACTCAGACTCTGTGCTTGCCAAAGGGAAAGTATTACCTCTTAGAGGTGCTCAAGGAGTGGTGTGCATTTGTCCCAGGTTATTGGGTGGAGGTTTGAGACGGTTCTGTGATGTATTGTTGAAAAGGACCCCCTAGATATTGAACCCAGACCTTGTTGCTGCCGCCTCCAACTGGCAGAAGGGTTACATAAAGATACCATTTTTTGTAGTCTCCAACATTTCTGATGGGATGAGGCCTAACATGGGTGGGATCTGGTACCCAAGTGCACAACAAAACATTCAAGAGTGGACAAATATCTTCCAAACAATCACTTGTAAGTTTCATAATTGGTTTTGTCATTCATAACTCATTCAGTAACTGAAATGCATTTTATTGCCACAAGATGGCTCAGTCTAGTCTCCCATTGAAACACATTGCGTTCCTTCTGTTTTTCATAAACAGCTTGAAACAAAACAGTTTCAAAGACTACAGTGATTGTTTTGCAGGCTGAATCTGCTTTACAGAGAACACTCACTGTAAGTGAAAACCAGAACAGGAACACAAGTGGGGCCTGATTCTCCAAGGCCCTGCACTTTAGGCCTGATTCTAAATCTAGGGGAGTCAAAGGCAAAACTCCCATTGACTTTAGGGGGGTGCAGGAGAGAGCCCTATGACACCAGCCCTGATCCTGCATTCCTTAGCAACCAAAAATACCACTGACTCCTGTGGAATTTTTTAATGTAAAAGGAATGCATAATCAAGTTCCTGAGGCTGTTTTAATGTCTATTCGAGTTTATGGAAAGGCCTCAACTGATTTCAGTGGACTTTGGATCAGGCCCCTCGAGAATATCTTCCTTATTATTGCTGTTCACAAACTCTGACCTACATCAGAGTTCTTTGGTACACTAAAAATTTTTAAAGTGCTGCTTTATAGATGACTAGACAAAAAGCGATGTCATATTAGGCCTCTAGGATTAACGTTATGCAAAATACTAGGCTGAAAATGACTTCATTTAGATATGCACCATCAAATGTCTCAAGAGTTGAAAACTGTCATCTGTTTTCAAATCATAGAGCTGCAAGAGGAGCCGCAGGGAACATGACAATTCCTTGGAGGCTAGATTGCTGTGGGACATAGAAAGAAACAATTCAAGGTTGTTGGCGGCATTCGCGGAACAGCTGGAGACAGCCGGAGCACCGGTTCTGGGCCTGAGAAACAAGCACTGACTGGTGGGATCGCATTGTCATGCAGGTTTGGGATGACAAGCAGTGAATGCAGAACTTTCGGATGCGCAAGGCCACATTCCTGGATCTGTGTGCAGAACTCACCCGAGCCCTACAGTGCAGGGACACCAAAATGGGAGCCACACTGAGAGTGGAGAGGTGAGTGGCTATTGCACTGTGGAAATTTGCAATGCCAGATTGCTACCAGTCAGTCAGGAATCAATTTGGAGTCTGGAAATCCACCACAGGGGCTGTTGTCAAACAAGTATGCAGGGCCATGCTACACAGGACTGTGACTCTGGGCAATGTGCAGGACATAGTGGATGGTTTTGCAGCAATGAAGTTCCCAAACTAGGGTGGGGAGGAGTGATAGATGGCACACATATCCCTATTTTAGTGCCAGACCACCTTGCCAGAGTACATCAACAGAAAGGGCTACTTTTCTATGGTAATGCAAGCATTGGTGGATCACCGGGGATGCTTTACCAACATCAGTGTGAGCTGGTCAGGGAAGGTGCATGACATGTGCATCGTTAAGACCACAGGACTGTTCAGAAAACTGCAAGCAGGGACTTTCTGTCCCAACCGGTGAATTACCACTGGGAATAGTGATCCTGGGAGATCCAGCATACCCCTTGGTCCCATGGCTCATGAAGCTGTCACCGGCCACCTTGACAGCACCAAGGAGTGCTTCACCTACAGGCTCAGCAGGTGCAGAATGACAGTTGAATGAGCCTTTGGCCGTTTGAAGGGTTGCTGTCATTGTCTACTTACAACAGGGGTAGTCAATAGGTGGACCGCAGGCCAAATCTGGACCGCCAGACACTTTTGAATGGACCCCGAAATCTTTTTATTTACTTATTATTATTATTATTATTATCATTTTTTAAATTATTTTCTCTGGAGTCTGGACCTGGACTATGCCTTGACCAATAAAATTGGACCTTGACAAAAAATAATTGACTATCCCTGACTTACAAGATTGGACCTCAGTGAAAAAAATATTATAGCTGCCTGTTGTGTACTGCATCGTATCTGTGAAGCAAAGGGGGAAAAGTTTCCTCTGGGTTGGAGGACGGAGGTGGAGCGGCTGTCTGCTGAATTTGAACAGCCAGTTATAAGGGCTATAAGAAGATCTCAATGCTGAGCTATATAGCTCAGGGAGGCTTTGAAAGACCATTTTAATAGTGAGCCAAAGTATGTGTGTTTCTGTAGTGTGCTCTACCTGGCCTTGTTCTTTTGCAGCACAGTATGAATCTTGCAGTGAGTGCTGTGTGTGTAGGAATATAATATTACCAATGCACCTATTATTATTGTTTGAGAATGATGTGATGGGTTCTGTGACAAAATGAAGTAATAGGAAATTGGTGGGTGTCAGACCTGCTCAGCACCAGCCAGCATATGTTGTGAACTAATAAAGATGAATTACGTTCCAAAAAATAGAATTTTATTCTGTAACATGAACCAAATAAAAAAAGCTTAGAACTTTAGGAACTTAATAAATAAAGGGAACACAACTTATGAAGGGGAAAGAACAGTTATTTCCATTTCAGTTACACATACACCGACTATGTCTTTCACAGGTCAGTGTACACGCAGCTGTGATTGTCATTAATGTCCCATAGTGTGGAGTGTTAGGGGTAGTGCAGCAGCCCCTGATGGCATGTGGAGTGTTATGGGGAGGTCCTGACATTGAGTTTTCTATGGGCTTGTGATGGAATATCTACCCCACACTGGCATGGAAGGGGTTAATCCCAGGAGGGAGCAGTGCAGGTAAGTCCTCTGAGTGGCTTAGAGCAGCTGCGCAGGCCGCAACCAATCAGAGAGGGGTTGTAGGGAGCAACCAATCTGGACTCAGCAGGGCTCATATAAAAGGAGATACAGGGCTAGAGTCAGGCAGTCATAGCCTGAGGCTCCAGGAGTAAGGACTGTGTTCCTAGCAGGTAAAAGAGGTGCTAGCACCATGGACAGGGCTGTTGCTGGCACAGACCAGCGAGAGGGAGCAAGAGGGAGCTCCTAGTTGGCTGCGGGGAATGAGTAGCAGAAGCCCTGAAGTAAGGGTGAAGAAGGAGCTGGGGCCACAGAGAAGTGACCCAGGTAAATGTACTGAACAGTTGGAAGGGACACAGCATGTGTCTGCCAACTACAAGGTCCCTGGGTCAGGACCTGGAGTAGTGGACTGGTCTGGGTCCCCTCCCCATTCGCCACTGAGGGAAGTGGCTGAACAAATGCACTGCGAGGTACTGACCCCCAGAAGGGGGAAACACAGATGGTGACACAGCCAGAGGACCGAGTCATGAAGAGGACGGATCAGCTCCTGGAGAGACTGCCATCAGAAGCAGAGACAGAGTGATGGGCCATAAGGGGGAGGGTTAGAGTCCTCGCTCCTACCCATCTGTCGGGGGGAAATTGCATAGGGGAATATACCCTTGGTCGTAGCAGGATTGAGCCCAAAAGGTAGGGGGCTTAGCATTTCCCCCTCCTGCTCTGTCAGGCAGAGTTCTTTTTAATGGGTATAGACTTTTGTGTTTTGTAAGTCCCCGCATGAGCGTGGGCATGGAAGAGTTATAAAAATAAAAAATTCATAAAGAAATATGTTCAGGCGGTATTTTCTATGTAAGACCCAACTCTGAAGGATATAGGTGTGTGAGCCAATAGTGGTAGCACCTGTGTAAAAATGTTTAAAAGGAAGCAATCCAAAGATGATACTTTGTTCAAGAAATTATTCCTTTTAAACAGATCTTGCTCTATTAAACCAAACTCTGAAGGATATAGGAGTTTGGGCAGTGTAGTATTTTTTTGTGAGTGATATTGTGGTAATTTCACAATTTTGAAAGAAATGTTTAAGGAAAGTGACCAGGAGGGGTGGGGGCTAGTTGAGGAGCCCACTCTCCTTGCTAAATTGGTAATGGAACAAAGCCTGTGTCCATAAAAAGGGATGGTTCAGCGAGGAAAGCAGGTTCGGGCTCAGACAAGCAGGCAGGCAACAAATAAAAAAAAATGGAAACAGGTTGGAAGCCCTGAGGGCATAGTGGCAAAAAAAAAAAAAAGTAAGTACAGGCTTGGGGAATTCAGATCCCTGGAACAATACTTGGAATGGTAAAATCTGAGTTGATGAAGGTGTCATTTTGGGAAATAAGCAAGTAATTTAAGGAAAGAGTGAGAAGTTAACTCTGCAGAGGCTGGAGGGAATTAAGCAGTTGAATGTAGTAAAAATGTTAAAAGGAAAAGTGTTATAGAAAGAGAATTCTTGGTTTCTTTGTAGCCATTCTGAAGGGAAAATGGGCTCTTTTCCCAAAGGAATGTCTAAATAATCCAGGCAAAAAAACAATCTGATTTAAATCCTTTGACTATAAACAATTTAGTCAAATTCGCTAAAAGAACATAAGGGGTTTCTATTGGAACTTAACTGCCCCCAAATGTATACAAAGGTAATCTATGTACAGCTGTGTAAAAATTAAAGCAGTGTAAGGAATGTTAAGCAAAAAAACATGTGTATAAATATATTGTGTATATATGTGGAGTGTTCAGGACCTAAACCAACACTCCTGGTTTGTAAGTTTCAAATGAATTGGTTTTGTTTTTAAATAATATCTGGAAATGTTTGGGTATTAACGCATCTTTTAAAACAATAAAAAAAGTCCTTGTTTGACACCTACAAATATAAACATTTGCAATATGTTTCCAGCATAGGTAAGCCCGATTTGTTATTAGGTAAAATTATTATTAAAATTTCTCACCAACAATCTATAAAAACAAAAATATAAAAAATAAGCCCACTCCCAAAATTGACCATAAAATCCTTTTGGCTACCCCGGGTTATGGGTCAATAGGCTAAAAAAAATATAGATTAAATATACAAAATAAGGCCCTCAAAAATGGGTGTGCTTATCCCTTCCTGTCACCACAAAACCATACAGCAAAAACACATAATTAAAAACATACATATAAAACAAACTAAAAAAGGTAACTCAGTTTTTACAACAAACACAAAAAAATATTAAAAAAGCGTGTCATTGAAATATCTCATAAGAACATAAGAATGGCCATACTGGGTCAGACCAAAGGTCCATCCAGCCCAGTATCCTGTCTGCTGACAGTGACCAATGCCAGGTGTCCCAGAGGGAGTGAACCTAACAAGTAATGATCAAGTGATCTCTCTCCTGCCATCCATCTCCACCCTCTGACAAACAGAGGCTAGGGACACCATTCCTTACCCATCCTGGCTAATAGCCATTAATGGCCTTAACCTCCATGAATTTATCTAGTTCTCTTTTAAACCCTGTTATAGTCTGAGCCTTCACAACCTCCTCAGGCAAGGAGTTCCACAGGTTTACTGTGTGGTGTGAAGAAGAACTTCCTTTTATTTGTGTTAAACCTGCTGCCCATTAATTTCATTTGGTGGCCGCTAGTTCTTATATTATGGGAACAAGTAAATAACTTTTCCTTATTCACTTTCTACACACCACTCATGATTTTATATACCTCTATCATATCCCCCCTTAGGCCTGGTCTACACTAGGCGTTTATGTCGAATTTAGCGCCGTTACATCGAATAAACCCTGCACCCGTCCACACCACGAAGCTATTTAGTTCGACATAGAGGTCTCTTAAATTCGACTTCTGTACTCCTCCCCAACGAGGAGAGTAGCGCTAAATTCGACATGGCCATATCGAATGAGGCTAGGTGTGGATGGAAATCGACGCTAATAGCTCCGGGAGCTATCCCACAGTGCACCACTCTGTTGACGCTCTGGACAGCAGTCCGAGCTCGGATGCTCTGACCAGCCACACAGGAAAAGCCCCGGGAAAATTTGAATTCCTTTTCCTGTCTGGGCAGTTTGAATCTCATTTCCTGTTTGGACATCGTGGCGAGCTCAGCAGCACTGGCAACAATGCAGAGCTCTCCAGCAGAGACAGCCGTGCAATCTCAGACTAGAAAGAAGGCCCCAGCATGGACTGATCGGGAAGTCTTGGATCTCATCGCTGTGTGGGGTGATGAGTCCGTGCTTTCCGAGCTGCGCTCCAAAAGACGGAATGCAAAGATCTATGAGAAGATCTCTAAAGCCATGGCAGAGAGAGGATACAGCCGGGATGCAACGCAGTGCCGCGTGAAAATCAAGGAGCTGAGACAAGGCTACCAGAAAACCAAAGAGGCAAACGGACGCTCCGGAGCCCAGTCCCAGACATCCCGTTTCTACGAGACACTGCATTCCATCCTAGGTGCGGCCGCCACCACTACCCCACCAGTTACCGTGGACTCTGAGGATGGGATATTGTCCACTGCCGGTTCCTCGGACATGTTAGCGGACGGGGAAGATGAGGAAGGAGATGAGGAGGACGAGGCAGTCGACAGCGCTTGCAACGCTGATTTCCCCAACAGCCAGGATCTCCATCACCTTTACAGAGATCCCCTACCAACCGTCCCCACCGTTAACCTGGACACAGAATCAGGGGAAGGATCATCCAGTAAGTGTTTTAAACATCTAAACATTTATTTTTAACAGAACAGGAATGTTAACAATACCAACAATGGGTTGCTCATGATTAGTTTGCCCTAGGCGCTTAACGTTTCAGTCCCGGGCAGTGCAACTATTAAAAAAAAAATCTAACAATGTCCGGTTTTGCATGATTGTTCTGCCCAAGCCGCTCTACTGTTTAGTCCCTGCCAGTGCAGCTACAGTAAAATGCGGTCTACATGTCCGGGGATAGAGCAGAAATCCTCCTGGGACATCTCGACGAAGCTCTCCTGGAGGTAATTGGAAAGCCTTTGCATCAGGTTCCTGGGGAGAGCGGCCTTATTGCGTCCTCCGTGGTATGAAACGTTTCCGCGCCAGGAGACAATCAAGTACTCCAGGATCATTGCCCTACAGAGCATGGCGGCATACGGCCCTGGTCTTTGCAGGCTTTCCCGAAGCATTCTTTCTTTATCACTGTCTGAGATCCTCATCAGGGTGATGTCGCTCATGGTGACCTGCTTTGAATTAGGTAGGGGAATGTTAGTATTGGGACTGCTTGCCTGTTCCTTTACAGAACTGTAACCGGCGGTTTAGAGCCACGCGGTGGATGCGGGAGAGGGGCAGCATACAGGGATCTTTCCCTGGGACAGCCGCGAGGGGGTGGGACAGGGGCAGAGTTGATGCTTGCCGGATTGCTGGCAGCAGGGGCTGGCATTGCTTTCAATGTGAAAGGAGGCCAGTGCTACTATTAAAGTTTTAATCAGCCACAAGTCTACGGCTTACCATGTCTGCCTGCTACACAAATTCCGGTGTCCTGCCCCACTTCTCAGATCGCCAGTGCAAGACCCCAGGCACTGAATGCAAGGGCCGAAAATTCGACCTTGTCCTGAGTGCGCATGTGATAGGTGCTGTGCATGGTCTTGTTCACAGAGAAAGACTATGTTCTTTGTTCACAACTACATTTATCTTTCTGAGGAATTCACTCCCTTTTTCCCATTCCCACAGCCACATCTGCGACTGTCTCCCAACCCAGCCTGGCATCACACTCCCAGAGGCTAGCGCAGATTAGGCGGAGGAAGAAGAGGACGCGGGAGGACATGTTCTCGGAACTAATGGGCTGCTCCCGAGCCCAGGCAGCACAGCAGACCCAGTGGAGGGAGAACTTGTCCCAAATGCACCGGTCACACATGGAACGGGAGGAGAGGTGGCAGCAGGAAGACCAGCAGGCGACTCAAACGCTGCTTGGACTAATGAGGGAACAAACGGACACGCTCCGGCGCCTTGTGGATGTTCTGCAGGAACGGAGGCAGGAGGACAGAGCCCCGCTGCAGTCTATCTGTAACCGCCCTCCCCCGCCACCAAGTCCCATACCCCCCTCACCCAAAGTCCAAAGAAGGAGGGGCGGCAGAGTCCGTGAAACCTCTCACTCCACCCCTGCAGACTGCTCTACTACTAGAAGGCTCTCATTCCCCGAAATTTGACAAGTCCTTTCCTTCCCGCCTCACACAAGCCCCCGTCCAAGTTTCACCCCCCAGTTTCATGTGTAGTTGATAATAAAATATACGTTTCTGTTAATTACTGTTTCCATCATGTTCTTTTGAAGGAGAGTCTGTCTGAAGGGGGGGAAGGGGGTTGGTAATTGGACAGGACAGTCACCTTTAGCAGGGTACAGAGGCGGGGGCAGGTCCAGCAGCAAGGCACATACACAGTGCAGTGACTAGTTACCCTGGTCAGTCTGGGAGGTGGTTTTCATGTTCTGTGGGGGGGGGGGTTGCTCTGTGACTTTGTGGCGGGGGAGGGCAGTTACAGATCTTATGCAGCGGTCCTTATCCTGGATCACAGAGCCACGCAGCAGGGGATCTGTAACCCTCCTCCCCCTGCCACAAAGTCACATAGCCACCACATACACGCAGTCCCGATCAGGAGGGCTGGCAGGCTCCGTTGAAACAACCAGTCCACCACTGCAGAGCCTGTCATTCCTGCAGTTTAGAAGCGTCATTTGCACCAGTACACTACACCCGCTCCCCACCACAGTCTGCGTCCCAGGTTTAAAATATTCCCGCGAAAACAGTAATAAAGAAAACGGTGTCCATTAACAAAATAGAAGTCATTTTATTTTTAAACGTGTGTTGGAAGGGGGTGAAGGGGGTATGTAACTGGAGAGGATAGTCAACATTGACTGGGTAAAGAAACGGGGGCAGGTTCAGCTTCTCTGTACACAAACTTAAAAGTCACAGGTTACCCTGCTCACTCAGGAACCTAGCTTTCAGAGCCTCCCGGATGCACAGCGCGTCCCGCTGGGCTCTTCTAATGGCCCGGCTGTCTGGCTGTGCGTAATCAGAAGCCAGGCTATTTGCCTCAACCTCCCACCCCGCCATAAAGGTCTCCCCCTTGCTCTCACAGAGATTGTGGAGCACACAGCAAGCTGCAATAACAATGGGGATATTGGTTTCGCTGAGATCACAGCGAGTCAGTAAGCTTCTCCATCTCCCCTTGAGATGGCCAAAAGCACACTCCACCACCATTCTGCACTTGCTCAGCCGGTAGTTGAAGAGTTCTTTTTCAGTGTCCAGGGCGCCAGTATAGGGCTTCATGAGCCAGGGCATTAGCGGGTAGGCTGGGTCCCCGAGGATCACTGTAGGCATCTCCACATCCCCAAGAGTTATTTTGTGGTCCAGGAAGTAAATACCTTCCTGCAGCCGTCTAAACAGACCAGAGTTCCTGAGAACGCGAGAGTCATGAACCTTGCCCGGCGATCCGACGTTTATGTTTGTAAAACGTCCCCGATGGTCCACCAGTGCTTGCAGCACCATTGAAAAGTAGCCCTTTCTGTTAATGTACTGGCTGGCCTGGTGGTCCGGTCCCAGGATAGGGATGTGAGTTCCATCTATAGCCCCACCGCAGTTTGGGAATCCCATCGCGGCGAAGCCATCTATGATGGCCTGCGCGTTTCCCAGGGTCACTACCTTTGAGAGCAGTACCTCAACGATTGCATTGGCTACTTGCATCACAACAACCCCCACGGTAGATTTGCCCACGCCAAAGTGGTTCGCGACTGACCGGTAGCTGTCTGGCATTGCAAGCTTCCAGAGGGCTATGGCCACTCGCTTCTGGACAGTCAGTGCTGCTCGCATCCGGGTGTCATTGCGCTTCAGGGCAGGGGACAGCAACTCACAAAGTTCCATGAAAGTCCCCTTCCGCATGCGAAAGTTTAGCAGCCACTGTGATTCATCCCAGACCTGCAGCACTATGCGGTCCCACCAGTCCGTGCTTGTTTCCCGGGCCCAGAATCGCCGTTCCACAACATCCACATGACCCATTGTCACCGTGATGTCCTCGGCGCGGGGTCCCGTGCTTTCTGACAGGCCTGTGCTACTCTCAGACTTCAGGCCCTCACTGCAGTGCCGTAGCCTCCTCGCCCGATTTATCTGCATCTGCCTCTGGGAAAGGTGGATGATAAGCTGCGAGGCGATGACAACGGACACAACTGCAGCGATGGTCGCAGCGGGCTCCATGCTCGCAGTGCTGTGGTGTCCGCGCTGTCACTGACCAGAAAAGTGCACGAACTGATTTCCCGCCGGCGCTTTCAAGGAGGGAGGGAGGGCAGTAGTGACGGACGGATGACGACAGTTACCCAAAAGCACCCTCGACACATTTTTTTACCCAGAAGGCATTAGCAGCTCGACCCAGAATTCCAATGGGCAGCGGGGACTGCGGGAACTGTGGGATAGCTGCCCACCGTGCACCGCTTCCAATGTCGACGCTTTCCCCGTTAGTGTGGACTCACAAAGTCGAATTACTGTCCTTAGTGTGGACACACACGTTCGACTTTGCAATATCGATTCCACATATTCGATTTAAGTGAAATCGAACTACTCTCGTAGTGTAGACATACCCTTAGTCTCCTCTTTTCCAAGCCTCTTTAATCTCTCCTCATATGGGACTCGTTCCAAACCTCTAATCATTTTAGTTGCCCTTCTCTGAACCTTTTCTAATGCCAGTATATCTTTTTTGAGATGAGGAGACCACATCTGTACGCAGTATTCAAGATGTGGGCGTACCATGAATTTATATAAGGGCAATAAGACATTCTCTGTCTTATTCTCTTCTCTATCCCCTTTTTAATGATTCCTAACATCCTGTTTGCTTTTTTGACTGCCACTGCACACTGCGTGGACGTCTTCAAAGAACTATCCATCATGACTCCAAGATCTCTTTCCTGATTAGTTGTAGCTAAATTAGCCCCCATCATATTGTATGTATAGGTGGGGTTATTTTTTTCCAATGTGCATTACTTTACATTTATCCACATTAAATTTCATTTGCCATTTTGTTGCCCAATCACTTAGTTTTGTGAGATCTTTTTAGAGTTCTTCACAGTCTGCTTTGGTCTTAACTATCTTGAGCAGTTTAGTATCGTCTGCAAACTTTGCCACCTCACTGTTTACCACTTTCTCCAGATCATTTATGAATAAGTTGAATAGGATTGGTCCTAAGACTGACCCTTGGGGAACATCACTAGTTACCCATCTCCATTCTGAAAATTTACCATTTATTCCTACCCTTTGTTCCCTGTCTTTTAATCAGTTCTCAGTCTATGAAAGGATCTTCCCTCTTATCCCATGACAACTTAATTTACATAAGAGCCTTTGGTGAGGGACCTTGTCAAAGGCTTTCTGGAAATCTAAGTATACTCTGTCCACTGGATCCCCCTTGTCCACATGTTTGTTGACCCCTTCAAAGAACTCTAATAGATTAGTAAGACATGATTTCCCTTTACAGAAAGCATGTTGACTTTTGCCCAACAATTTATGTTCTTCTATGTGTCTGACAACTTTATTCTTTGCTATTGTTTCAACTAATTTGCCCAGTACTGACGTTAGACTTACCGGTTAATTACATGCCAATAATAAAATACTAAAAATTGCTAAATCTAAAAAAAACCTAACAGCCTATCATTGGTACAACATTTTTACAAACTGGTCCCCGACCTCTAAAAGCATATCTATTATGTTTCAACCATTACTAGTTGTGTTAATATTGTCCTGTGTTTGCTTGCTAAAAATGTGTTGTATGTGCTATTAAACAAAAAAAAAAAGTTTGCTAAATTGCAACCACAAGCTCAAATTGTCTTTCAGTATATTGCTATAAAATAATTATATAAAATATGATCCACTCAAGAATTGTTCTTGAGGGGTCAAAAAATATATAATAATAAAATTTTATGTTTGTATTTTATATAATTTAAAATAAAAAATAATAAAATAATAATATAGCATATTTTAAATATATTGGTGTATAATTTAATCATATCCTGCCAGCCACCCTTTTTGAATAGCGAAAAGGAATGGCCTAATGGGCCATTTGATAAAAATGCATCAGCCAAATTCTGTGTTTGTGCTAATTTCAAAGCAATAACAAACCTTAACGGGTCACCAATTTGTTTTAGGTTTAGCATTTTAAAATAAATAAAAAAATGCAATAATTGCTTTTCTTTTGCATTGCAATTTAATGTTCCTGTTCAAAATGTTCTGTGTAAATTAATTTTGTTTTGTATGTAAATAATATATATAAAAAAAATATATAAAAGCCATCATTAAGACAAATATACAAAAAAAAATGCAAAAGCACCAAAAGGCTGCAACACGCCCCTATTAAAATATATAAAAAATGAAAATTAAGAACTCTAAAAATAAAACAAACACCTATCAATAAAAACAAAATTGCTATAATAAAAAATAAAAAAACAATTTAAAAAAACAAACACTTGTCAAACAACAATTAATTACAGCATAACAGTGCAAAACTCATTGGTCCCAATAAAAAAAAAATCACTATATGAACAAAGTGCCTTGCCATAAAGCTTTGGGTTCATCCTGCCAAGACTTCCCCGAAGCATCGTGTCACGACCAATGGAACCCGACTCCTCCCTACCAGTGATCAACCTTGCTAGCCACTAGGTTGATCCAAACTCTAAACTAGTAACTATAACATCAACTAAGAAAACAGTGTGTATATGTAATGTAATTAAATGCATATGCTAATTGTTGTATCTTCAATAAACACGGCGTATTGCCTTTTCCCCTAAAAAAAAATCCCGTGTGCTTCTTATAAGCATAACATTCGTTCTCTTCCTGATCTGGCTCAGGCGTTCTGCGGGTGTGAAGGGGGAGACCCTGAAGGCCACAATAGCAGCATCTGCAGATACAACACACAAAGGTACCTTTTGTCAGTGTATTCATGATAGATATACTGAACTTACTCCCCTTGATCCCCACAAGTTGTAAGTACAACATTCTCACGTCTCATTGGGATTGATACAGCACACCAGTCACAGCACCAGCCATGGTGAGTATGGCCATCAGGGAGGCTGGGGGCTTGAGGAAATGAGGAGGGGATAGCTCACAGGCATGAGTATATGTGTATAGGCAATGGGACTGCATATTAGGTGATATTTCACTCTTGAGGGTAACAGAAGCAGAGAGAGCATAGCTGCTGCTGGCGTCCCAATGCCACACGGGCACATATGCTGCTAGCTTGTATATTGCAATGGTACTTGCTGAAGTAATCACTGAGTGGTATTAGAAAGTGTCCTACCGCGGTGGAAGAAATAAAGCAGCCCTCCCCAGAAACCTTCAGCAGAGGATTGCAGAGTACCTCCATGAAAGTTTCGTTGAGCTCTCTATGGAGGATTCACAGGACTTCTGGTACACATGAATAAACTGCTCCGCTTGGCTCCCTCTGCCCAACTCTAGAGGGGAACGAAAAGCAGATAGCAACTCTACCTCTCTTGGTTGTTCGATTACCTTTTCTACCACCTGTAAAAAAGAGTATATCAACAATGTATCCTGCTACTTCACAGGTTCCATCTTTAGGATTTCAATGCAAACTGCATACTTACCAGAGATTCCTTCCCCTGCATCTGGCTCACCCGTGCTTGACTGTCAGGACTGGCTGGACTACGCTGGATTCAAAAAGAGGTCCTGGCTCACTGTCAGCTTGATCCTTATTGCCTGTCCCCCATACTCCTCCTCCTCTTGCTTATCCACCTCCTCCTTTTTGCTGTTAATGGCAGGGGCCTGTGACTTGGGCTCCTCCAAAGTATTCATAGGGCACTGGGGAGGCGGGGGAGTGAGGTCTCTGAGGATGGCATGCAGCTCTTTGTAAAAGCAACAGGTCTGTGACTCTACACCAGATCGATTGTTGGCCTCCTTGCCTTCTGATATGCTTGCTGCAGGTCCTTGGCTTTCACTGCTGCTGGTCCCTGTTGTAGCCCTTCTCCCGCATGCCCTGAGCATCTGCTCATAGATGTCCACATTTCTATGGGTAGATCAGATCTGTTCCTGCACAGTCTCTTCTCCTTACAGACCCAGGAGATCCAATGCCTCCTGTGTACTCCAGGCAGGAGTGTAGCCACCATCATAGTCAGCTGGCCAGTTGCACACAACTATGGAGAGCTGCTAGGTGTGGTCCCCAAACCAGGCAACCAGGAAAAGGAATTTCAAAAATGTGCAGGTCTTTAAAGGGGAGGGCCAGCTTCCTGTCCACCTGGTCCCTGGGCAGCAGAGTTCACAATGGTAACTAGAACAGTCACTATGGGGCATTGTGGGACAGCTCCTAGAGGCCAGTAATAGCTGATGTAAATAATGCAGTGTCTGACACTGCATTGAGCTAACTACATTGGCCTTGACTCTACACCACTCAGGGAGGTGGTGTTTTTAAATTGGTGTAGTGGGGCAGTTACATCAGCGGGAGCTAAATAAAAGTATATACACATTCTGAGTCCGTTTCCCAGACCTAAAGAAGACCTCTATGTAAGCTCAAAAGCTTGTCTCTCTCACCAACAGAAGTTGGTCCAATAAAAGATATCACCTAGGGTTACCATATGTGGAGTGTCCCAAAAGAGGACAC
>NW_020664409.1:65250531-65299165 GCF_002925995.2 Terrapene triunguis | reverse complement strand
CCTCCTACACTCTGAACCCCTCATTTCTGGTCCCACCCCAGAGCCCGCACCCCCAGCCAGAGCCCTCACCTCCTTCTGCATCCAACCCCCTGCCCCAGCCCCGAGCCCCCTCCCACACTCCAAGGCCCTTGACCACACACCCCAACCCAGAGTCCTCTCCTGCACCCCAAACCCCGCATCCTAGGCCTCCCTCCCAGAGTCTGCACCCCCAGCCAGAGCCCTCATTTCCTCCCGCACCCCTGCCCCAGTGAAAATGAGCGAGTGAGCAACCGTGGGGGAGAGTGAGCGACAGGGGGCTCAGAGAAGGGGTGGGGCAGGAGCCTCGGGGAGGGGCAGGAGCCTTGGGGAGGGGGTGGGACAGGGACGAGGGCAAGGGTGTTCACTTTTCTGCAGTCAGAAAGTTCGCAACTTTTGTTCATCCAGAAAGGGTCCTTAATTTCTTTAGTCCAGAGATGACGCATGGGGGTGGAGGCAGCATGCAGGGTAATCTGCTCCCCCAGATTTGCTGCTTGGTTTGTACTGAGCATGCTCAGTAACACTGCTGAAGCTGGCTGCCCTCACTCTTCCCCCAACACTATCAGCAGGCACAGGTTGTCTCTGCTTTAGCCACTGGTTCTCAGCTATTGCTGTTTGGAAACTGGAAAAGGATGTTGTATGGCCTAGTTGATAGAACAATGGACTGGGTCTCAGGAGAGCTGGGTTCCACAACTGGCCTGCTGCATGACCTTGGACAAGTCATTTCACTGCTTTGTGCCTCAGTTTATCCATCTGTAAAATGGGACTAATGATACTTGGAAAATAGTAAATAGTTTCCACAAAAACATTTTAAAGGGTTTTAAACAAAAAACTAATATTTTCATCGAGATTGTTCAGGGAAGGCAGGGAGCAGGGTTTCCCCCAAAAGGAAACCCCAATAGTTGTTTGTTTTTAAAAACTGAAAAACGTTTGATTTTCAAAAACCAAAAGAATGTTAGTTTTCAGTTATTTTCAGTTTCTCCAACCTACAAACCCAAATCCCTTGTCTATGTGCAACTACTGCTGTGTACTGGAGTCGGGGTTATTTCTCCAGCACCCTGTGGAAAAGAAGTGACACACAGAAGAGCAGGTGAGAGCTTGACCTTTTTTATTTCTTAGCTCCAGTCATTTGACATGGCTCAGGGCTCTAAAAGGTTAAAATCCCTTCCCTATGGCAAACTGTCTATTGACTGCACTGCCTCAGTGCTGCTACACCTGGCTGTGCTGGTACACACTGGACGTCGGATTCTGCTTCAAGATAGCACAAGTATCAGCAATATAGTCTGCATAGCAAGCAGCACTAGTAGCAACCCATATGACTACAAATCCCAGCATACAATGCGACGCATGGGGCATACGTAACCTAATACGCAATGCCGTGAGTAGAGCCTGCAGGTCCCAGGATGCGCTGTAGTTTTTGCCGCGGTGTCTGCCGGGAGCGGCCGTCTATTTGTGGCCCCATTGCCTGCTGGGACGTGTAGTCTTAATGCTTTTTAAACTCGCTGCCAACAGTCAGCGGGGCGGGCCTAGGCCCGCCCGTCCCAGTACCCGCTGTAGGGACGAACCCCACAGGTACTGACCGTTACCCCGCCCCTTCCCTCGCGAACCTGGGCCTAGCCCCGCCTCCCTTTGCGCGAGGAGGGAGAGGGGCAGCTGGTGTGGCGGCGGCGGTGGCTGAGCGAGGGAGCGCGACGGGGAGCAGGTGAGGAGGCGTCGGGGTCCCCGCGGCCCTTGGGGCACGCGGGTGGGGGGCGGAGTCTGTGCGCAGGGAGGGAGCCGAGCCCCCCGAGAGGCGGGGTATTGGCGGCCCGTGGGCAGTGGAACATGGGCAGCCCCCGCGCGCTGAGGGGGGAGGTGCGGGGTACCGTGACCCCCTGCCGGGCCGGTTAGTCACTGAGACCCTGCTCGCGGGCAGCCCCTGTCCTCTCCCCGCCCCCGTAGGGCCCTCGAGCGCTGGGGTGAGGGGAGCCCCCGCCGCAGCCATGGCGCGCGGTGCTCAGCGGGTCCTCTCTGCTGGCGCGCGGTGCTCCGAGCCTGGCAGGGCTCGCCCCAGGGGCTCGGCAAGCGCGCCCCTGCTCTGCCCACGCTGCCTGGCCGGTCTCTTCCCCCCCCCCCCCCCCCCCCCCCCCCCCCCCCCGCGGGCGGGCCCCCCCCCCCCCCCCCCCCCGAGGTGGCTGCATGTTAGTGATGGGCGAATGAAACTCATTCGGGAATAAAATAAATCCTATATTTCATCGTCAGGTGGGTGAGTGTATTTTGCGTCTGGGCTGGTATATCGACCTGCCTTGTAGCGGGCGGGTGTTCAAGTTTTTTGGAAGCCTTAAAAGTAGGAATCGCTTGTGGACCTGTATAGTACGTAAAGAACCTGCGGTCTGGTTCAAGGGGCCTGCCACTGGAGCCTGATTCTGCTCCCACTGAGGTTTTGCCATTGACTTAATTGCCATTGACGGTTCTGACAACATACACCAGGTATGAAGGCCTAAAACTGAAGATAGTGCAGATACTGTAAATGCAAGATACTGTTTCTTATTTATAAAAGTTATATGCATTATAAAATACTCAAATTGCCTATATCAGCAGTTTTCAACCTGTGGTTCGTGGACCCCTAGGAGTCCCCAGACTATGCCCAAGGTTTCCAAAGGAGTCTGCATCTCCTTTTGAAATTGTTCAGGAGTCCGCAAATGAAAAAAAGTTGAAAAGCACTGGCCTATATGGTATAAATTATGTAAGAAGAAAACGTTCAAATTACCAGGTTCCAGAGGGAAGGGAGGTAGAGCAAGTTTTCCATGTATCTTCTTGTACTGTATAATTAGATGCACCTGATATGCCTATTTATCTAATAGATTTGGAAAATGTTATGTTAAAAAAGAGCAATTTGCACTCTGATGATGTAATAAAATCGGGGTTGTATCACAGTGCCAAATGTTCATTTGCTTGATATTTGCCACATTTTTGGAATGTGTTCTAACAGTTTTTAAGTAATACAAACTAATGAGCAGATGTCAACCGATGACTGGATAAAGGGCTAGTGGCGATTGTTATTTAGTTTTAAAAACGTAAATTATTCAGAACCATTAAGACATGGACATAGCTAGCCTATGTGAGCACACTTTTTTATTGCTGACGCCTTTGTCTTGTTGATTAATAAGCTCCTGTATGTTTTTTACAACACTTTGCACAACTGGCCTGAGCTTCACTGAGTCTCTGAGCAATATCTCAGTAAACTAATAAATGGCTAAATGGACAGTATCCATTTAAATTTAGCCCAAAATTTAATTTTTGTAAAAACAAGCTTTTATAGAACCTAAGACCAATAGAGATGTTCCTAAATGTTAACAAAAATCAAGTGTTTGAAACCAGAACTCTAGAAGTGAAATTGACTAAAACAAAACTGACTCTATTGTCCAAACAGAGAAGCACTAAAATTAAACAGAGCATAAATAGTGACAAGTAAATTAAAAAAAAAAATCAATCTAAAGTTCTAAATAAAATTTTGTTTACAATATATGATTTTAAGTTTTGTGGTTTTTAACTTTTTTGTGTGTGGCTTTAGTGAAAAACATGCTGATTTTTAAACTGTTAGCAGTATCCAACACGTTTAAATACAGACAAATTCTTTCTTTATGGTGTGTTGAGTTTAGATGGTTCACTTCAAGGAGAGAAGAGTTGGGTGTTGTAAACATGGAGGCAGGAGAGATTGGCATCTTTGTTTTGTAGCATGTGATGATGCAGAGATTCTGGAATCCAGTTCTTTGATGGTGTTTATTTAGCAGTTAATCACTTTCAGACAACAACTTCAAAGGTGACTGCTCTTTTCTTTCTATTTAATTCTTGCTTTGCTGTTGGGGTTGAACTATCCCAAACAGAGGTTTGGGAGAGGAACAAATCTCTGCTGAAGAACAGGGAAAATCCAGGTCTCTCTGGATAAGATGGAGAAAAGTTGTTTACTTTGTTATAGCATTAGAGTGTGCTGAATGTTTGCTGTATGCATCCGTGAAGTAGCTGGGGTGTAATGATTTCACTGCTTTATTGTAATGAAATATGAGAGTAGTATTAAACTTTAATACATTAGATGGGTAGCTCATTTAAAATTATCCTTAATCGGTCATCCTCACTGCATCAGTGTGAGCCTCTTATCTGTCAAAATACTTTTAAGCAAGTAGCAAAACAGTTTTTTGTCTGATTTTTCTTCTTCCTTTTCATGTGTTGTGTCAATCCAAGTAAATGTGTAGGAGCGATTACTTTAAGTTAAGTTGAGATTTAGGGCTGTCACATTTGCATTGTTTTCTTTTGCTGATGATTTGGCTTCCATACAAAGATTCTAGTTTTTTATTGTATTTTTGAACTCTGCCATTAGCAAATCATGACAGATCAAAAGGTTTTTGTTGTTGAGAATTTAAAACTGTGTAACATGATCTCCAAGTATGAAGTAGTGTGTTCTTGCACATTATATGTGTCTTTAAAGTCAGGGCACCTGAAGGAGTTAAGAACATAAGAACGGCCGTACTGGGTCAGAACAAAGGTCCATCTAGCCCAGTATCCTGTCTTCCGACAGTGGCCAATGTCAGGTGCCCCAGAGGGAATGAACAGAACAGGTAATCATCAAGTGATCCATTCCCTGTCGTCCATTCCCAGCTTCTGGCAAACAGAGGCTAGGGACACCATCCCTGCCCATTTTGGCTAATAGCCATTGATGGCTCTGTTCTCCATGAATGTATCTAGTTCTTTTTTGAACCCTCTTGTAATCTTGGCCTTCACAACATCCTCTGGCAAAGAGTTCCACAGGTTAACTGTGCGTTGTGTGAAGAAATACTTCCTATTCTTTGTTTTAAACCTGCTGCCTATTAATTTCATTTGGTGACCTAGTTCTTATGTTACGAGAAGGAGTAAATTACACTTCCTTGTTTATTTTCTCCACACCAGTCATGATTTTATAGACTTCTATCATATCCCCCCTTAGTCATTTCTTTTCCAAGCTGAAAAGTCCCAATCTTATTAATCTCTCCTCATACGGAAGTCGTTCCATACTCCTGGTCATTTTTGTCGCCCTTTTCTGAACCTTTTCCAATTCCAATATATCTATTTTGAGATGGGGCGACCACATCTGCAATCAGTATTCAAGATGCGGGTGTACCACAGATTTATATAGAGGCAATATGATATTTTCTTTCTTATTACCTATCCCTTTCCTAATGATTCTCAACGTTCTGTTCGCTTTTTTGACTGCCGCTGCACATTGAGTGGATGTTTTCAGAGAATTATCCACAATGACTCGAAGATCTCTCTTGCGTGGTAACAACTAATTTAGACCCCATCATTTTATATGTATAGTTGGAATTATGTTTTCCAATGTGCATTATTTTGCATTTATCAACATTGAATTTCATCTGCCATTTTGTTGCCCAGTCACCTAGTTTTGTGACATCCCTTTGTAACTTTTCGCTGTCTGCTTTGACGATCTATCTTAACTATAGACTTAACTATCTTGAGTAGTTTTGTATCCTCTGCAAATGTTGCCACCTCACCGTTTACCCCTTTTTCCAGATCATTTATGAATATGTTGAATAGTACTGGTCCCAGTACAGACCCCTGTGGGACACCACTATTTTTCTCTCTCCATTCTGAAAACTGACCATTTATTCCTACTCTTTGTTTCCTATCTTTTGATCAGTTATCAATCCATGAGAGGACCTTCCCTCTTATCCCATGGCAGCTTACTTTGCTTAAGAGCCTTTGGTGAGGGACCTTGTCAGAGGCTTTCTGAAAATCTAAGTACACTATATCCACTGGATCCCCCTGTCCACATGCTTGTTGACCCCCTCAAAGAATTCTAGTAGATTGGTGAGGCATGAGTTCCCTTTACAAAAACCATGTTGACTCTTCCCCAACAAATTATGTTCATCTATATGTCTGACAATTTTGTTCTTTACTATAGTTTCAACCAGTTTGCCCGGTACTGAAGTCAGACTTACAGACTTGTAATTGCCGGGCTCACCTCTGGAGCCCTTTTAAAAAATGGGCGTCACATTAGCTATTGTCCAATCATTTGGTACTGAAGCAGATTTAAATGATAGGTTACACACCACAGTTAGTAGTTCTGCAATTTCACATTTGAGTTTCTTCAGGACTCTTGGGTGATACCGTCTGGTCCTGGTGACTTATTACTGTTTATTTTATCAATTTGTTCCAAAACCTCTTCTAATGACACCTCAATCTGGAACAGTTCCTCAGATTTGTCACCTAAGAAGAATGGCTCAAGTTTGGAAATCTCCCTCACATCCTCAGCCGTGAAGACTGATGCAAAGAATTCATTTAGTTTTTCCACAATGGCCATATCGTTTTTGAGTGCTCCTTTAGCATCTCGATCATCCAGTGGCCCCACTGGTTGTTTAGCAGGCTTCCTGCTTCTGATGTACTTAATTTTTTTGCTATTACTTTTTGAGTCTTTGGCTAGCTGTTCTTCAAATTCTTTTTTGGCCTTCCTAATTATATTTTACACTTCACTTGCCAGAGTTCATGCTCCTTTCTATTTTCCTCACTAGGATTTAACTTCCACTTTTTAAAGAATGCCTTTTTGCCTCTCACTGCTTCTTTTACTTTGTTATTTTTTTCACACTTTTTTGGTTCTCTTACTGTGTTTTTTAATTTGGGGTATACATTTAAGTTGAGCCTCTATTATGGTGTATTTAAAAAGTTTCCATGCAGCTTGCAGGGATTTCACTTTTGGCAATGTACCTTTTAATATCTGTTTAACTAACTTCCTCATTTTTGTGTAGTTCCCTATTCTGAAATTAAATGCTACTGTGTTGGGCTTCTGTGGTGTTTCCCCCGCCACAGAGATGTTAAATTTAATTATATTATGGTCACTATTACCAAGCCGTCCAGCTATATTCACGTCTTGGACCAGATCCTGTGCTTCACTTTGGACTAAATCAAAAATTGTCTCGCCTCTTGTCAGTGCCAGGACTAGCTGCTCCAAGAAGCAGTCATTTAAGGTGTTACAAAACTTTACCTCTGCATCCCATCCTGAGGTGACATGTACCAGTCAATATGGGGATAGTTGAAATCCCCCATTATTATTGAGCTTTTAATTTTTATAGCCTCTACTCTCCTTTTGTTCTGCAAATGCTTCCAATACTTAATGCTTCCAGCTCAAACCATGTAAAATGTGCCCAGATAACATGGTTATGAACGCCCTATAAATGCCTGTAATATTGTATGCTCTACACTTAAGCATTTTTTCAAACTCATAATTTCCTTTGCAAGGATACGTGCCATATTTTAGTACGTATGAAATATACATAAATGTATCTTCCATTCCACCCACACCTGTAGGTTACTGTGTGTTTCCTTTTGATTCATGATATGTAAATCATTATTATTATTATTATTTATTATTATGGATTTGGTTTATGTTGTGTGCTTCTTAAGCCTTACAAAATCTTATAATGATAACACTTCAGGAGGGAAGCTTCAATTTGTTTATGCTAAATATTAGTAATTACAAAATTTTTAAAAGTTGCCGTTTGTTTTAAGTATCTATCCATGTAACCAAAAAGTTGTAATTTTTCCACTAGTGATGCAACACTTGGCGGCGGGGGAAGCTTCTCCTTGGAGAGGCTAGTCCCCTGCCCTGCCTCTTCTGGCCAAGGCCACGTCCCACTTGCTGCTTTCAGCCCCCGCCCCACCGTGCTGAGAGCTAGGTCGGGGCCATGAGTGGGTGGGGGACCTGAGCTCAGCCGGGGTCAAGTTCTCAGCCGGGACCGGCAGAGCTCTTGACCCTAGCTGAAGCCCTGAGCCTCTCCCCTATTCTGCCCCTTCCATCTGCCCAAGGTCCAACCCTGTTCTGCCTCTTCCCCCGCGGCTCTGCCCCCACTCCACCTCTTCCCTCCAAGGCCCCCCGCTCCTTCTCCTCCCCCACCCTGCTTCAGCCCTGAGACCGGAAAAGCTCTGTGTCCCCGCCAGGGCCCCAGGGCCACAGCAGGGAGTGAGAGTTCCTCCAGCCCCGGGGCAATGGCAGGGGAGATTTTTCCGAGTGTCCCAAATCCACCACTGTTCCCCTTTCCCGGCCGCCTCCCCCAGCCTCCATTATGCATCACCCATGATGCAACAGTATTTAAATACAATCTTTTTCTTTGGGTTTGTGTACTGGGATGCAAGTCATACCTTAACTATCCATTCAGGTTTTAATGGCTCTGAGAGGTAGAGGACCTCTCTGACAATGCACCTTTTAAAAATTAAAGATTAACTTTTGAGGGGGCACTTAACATGATAGCAAATTCCATGTAACGGTGTTTTAACTGTTATCTTAATGTAACTGTGGACTCCTCCAAATACATTATTTTAATATTATATTCATTGTAGAAATATTAAGAAAGATAGTCATTTCAAAGTGTGTTGTTTTTTTTTGTTTTGTTTTGTTTTATTTTGTTTCCAGATATTGTCTTCTTGAAAAGAAGAGAATGAACCTTAAATTCTTGGACCACAAAGTGTAGATTTGCTGAAGTTTTCTAATGAAGAATGGCAACCCCCTACGTTCCTGTTCCTATGCCTATAGGAAGTTCCTCTTCCAACTTTACAACAAACAGAAACCAAAGAAGTTCTTCCTTTGGGAGCATCTCAACAAATTCAAATTCTTCAAAAGGGCAGCTGGAGGACTCTACCATTGGTAGTTTTAAAAAGATGAGTGTGCCTGCACAGATTGGCTCCACGTCATCTATATGTAGTAGCCCACTTGTTAGGACTAAATTTACAGGTGTGGACACATCTATTGAATACTGTACTCAGCCTATGGAAGATATTGAGCAAAATACAGACTCTGGGAGCTGGGAAGATCGACCTTCTACACCTACCATACTGGGGTATGAGGTGATGGAAGAAAGGGCAAAATTCACTGTAAGTTTGTTTCAGTGAAGTGCAGTTCCTCCTGTAAAGATAATGGGATCATGAATTTTATTTCATAATGCTTTTCATTTAAATAATTAAACCTTCCGTTCAGGGATCTCAGAGTGTGTTACAAACTTTAATTTAGCTTCAAAATACTGCTGTGAGGTGTCAGAGTAGTTTCCCCATTGTACGGATGGGGAAACTGAGGCACGTAGGTTTTCTTTCCCAAAGTCTCAGACACTCTGCAATGGAACCCAGTTCATTGCCTTATAGGTTCCAAGGTCAGAACAAACCACTGTGATGATCTAGTCTGACCTTCTGTATAACACAGGCCCATTGAACTCACCAAAAATAATGCCTAGAGCATATCTTTTAGAAAAACATCCAGTATTGATTTAAAAATTGTCAGGGATGGAGAATCCATCACGAGCCTTGGTAAATTATTCCAATGGTTAATTAAATTACTAACTGTTAAAACTTTACACCTTTTTTTCCAGTTTGAATTTGTTTAGCTTCAACTTCTAGCCATTGGATCATCTTATACCTTTCTCTGCTACACTGAAGAGCCCGTTACGAAATATTCGTTCCCTAGGTAGATACTTAAGACTGCAATCAAATCACACCTTAACTTTCTCTTTATTAAGATAAATAGACTAAGCTCTTTGAATCTCACTGTAAGGCATGTATTCTGATTCTTTAATCATTCTCGTGGCTCTTTCTGAACTCTCTTCCAATTTATCAACATCCTTTTTGAATCGTGGTCACCAGAACTGGCCACAGTATTCCTGCAGCAGTCACACCAGTGCCAAATATAGATATAAAATAACCTCTCTACTCCTATTCGAGATTCCCCTATTTATACATCCCAGGATTGCATTAGCTCCTCTGCCCACAAAAATAAATTGGGAGTTTATGTTCTGCTGATTATCCACTGTGACCCCCAAATATTTTTCAGAGTCACTGCTTCTCAGGATAGTCCCCCAACCAGGAAAATGTGGCCTGCATTCTTTGTCTGTAGATGTATATATTTACATTTAATCTATTAAAAGGCATAAGGTTTGCTTGTGCCCAGTTTACCAAGCAATCTAGATTGCTCTGAGTCAGTAACCTGTCCTTTTCATTATTTACCACTACCCCATTTTTTGGTGTCATTTGCCAACTTTATCAGTGATGATTTTGTTTTCTTCCAGGTCATTGATAAAAATGTTAAATAGTGTAGGGCCAAGAACCTATCCTTGCGGGACAGACCTGGAAACACACCCACTCTTTCCCATGTACAATTATATTTTGAGACCTGCCAGTTTTTAACGCATTGAATGTTTGCCATGTTGATTTTATATCATTCTAGTTTTTACTCACAATGTGTGGTACCAAGTCAGATACCTTACAGAAGTCTAAATATACCCAAACTTGTAAATTCATCAAAAAAGATCCCAAGTTAGTTTGACAGGATCTATTTTTCATTAAACCCTTGTTGATTTAAATTAATTATAATACCCTCTTTGTATTCCTATTCAGGTCCTGTATCAGCTACTCTATTACCATAAGACCATCTTTTCTCCTTTCAGGTCAGAAATTCCTTGGAAAAAAATACCAAGCAAGTGATAGAATCATAGCTATCAGGGTTGGAAGGGACCTCAGGAGGTCATCTAGTCCAACCCCTGCTCAAAGCAGGACCAGTCCCCAACTAAATCATCCCAGCCAGGGCTTTGTCAAGGCTGACCTTAAAAACCTCTAAGGAAAGAGATTCCACCACCTCCCTAAGTAACCCATTCCAGTGCTTCACCACCCTTCTAGTGAAAAAGTCTTTCCTAATATCCAACCTAAACCTCCCCCACTGCAACTTGAGACCATTACTCCTTGTTCTGTCATCTGCCACCACTGAGAACAGCTGAGCGCCATCCTCTTTGGAACCCCCTTTCAGGTAGTTGAAAGCAGCTATCAAATCCCCTCTCATTCTTCTCTTCTGCAGACTAAACAATCCCAGTTCCTCTCCTCATAAGTCATGTGCTCCAGCCCCCTAATCATTTTTGTTGCCCTCTGCTGGACTCTTTCCAATTTTTCCACATCCTTCTTGTAGTGTGGGGCCCAAAACTGGACACAGTACTCCAGATGAGGCCTCACCAATGTGGAATAGAGGGGAATGATCACGTCACTCGATCTGCTAGCAATGCCCCTACTTATACAACCCAAAATGCAATTAGCCGCCTTGGCAGCAAGGGCACACTGTTGACTCATATCCAGCTTCTCGTCCACTGCAACCCCTAGGTCCTTTTCTGCAGAACTGCTGCCTAGCCATTCGGTCCCTAGTCTGTAGCAGTGCATGGGATTCTTCCGTCCTAAGTGCAGGATAAGTAGCTATGGGAGAGATTCTTCATGTTTTAATGTCTGAAAGATAATTTATCCTCTTTAAAACAAGCATTAAAAGACTGACATGTTTTTTATCTTTACAGCTGTTAAAGAACTTGCTAAAATGCCAAAACTACATGTTTTGTAGCTTTTTGTTTTGCCAGTGTTAGCCCCTTTAAAACAGATCTGTTGTGTTCCAAACACTTCAATATGAATGCATGAACAATAAGCTGCAAACAATCATGTCTGGCATCTCATGTCAAAATACCAACTTAACTGTTCTGAAAATTATTTACGGAATGTGTGGAATAGCTGCCAGTTGTAATTCCTTTGACGTCCCATTTAGAACTAAACAGATGAAGAAGACATTTACTTCAATGGATGTGGTTGAGGCACTTCATTGAGACTTCACATTCCTAAAGATTGTGACTTCTAAGTGAAAAAAATCACTTGTGGTTAAGAGGCCAATGTGACATAATGTGTACAATTTCCTAGTAATGGTCAGGAAAATAATATTAATCACAAAGCAAGTAGGTGCAAATTAGATGGGGCTGGAAATTGGTGAATGGAGTTTTTTTTTCTCTCTCTCTAATTCAGCTTCAGTTTCTTCCAGGTTAATAGCGACTGGAAGTTAATGCCATCAGACACTTACAAATATATTTTTAAAAATGAAAATTATGAATCTCTTTGTAAGAAGTTTTTTCACTTATAGTATTTTAAAGGAAGTTAACATTTATTTCAGTGACTTCATACATTTCTCAACTTTTAACATTATCCTCGCTATCATTCCAAAAAACACATTAGCAAAATTATGTCACATATAAGTTAGTTTTTAGGTTTCTAATAAACACTAGCTTCAAAACTGTGGTGACAGAATGAATGGTGCTGTTATGCTAACAAGTAAGTTTGGTCTGAAAAGATGCTAACAGTGAAGTTGTTATAAGAACAACCATGTTCACTTCAGCTTCTTTTAAAATACAAAGATAAAATCAAATGCAAAAGGACGAAGTAAGATATAAATAAATGCCTCTATTCTGTAACACTTAAGGTCGTATTAAATTAATATAAATATTTACAGGATCGGGGCCAAATTTTTTTTTTTTTTTTTTTTTTTTAAATACAAACATGGAGAGCTTAACAAAAGAGGAGCTTGGCTTTGGACTACAATAAATCTTTTAGTTTGGGAATCCTATCATATGTGCTCCAGGTATTATATTTACACTGATACTTAATTTTTCAGGTTTGTTGCTCTTGCTGAATGCCTTGCTTCTCTTTTCTATAACTGTTGCATTTGAAAATGTATAGTGGGGAACTATTCAACATCTGTGTTTCATGTTTTCAATAAATAAGTGAAAACCGAGTTATACCTATATAAACTATGAGCATTAAGTAATAATTGAATCAATCATTGATAGGTCACATCAGCAATCAGACCTGTGAAACCTTCTTAAAACCAATAAGGCACAGAGGAGGAAGGAGGAAGGGGATGGAAGCTCAATAGAAATAGCTTTTTGAAAAGTTGCCAGGAAGACTTCCTTGCTATAGTGGTCAAATACTTTAATATATGGTATTCCCTAAAATATAAATAGCCTTCAATTTCTTCTTTTTATAGTTTTTGGAATTCAATGATTCCTGCAAGAGTTGCTTTGAAAAGTTAAACTTCAACTTCATTTTTATTATGGAACACTTTGCTGCTAAAATTTAGTATAAATTTATTGAAATACTTTACTGTTAAACACTTGGTTTCATGTAGTAAGGTGGCTAAGCCAAATGATTATTTTAAAAATATAAATCTTTTGTGTCTAGCACATAAAGCAATGCAAGTAAAGTTGTCAACCAATTATCAGTTGGAAAACCTGACATAAGTCTTGGAAGATTTGAGGGAAGGGAGATTTAAATGATGATAATCTTGGAAGATGTTGACCCAGAAAATATTCAAGACGTGGACAGAGTCATTATTTTCTGCATATACGTAAGCAGTCTGTCTTTTTGCATAACTCTGACTGCAGAACTCTACAGTCTTTTTTAAATGGCTCTGTGGACTTGTTCTTTTATGCTTATTTAATTGCTTGGTGGCAGAGCATTTTCATAAACTGCAGTAACAATCTCTGAACATGTTGAAAACACAAACCAATTGTCAGTTATAGTATATACAGATGAGTGATTTTAGCTTTCGTAACCTACAGTTCTCCATCCTTATGTTTCATCACATCAGCAATTAGTTTGTATCGGTGTCTTGGTTTTACAAATGGATCTTGTATCATTAGTCTGAATTACAAGATAAGATCTTATATTTTTAAACCACTGTACAATGCAACTTACACAGAGAAGTGATTTCTATCAGTCTCAGTGCTTCAACATATAGAGTTCTATACTCTAAGAAAGTTGGGTTTTTTTTAAAGCTAATTAGTGACTATAATAAACATAGGGTATGTCTGTGCAGCAAAGAAAAACTCACAGCTGGCCTATGCCAGCCAACTCGGGCTCACAAGATGCTGGTCTGTTTCATTGCAGTGTAGACTTCTGAGCTCGGGCTGAGCCCAAGCCTTAGGACCCTGCAGGGTGGGAGGGTCCCAGGGTGCTCGGGCTCCAGCCCAAGCTTGGAAGTCTACACAGCAGTGAAACAGCCTCGCAGCCCAAGCCCCACAAGCCCAAGTCAGCTGGCATGGTCTAGCCACGGGTTTCTCTTTACTGTGTAGACATATCCGTAAAGACCTGTTCATAGGTGTGTTTTTGTATTTTCTTTTTCATATCATTCTGTGTATTTATTTTTAAACCATAGTACAACTGTCTACAATTTTACCTTTATGAAGGACCAAATGAGCAAAAAGTAGTCTAACTCTCTGAGAATGATTCACATAGATTTCCCAAAATTGAGAGTTATTAGCTACTGAGACTATAGCGGAAACTGTATTTACCAGTAAATGAAGAATTTGCTATAAAAAAACTTGAAGTACTGTAAAATTTCTTATACCAGGGGGAAAAGATGGTTAAGAAAAATGTATGAAGAAGCAGAGTATGTATAGGATATCTCTGGGGGAAGAATTGTTTACAATTAAAATTCCAGAAATTTCTTGCTTCTTGTCAATTTAACCAAGGAGCTGTATCAGCCTATACTGTGCAAAAAAAACCCAATATTAACTAAGCTTTTCATTATTTTTCCTTGCACTGGGAAATCAAGGTTGTAATCTTGGAGTACTGGAAGTATCTTCACATTGTTTTTACTAATAAACTCATGAGTTCTTGATTCACTGTAGATCTTCATGTACTTAGCTACTGTATATTGTAGATCAGTGATACTCAACTTATTTTCTTTTGGACAGTGTTTAATATTTTCTATATTACAGCACCTCTTTAGCTCCATGGTATTCATGCATTTTTCTATACCATTATCTCTACCTCTGTCACTTTTTTTCCTGCCTCTTTCCTCTCCCCCATAACCAAATGAAAGGTGGAAGAATACTCCCCTGTTGACTGCAGGGAAGGGACAATCTTGAGTAGCCTGCAGGGGGAGTACACAGTGCATGGGAAGAACATGAAGGTTCATGCATGCGTGGGAAAGGGGCTTCCACCCCTGAGGTCTGTTGCCTTGCCATTGGGTTGGGATGCGGGAACGAGCTAGTCAACTGGTTCTCATGGAAGCCCAACTCTCCTATTTAGACTTCCCTGGGCTTTTCAAAAGCCTTTTCCTCCATTGTGGATAAGGCTAAAAGGGACCAGCTTTCAAAGGTAAGTGAGACCCAGGTTTTCACTGGTGGTCTTTTTGCTATGGGGAAAAATGGGAAACCTGAAATCTTCAGACTAAGGTCCTCCCTTGATAACTGTTGCCTCCCATGCAGGAGTAGGTAGAGACATTCAGAAGTGAGTTGAGTCCCAAAGGTGGGCCTACCTGGGTCTACCCCAAGTTATTGGTTGTATGTTGGAAGTCCTGAACACCAAACTGGACCCACTTAAATACCTGGTGTTTGAGAGATGGGGAAGGGGCACATTAGTGTTGAAGTTGTGGCATGCTGCTTAAAATCCATCCTTTGTGCCTATTGTTCATTTGCCTGCATGTCCTGATCAAGTGGGATTGTTGTGATGTAATGACACCACATCTGAGTCAAGTGATCAATTACTATAATTTTGATACTGTCAGCTCGGTCACTCTGAACTAGTATATACATTATTGGCTGGTTTGTCATGTTCAGTCACTTGGGAGGACAAAAACTACCAGGCTGAATAAAAATGTAAGTCAAAACAGTGATTGTCTTTTTGGGGAGGTGGGGGTAGTGGAGGGGGGTTGTCCTGCAGTACCTACATGTGTGAGTATGTGCAACCAAGTTTTCAAACCGTTATCCAGTGCAGATCTGGATCTTTTAGATGATACAGAGTTCAAAATTAATACTGCCCCAGAGCCTGCTTGGTAGCATCAATGTTATGTTTAAGAGGGAGATTGGTCTCATGGATCAGTAAAAAGTAAAGCTGGAATACAGGCTAATTCCAACAGACCTAATTAGTTATAGCATGTTTTATTGATGTATCTTTGGTACCAGAAGTTTCAACTTTGGTGGAAAATACTTTGGAGGAAATCCTGGCTCCATTGAAGTCAATCAGAGTTTACCACTGACTTCATTGGAGCCAGGATGTCACTCTTTGTTCTTAGAGAGAAAGGAATTTCCCTTTTTTTTTCCTTTCCTTTCCTTAGTTTCCCCTTCATGGTCAAGGCATGTTAATTTCCATTTAAATGTTATGAGAGAACTTTAAAAAACCCTAAATTTAAATCTGTAGAATACCTTTAGCTAATATTTTTGGTTAAACTTTTTTCATTTATATCATCCTTCCACTTTCTCGAACAGGAGAGTGGTTATTTCAGCCTTCCAATCATTGAACTATAATAGGAGGATGCATTGTTTGTACCCTTTTCTGAAGCCATGCTATTGATTTTTATATAATAGGTTTACAAAATACTGGTAAAGAGAAGTCCAGAGGAAAGTTGGGTGGTTTTCAGAAGGTACACTGACTTCTCCAGGCTTAATGACAAGGTGAGTAACAAGTTTAAACTGGCAAGTTCTCAAATGATTTTGTGTGATCTATTTCTTTTGTTTCCTTTATTTCTAACTTTGCTTATCTTATGTTGACTTTTCTACATCTGCTTTTGCTTTTGATTTCTTTGCACATATAAAGGATTAGTTTGTTCATACTAATGACTGGAAAACACTGGGATTTGTCACTTTTAGAAAATTCATGGAATTTATTTTTCAAGTGAAACTGTTTTAATGCTTCATAATACACTGTATGTACCTGAATGCAGGGTATTTAACTCTTAATAATTAAACACTTGGATAGAAGTGGGGTAAGACTATCTAGTTGTCTTCCAAGAATGATAGAGTATTTATCTAGCCTCCTCATCTTCATAGTGTCTCCTAATGCAGTAGAATTGTATTGATCGACGGTTAGATCTGATGCTCCTGATTTATATGAGCTCCAAAAGTATTACATATGTTTATGGGAAATGCTAGTCTTCTGTATTTGTCTTCAGAGACTTGGGAGTTAATAGATTCCATAAGTATTGATTTTTTTTAATTACAAGAAGCTGATATAAAAGTAAAGGCTAGTACAGGAGAGAGCATGTATAGGCCAGCAACTTAACTTTGAACTTTATAGAAATAATATCCTTTTACAGTGAACTTCTTGTGTTTCTGCTGGACAAGTTTGTTCAGTGTTTATAGAACACAAATAGTGGGATACGTGAAAATTTAGGAGTATGGGAGTCTACAAGGAGAAATTATATTTTCTCTTTATTCTCAAGAATATCTGCTTCACATTTTGTCTTTTACTATTTGACATTTCTATTGCTTCTTCAGTATGTTTATTGATGTTTCATTTTTATATTTCTAAACACATTGTAATTTGTCTTTTCATCCTTGTTACATTTTTGTTCAGTTCTTTCTCTTTGTTCTTCTTCTCCTGATCTAACCAATCAAGAGATTATTTAGGCACATGGACCCAAAAAAGCATGGGTGCAATAACGGTTATAAACAATGTCTTGGTTATTGTCTTGCAACTTAAGTAACAACTTGCACATTGCACATATACAGTGTTGCCGTGGAGTCCTTGTGTCTGTTATTGGTTATCCTCTAGGCCACCTGTATAACGACAGGTGTCAAAATACAATAGAATGTTTAAACTAGAAGACCACTGTACATGAATCAGTTTGTCGTCCTGGACAAATTTCAGAGCCTCAACTCCATCTTTCTCATTCTATGCACTGCTTTGGCACTAGCTAAAGCCTGATCATACACTCTCCCTTCACATTTTCTCTTTCCTTGGCTGTAGTGTTGGTGGTTTCAGTTCAATTGCTAGTAGCCTAGTCATCCATCTAACAATTAACATTTTGTTAGTCCTGTCAAGACAAAGGCCAAGAATTGATAAGCATAGAGATTTAACTCAACACTCTTTCTCTCCAGGTCAAAACTGATTTGTTTTGGTGGAGAAGCTTAATCTTGTTTTGTAGATGGGGGACTGAAGGCATTTTTTGGATGCATTACAAAAAAAATGTTACTTAGTTAGGATATAGGTTGTCAAAGTTGGAAACTAAGACTAAACTGTCACATGATATTGTCATGCGAGTTTTGTTTGGATGAGTGTGAGTGAAGGCCATTAATATAAAGCCTTTACTTTGAAGTTCCTAGTTTTTTGTCAGCATCATAACATAATAAAGATATTTTGTTTGTTTTAAAGGGAAAACTATCGTAGTGGATTTTTTTGTCTCATTCCACTTGCAGAATTTCACACCTTTCCGATGAGTACTTTCAAAAGTTTTTTTGGCGTAATTTGGAATTTTTCTTTATAATTTTAATATGTGAATCCTCTCAAAGTTTTAGGATTAAAGTACTTTACAGCAAGCTAAATTGGTACTCTAAGGATATACAAGACTTAAAAGAAGCAGAGAGAAAAAGAAGTCTGTCCACTCATATTTATAGTTGTTTACTCAGCATGTATTAATACTAGTACTGTGCTCTTTGGATATCTGAGCTAAAAGGCTATACATGCAACAGGGTTCAAAAGACATGATGCAATACACAAATCAGCTTAGGCTGTGGATTGGGATGATGGCAGAAACCAGAGATAGTCACAGGTGTATGTAGCCTTCAGTTTTCTAGCAAGATAAAGATAACATTACACTTATAAAACCTCTGACCTAGGTTGATACTGAGATTCATGAGATAGTTGTAATTTCCCTGAAGTTAAAAATGAAGGTTTCTATTTGAAATACATGTGATATTTATCATAGAAGTAGACTGTTAGGCAATATTTTTTGCTTTTATCATGGAATAGTTTTTAACTGCTTACTGCACTGAGTAATTGATATGTCTGTAAGCACAGAGACAGATCTATCTGCAATAGTGCATAGGTGAATCATATTGAGCACCAGGGTTTGGATAAAGGAATCTGCACAACTTTGAATGTGTGTATATAATATCCACCATACCCAATGTCCCTTTGTTCTGGGCCCACCTCATGCTTATATCTCTGTTTGGAAAGCACATGCAACAAATAGGGTTGCCAGACATCTGGTTTTTGACCGGAACGCCCGGTTGAAAAGGGACCCTGGCAGCTCTGGTCAACATGGCTAACAGGGCCGCTGAAAGTCTGGTTGGCTGCAGTGGCCAGTGCTTTGCGGCTCCCAGAAGCAGCTGGCATGCCCCTCCGGTTCCTAGGCGCAGATGCAGCCAGGGGAGCTCCGTAGCTACCCCTGCCCGTAGCACAGGCATGGCCCTGAGCACTGGCTCCACAGCTCCCATTGGCCAGGAACCACAGCCAATGGGAGCTGCGAGGGTGGCGCCTGCGGACGGGAGCAGCGTGCAGAGCCCCCTGGCCGCCCCTGCGCCTAGGAGCCAGAGGGACATGCCATCTGCTTCTGGGAGCCACCTGATGTAAGCACTGCCCAGAGCCCACACACCCTCCCGCGTGCACCCTACCCCCCTGCTCCAACCCTGATCCCTCTCCCGCACTCTGAACCCCAAAAACCTCATCCCTGGCCCCACCCCAGAGCCCTCCCACAGACCAACCCCCTACCCCAGCCTGGAGCCCCCCGTCCCACACTCCGAATCCCTCACCCCACACGCCAGCCTGGAGCCTCCTCCTGCACCCCAGAGCCCGGACCCCCAGCTGGAGCCCTTACCTCCTCCTGCATTCCAACCCCCTCCCCCAGCCCAGTGAAGAGCGAGTGAGTGAGGGTGGGGGAGAGCAAATGACTGAGGAAGGGGGGATGGAGTGAGCGGGGGCGGAGCCTCAGAAAAAGGGCGGGGCAGAGAGTGGGGCCAGGGTGTTCGGTTTTCTGCAGTCAGAAAGTTGGCAACCCTAGCAACAAATGACCCCTTGTGATAGCTCAAATTTATTTTCAGTTCAAGACCATTATGCATGGTTTAATAAGTTTGATTTTGGACAGTCAGTTCACTTTCATATTTCATTTTTATATTCGGGTAAAATAGTGTAAAAGTTATTTCTGACACTTCAAAAACATTTCATTGCTGTGTGAATATGCCACAAAATATTTAGCACTGGGATTTTTGCTGGATCTGTGTATCTTGAAATGTTAATGCTCTATGCCAGAAGTGCCTCATGTATGTGTCAAAATTGATTTTGATTGGCTGGCCCGAAAAAGGGATGACTTGCATTCCTCTGGGTTTGTAATGGCTTTTATATATTTTATTTATATAGCACCTTTCATCCCAAAGAATCCTAAAGTGCTTTACAATGAAATGTTTGATGCTGTAATACTTTAGCATTTGCACAGTGCTTTATAACTCATAAAGGTATACAAAATTAAAGCATCAAAACACAAAAGTGAGGTGGGTAACTCTTCCCATTTTTCGGATGGCAAAATTGAGAGGTCAGTTGACTGCCAAGGGCCAAACAATGAATGGCAACGCTGTGATTAGAAACTTACACTATAGTGTGGATTAGTCACTTTATGTATGCCAAATATTCATGTTGCTTGAGTTAATGGTGATGGAAGGGAATTCCTGATTATTAAGGGAAAAGCTGATTAGTGGCTTATCTAATTCAGTATTTCAGTAGGTACACTATTTGTAGTCTTCCTTCATTTGTCTTTGGTTTCTATTTCAGTTAAAAGATATGTTTCCAGGCTTTCGATTGGCACTTCCACCAAAGCGCTGGTTCAAGGATAATTATAACCCTGACTTCCTGGAAGATCGACAGTTGGGGCTACAAGCATTCCTGCAGAATTTAGTAGCTCATAAAGACATTGCTAACTGGTATGTGACTGTTTTTTTTTCCCCATGTACTCTAACACCTGGAGTTGGCCTCGCTAGGCTCTAACAAACTAGCCCATCTATTTGAGCAGTAAGGTATGGAATTTTGTTGGCATTTTGATGGCTTATGCTCTGCAGTCAACCATTATATAGATTTTACTGCATCTTTTTAATCTCTATAAAGAGGAAATTGTGGTATATTCTATTTTAGATGGTTAATTAAAAACTGCACATTTTAAAAAAATTAAATGCAAGACAAATCACAAGGCATGTTTACTCTGAGATTATTTCTCTGCTGAATACAGAATTAATAAATGGCTTTTAAATTATATTGGAATGAGACGATGTTAGGCTTTCACAGTTTTATGGGCCTACAGTACCACACCACAATCACTTCCAACAATGTGCATAAATTTGAGATGTTTAAAGTTATGTAACTTAGTATCACTATGCAAGGTAGTTTTATCAGTGGTATAACAGGAGTATTTCTATATTCTGGTTTTTCATAATACAATAAAAATTTTCTAGAGTCCCACTGATACGAGACTTTTGAATTGAGGATAATTATACCCTCTTCTTGTGAAGCAAAAGTAACTAACAAATAAAATTTTAAGATTTCGTGAGGGAGTAATTGGGGAAGGAGAAGAGATTGAAGTGGGTGCTGGGAGGGAGAAGTACAGATTAGAGAGCCTCTGCACAGTAGCCTACATTGAAACAAGGGGAGTCTCTAAAAGAAAGGGAAATGGTGTCCATCTCTTTCACCCTCTCAGGGCTTGCACTTAGAAAGGAACCACCAAGTTGCTTCCTTAGACTGTATGAATGTTATCCTGTGCTTTTCCCCTCAGCCCTTCATAGCTAAAAAAGCTGCCTTTTTATCTCAGGTTAATTAATATGCCTTAGCTATCTTGAGATAAAACGCAGTGAAGACCAGGCACTTCAGTTTTACCAGGAGGTAAACACCCCTATGCCCCTGCCAGCAGTTAACCATGGCAAGTTTACCTCATGCTAAAACTGAAGTGCTTTGTCTTCACAGTGTTTTTTACCTTGGGATAGGTAAGGCATGTTAATTACCCTGAGGTGAAAAAGGCAGCTTTTTTAGCTTTGAAGACAAGCCCTTAAGGCTTGTCCACACTTGAAATGCTACAGCAGCACGAAGCTGTAGCACTTCAGTGTAGTAGACACTACCTGTGCCAATGGGAGGGCTTCTCCTGTTAGTGTAGGTAATCCACCTCTCTGAGAGGCGGTAGCTAGGATGGCAGAAGAATTCTTCCATTGACGTAGCGCTGGGAGTTAGTGTAAAGGAATAGCTACACCATATAAAGTGCCTGTATATTGGTATAACAGTCCACACTATGGGTGTTGTACTACTAAAACTGTATCTGTATAATTACGGCGGTACAACTTTCTAGTGTAGATAAGCCCTTACTCTGCTGCCATGCATCTGTAGATCTATCAAGGGTCTCACATCTCACAATGACTCTCATATTTAATAGGTCTGTCATGCATCTTAGAGATAGACATGTTCCATTACAGGATATCCTGTAGCCTAGTGGAATGTATCACAAGCCAGGAGACCAACTGCTGTTAATGTTTCAGCACACTTCACAACCCATATTAACCAAGATCTTATGTCCTATCAAAGGGGTGGTAATTATTATTCACACATTTTACATGTAAGATACCTGAAAAATTGCACAAGATCACATCAGGCAGAGCAGGAATAGAAATTGTCTCAAATATGACAGATCAACTTGACCATGCTGACTTTCAGAAGGAATATGCCAAATGATGAGGTATGACTCTACTCCCAACACCAGGAATCCGGTACCTAACATTCCAGTATTGTCTGAGAGATGTGTAACTACTGGAAAACTATGTGACATGTCATCTTCTAGAGGTTTGTCCATAGCTGAAATGGAAGAAATTTGTGCTGTGGCTTTTAAGGTCATGGGCTTACATCCTGCTGATGACCCATATTGGAGGTTGAGCTCTCCACCTACAAAACTTAACATACTCCTGCAAATCCATGTAATAGGGAGAAAGGAGTCTAACCTGCTAAGTAGGGGACTCAGCTGTGCTTTGTTCTTCAGAGGCAGCAGCATCTTCCTTGTCCATCCACCCTACCCTAGGGGGAGTCTTAAAGGGAGGCACTCAGTTTCCTGCTGTTCAGATTTATAGAATAGCTTTACACATGTGCTTGCTTCCTCTGCCTCCCCTGCCCACTAGATACGGCATAATGCAGCTCCGTCTTTCACTTGGCACTGCTGCCTATTTCTGTTGTATTGCCTGCTTACAGATAGGTAATAGGACTGGAGGGAGAGGGAATCATGTTGTAACAGCTGGCAGGAGAAGCAGAGGTCCTTCCAGAGGGATTAAGAAGGTGAAGAAAGCTACAAAGGGAGAGGCTGTTCTAGATTTGATTTTTGACAAATAGGGAGGAACTGGTTGAGAATTTGAAAGTGGAAGGCAGCTTAGGTGAAAGTGATCATGAAATGGTAGAGTTCATGATTCTAAGGAATGGTAGGAGGGAAAACAGCACAATAAAAATAATAGATTTCAAGAAGGTAGACTTTAGCAAACTCAGGTTGATTTTTATAGAAGCTGATTTTTTTAGAAATCGATTTTATACAGTCGATTGTGTGTGTCCACTAAGCTCATTAAGTCGGCGGAGTGTGTCAACAGTACCGAGGCTAGTGTCGACTTTCAGAGCGTTGCACTGTGGGTAGCTATCCCATAGTTCCCGCAGTCTCCGCCGCCCACTGGAATTCTGGGTTGAGCTCCCAATGCCTGATGGGGCAAAAACATTGTCGCAGGTAGTTCTCGGTACATGTCGTCAGGCCCCCCTCCCTCCGTGAAAGCAACAGCAAAAAATCATTTCTCGCCTTTTTTCCTGGGCTACCTGTGCAGACAACATACCACGGCAAGCATGGAGCCCGCTCAGCTCACCGTCACCATACGTCTCTTGGGCGCTGCTGACAGACGTGGTACTGCATTGCTACACAGTAGCAGCTCCTTGCCTTTGCAAGTTAGCAAAGACGGTTAGCAGTTGTACTGCACCGTCTGCCGCCGTCTCCTGGTTGCTCCTGGCTGACCTCGGTGATGTCGGTCAGGGGCGCCTGGGCAGACATGGGTGCTCCTGGCCGACCTCGGTGAGGTTGGTCGGGGGCGCCTAGACAAAAAGGTTCGTCTAATGGAGATTCAGTCCTGCCTGGAATATCATGCCAGTTGGAGGCTTCTGCCTCAGGCTGCTCTCCCAGCCGGCAGCACCGCGTGGTCACACCTACCCCAGCCTACCCCTTGCTCCCATGGCTCATGAAGCCTGGACAGTAGTAAGGAGCAGTTCAACTATAATCTGAACAAATGTAGAATGTGCCTTTGGACGTTTAAAAGCTCGCTGACTCTGTTTGCTGACTAGGCTGTTTGCGATTAGATTAGAAGAGCACAGCAAGGCGCGCTGCACATCACAGAGGCTTTGAAAACCAGTTTCATGACTGGCCAGTCTTCGGTGTGACAGTTTTGTGTGTGTTTCTCCTTGATGCAAACCCACCCCCTTTGTTGATTTTAATTCCCTGTAAGCCAACCCTGTAAGCCATGTAGTGTCTCACCCCTCCCTCCGTGAGAGCAACGGCAGACAATAGTTTTGCGCCTTTTTTCCCGCAGACGACATACCACGGCAAGCATGGAGCCCGCTCAGATCACCGCGGCAGTTATGAGCACTGTAAACACCACCCGCATTATCCTGCAGTATATACAGCACCGGAAACTTCAACAGCAGGCGAGGAGGCAACGGCAGCGTAGTGACGAGAGTGATGAGGACATGGACACAGAGTTCTCTCAAAGCACGGGCCCTGGCAATTTGGACATCATGGTGCTAATGGGGCAAGTTCATGCCGTGGAATGTGATTCTGGGCCTGGTGGGCATAGTGTTGCAGGTCTGGGATGCTTCACAGTGGCTGGGACGCTTTCGCATGCGTAAGGGCACTTTCATGGAACTTTGTGACTTGCTTTCCCCCACCCTGAAGCGCAAGAATACCAAGATATGAGCAGCCCTCACAGTTCACAAGCGAGTGGCGATAGCCCTCTGAAAGCTTGCAACGTCAGACCGCTACCGGTCAGTCGGGAATCAATTTCGAGTGGGCAAATCTACTGTGGGAGCTGCTGTGATCCAAGTAGCCAACGCGATCACTGAGCTGCTGCTATCAAGGGTAGTGATTCTGGGAAACGTGCAGGTCCTAATGGATGGCTTTGCTGCAATGGGATTCCCTAACTGTGGTGGGGCGATAGACGGAATGCATATCCCTATCTTGGGACCGGACCACCAAGGTAGCCAGTACATAAACCGAAAGGGGTACTTTTCAATGGTGCTGCAAGCACTGGTGGATCACAAGAGACGTTTCACCAACATCAACTTTGGATGGCCGGGAAAGGTACATGACGCTCGCATCTTTAGGAACTCTGGTCTGTGTGAACGGCTGCAGCAAGGGACTTACTTTCCAGACCAGAAAATAACCGTTGGGGATGTTGAAATGCCTATAGTTATCCTTGGGGACCCAGCCTACCCCTTAATGCCATGGCTCATGAAGTCGTACACAGGCACCCTGGACAGTAGTCAGGAGCTGTTCAACTATAGGCTGAGCAAGTGCAGAATGGTGGTAGAATGTGCATTTGGACATTTAAAAGTGCGCTGGCGCAGTTTACTGACTTGGTTAGACCTCAGCGAAACTAGTATTCCCATCGTTATTACTGCTTGCTGTGTGCTCCACAATATCTGTGAGAGTAAGGGGGAGACGTTTATGGCAGGGTGGGAGGTTGAGGCAAATTGCCTGGCCACTGATTATGCGCAGCCAGACACCAAGCTGTTAGAAGAGCACAGCAGGGCACGCTGCGCATCAGAGAAGCTTTGAAAACCAGTTTCATCACTGGCCAGGCTATGGTGTGAAAGTTCTGTTTGTTTCTCCTTGATGAAAACCCGCCCCCCCTTGGTTCACTCTACTTCTCTGTAAGCCAACCGCCCTCCCCTCCCCCCTTTGATCTCCGCTTGCAGAGGCAATAAAGTCGTTTCAAATTCATGGATTCTTTATTAATTCGTCACACAAATGGGGGGATAACTGCCAAGGTAGCCTGGGAGGTGTGGGGGAGGAGGGAAGGACAAGGCCACACTGCACTCCAAAACTTATTGAATGCCAGCTTTCTGTTGCTTGGGCAGTCCTCTGGGGTGGAGTGGTTGGGTGGCCGGAGGCCCCCCCACCGCGTTCTTGGGCGTCTGGGTGAGGAGGCTATGAAACTTGGGGAGGAGGGCGGTTGGTTACACAGGGCTGCAGCAGCGGTCTGTGCTCCTGCTGCCTTTCCTGCACCTCAACAATACGCCGGAGAATATCAGTTTGATCTTCCAGTAGCCTAAGCATTGCTTCCTGCCTCCTCTCATCACGCTGACGTCACCGATCATCTTGATCCCGCCATTTCTCCTCTTGCTCCTGCCACCTGTCCTCATGTTCATTTTGTGCTTTCCTGCACTCTGACTGTCTGCCTCCAGGCATTCTGCTGGGCTCTTTCAGTGTGGGAGGACTGCATGAGCTCAGAGAACATTTCATCGCGAGTGCGTTTTTTTTCGCCTTCTAATCTTCGCTAGCCTCTGGGACGGAGATGATACGGGGAGCGTTAAAACATTTGCAGCTGCGGGAGGGAAAAAAAGGGAGAGTAGTATTTAAAAAGTCACATTTTAGAGAACAATGGGTAGACTCTTTCACGGTGAACCAAGCTGTTAACATTACATAGCACGTATGCTTTCTTTACAAGGTCGCATTTTGCCTCTTACATTGAGGGCCTGCCAGTTTGGTGTGAGAGATCTCACATGCAGGGCCGGCGGGCAACAGAATTTGGCTTGCAGGCAGACATGGTAAGCCACAGTCTTTTGGCTTCTTTAACCTTCATAACATGTGGGGATGGTTTCAAACAGCAGCGCCCTCATTTCCCATACCAAGCACCCATTGGGTTGGCCATTTAAAATGGGTTGGCCATTTAAAAGGAGGGGCTGCGGTTTTCGGGTTAATGTGCAGTACAAACCCAACTAAAACCCCACACGCACACACCCAATTCTCTGGGATGATCGCTTCACCCTCCCTTCACCGCGTGGCTAACAGCGGGGATGATTTCTGTTCAGCCACAGGCAAACAGCCCAGCAGGAACGGCCACCTCTGAATATCCCCTTAATAAAATTCCCCTATTTCAACCAGGTGACTCTGGGAGTACATTCAGGAGAGCTTCATTGAGATGTCCCTGGAGGATTTCCGCTCCATCCCCAAACACGTTAACAGACTTTTCCAGTAGCTGTACTGGCCGCCAATGCATCCCAAATCTTCAGGGCAAATTAATCATTAAACACACTTGCTTTTAAACCATATATTATATTTACAAAGGTACAATTACCAGAGGTCCCTTCTCCGCCTTCAAGGTCCAGGAGCCCACCTTGGGTGGGTTGGGAGGGTACTAGATCCAGGGTGAAAAACAGTTCCTGGCTGTCGGGGAAAATGGTTTCTCTGCTTGCTTGCTGTGCACTATCTTTAACCTCCTGCTCATCATCCTCCTCATCCCCAAAATCCGCATCCCTGTTGTGTGAGATTCCATTGATGGAGTCCACACACAGGGTGGGGTAGTTGTAGGGGCACCCCCTAGAATGGCATGCAGCTCATCATAGAAGCGGCATGTCTGGGGCTCTGACCCGGAGCAGCCATTTGCCTCTCTGGTTCTTTGGTAGGCTTGCCTGAGCTCCTTAAGTTTCACGTGGCACTGCTGCGGGTCCCTGTTATAGCCTCTGTCCTTCATTCCCTTGGAGATTTTTTTCAAATATTCCGGCATTTTGTCTTTTGGAACGGAGTTCTGATAGCACGGATTCGTCTCCCCATACAGCGATCAGATCCAGTACCTCCCGTTTGGTCCATGCCGTGGAGCTCTTTTGCGATTCTGGGACTCCATGGTCACCTGTGCTGATCAACTCTGCATGGTCACCTGTGCTGATCAGCTCGCCACGCTGGCCAAACAGGAAATGAAATTCAAAAGTTCGCGGGGTTTTTCCTGTCTACCTGGCCAGTGCATCTGAGTTGAGAGTGCTGTCCAGAGCGGTCACAATGGAGCACTCTGGGATAGCTCCCGGAGGCCAATACCGTCAAATTGCGTCCACACTACCCCAAATTAGACCCAGCAAGGTCGATTTCAACGCTAATCCCCTCGTCAGGGAGAAGTACAGAAATCGATTTTAAGAGCCCTTTAAGTCGACAAAAATGGCTTCGTTGTGTGGACGGGTGCAGGGTTAAATCAATGTAACGCTGCTAAATTGGACCTAAACTCTTAGTGTAGACGAGGGAGTTGGTAGGTAAGATCCAATGGGAAGCAAGTCTAAGGGGATAAACAGTTAAAGAGAGTTGGCAGTTTTTCAAAGAGATATTATTAAGGGCACAAGAGCAAACTATCCAACTGTGTAGGAAAGATAGGAAGTATGGCAAGAGACCACCCTGGGTTAACCAGGAAATCTTCAGTGATCTGAAACTCAGAGTCCTACAAAAAATGGAAAGTAGGTCAAATTACAAAGGATGAATATAAACAAATACTACAGGTATGTAGGGACAAAATTAGAAAGGCCAAGGCCCAGTATGAGAATAAGCTAGCTAAAGACAAAAAGTGTAACATGAAAACATTCTACAAATACATTAGAAGCAAGAGGAAGACCAAGGACAGGATAGGCCTGTTACTCAATGAGGGTGGGGGAGGGGAACAATAACAGAAAATGTGGAAATGGCAGAAGCCTAAGTCTAAACTTACTAAATTATTAATAATAATATTAATATTTAAAAAATATTGTTTCAGGGGTGGTTTTTTGTTTGTTTTCACCAAAAAGGTTAGTAGCGATTGGGCATCTAACATAGTGAATGCCAGTGAAAATGAGGTAGGATCAGAGGCTAAAATAGGGAAAGAGCAAGTTTAAAAATTACTTAGATAAGTTAGATGTCTTCAAGTCACTAGGGCCTGATGAAATACATCCTAGAATACTCAAGGAGCTGACTGAGGAGATAGCTGAGTCATTAGCAGTGATCTTCAAAAAGTCATGGAAGACAGGAGAGATTCCAGAGGACTGGAAAAGGGCAAATATAGTGCCTATCTATAAAAAGGGAAATAAGGACAACCCGGGGCATTAGACTAGTCAGCCTAACTTCAGTACCCAGTAAGATAATGGAGCAAATAATTAAGCAATCAGTTTGCAGAGACCTAGAAGATAATAAGGTGATAAGAAACAATCTGTGTGGATTTGTCAAGAACAAATAGTGGCAAACCAACCTAATGGCTTTCTTTGACATAACAAGCCTTGTGAATGGGGGGAAGCAGTAGATTTGGTATATCTTGACTTTAGTAAGGCTTTTGATACTGTCTCGCATGGCCTTCTCATAAACAAACCAAGAAAATACAACCTAAATGGAGCTACTATAAGGTGGGTGCATAACTGGTTGGAAAACCATTCCCAGACTAGTCATCAGTGGTGCACAGTCATGCTGAAAGGTGCATATTGAGTGGGGTCCCGCAGGGATCAGTTCTGGGTCTGGTTCTGTTCAACATCTTCATCAATGATTTAGATAATGTCAGAGAGCGTACACTGATAAAGTTTGTGGATGATACCAAGCTAAAAGGGGTTGCAAGTGGTTTTGAGAATAGGATTAAAATTCAAAATGATCTGAGAAAAGTGAAGAAATGGTTTGAAGTAAATAGGATGAAATTCAATAAGGACAAATGAAAAGTGTTTCTTCCTAAATGGAATAATCAGTTGCACACATACAAAATGGGAAATGACTGCCTAGGATGGAGTGCTGCGGAAAGGGATCTGGGGGTCATAGTGGGACCACAAGCTAAATATGAGTCAACAGTGTAACACTATTGCTAAAAAAGCAAACATCGTTCTGGGATGTATTAGCAGGAGTTTTATAAGCAAGACACAAGAAGTAATTCTTCCGCTCTACTCCACGCTGATTAGGCCTCAGCTGGAGTATTGTGTCCAGTTCTAGAAGCCACATTTCAGGAAAGATGTGGACAAATTGGAGAAAGTCCAGAGAAGAGCAACAAAAATTATTAAAGGTCTAGAAAACATCACCTATGAGGGAAGACTGAAAAACTGAGTTTGTTTAGTCTGGAGAAGAGAAGACTGAGAGGGGATGTAACAGTTTTCAAGTACATAAAAGGATGTTACAAGGAGGAGGGAGAAAAATTGCTTTTTGTCCTATCCTCAGAGGTTAAGGAGAACAATGGGCTTAAATTGCAGCAACTGGTTTAGGTTGGACATTAGGAAAAACTTCCTAACTGTCAGGGTGGTTAAGCACTAGAATAAATTGCCTAGGGAGGTTGTAAACTCTCCATCGTTGTCTAGCCTGCTCTTAAAAATCTCCAAACACCTGTCAGGGATGGTCTAGATCAGTGGTTCTCAAACTGTGGGTAAAGACCCAAAGTGGGTCGTAACCTCATTTTAATGGGGTTGCCAGGGCTGGCTTAGACTTGCTGGGGCCTGGGTCTGAAGCCTGAACTCCACTACTTGGGGCTGAAGCTGGAGGGCTTCAGCCCTGCGCAGAAGGGCTCAGGTTACAGGCCCCCTGTCTGGGGCTAAAGCCCTTGGGCTTTGCCCCCTCCCCCAGCCCAGGGTGGTGGGGCTCGGGCGGGCTCAGGCTTCAGTCCCCCATCCTGGGGTTGTGTAGTAATTTTTGTTATCAGAAGGGGGTTGCAGTGCAGTGGAGTTTGAGAACCCCTGGTCTAGGATAATACTTAGTCCTGCCATGAGTGCAGGGGAGTGGACTTAGATGACCTCTCACGATTCCTTCCAGTCCTATGATTCTGTGTCATAATCTGAGAGGTGAAACTCCCTTCCTCATTATGGTCTGAAAGGGTAGAGATAAAGGAAAGGGGAAGAGGCTCTCATTTCCTGCTCCTTTCTCCATAAAGTTCCTGTTTGGAGTGGGGATGGGGCAGTGAAATTAAAGTTAAACACCATAGTAATACAAATTAAAATGCATTCCCAAGGGAGTTACAGTAAATAGACATAAATTTTAATTTCTTAATTTCTGTTAATGCAAAAATGCATAATGTACATTTTTGTACTTGACTCTAATTTGCCAAAAAATTTACAGTAGAAAATCACAGGACTTCCCACAAGCTACTGTACTGACACACCAAGGAATTGATATGACCTATTGTAAATAGAAGTATTTATCTAGCAGACTGAGTACTTAGACGTAATTATTATGCTTTTTGGTTATCCTCTTTCCACACAATAAGAGCTTTACAGCATTTGTCACATTATTCTAATCCCACATTTTGTAGTGTAATAGAATTACTACCAAAATAATGTTGAAACTAGATACTTTAAAATACATTTGGATTGAACTTTGTGAAATCAAGGGTAAAGATATTAGAGGACAATGGTGAGCTGCAGTGCTTTTATGTAATAATTCTTCCGTGTTAGCCATATGCAATCTCATTAAACACAGCTCACATCTTATAAAAAGAATGGTTCAACCAGATAAAGATGGACTATAGAACCTTGTTAAAAAGAGGGTCAGCTGTTCAAACAGTCAACTAGACAAATTGACACACAGCTCTAATATGATTGTTTTTCAAGATGGCCCAACTTTCTGAGGTTGAATAACTATTTTTACATGTGAAAAGTGTTGGATTGATTTTTATTTTTTCTAGAAAATTAATAGATCACTCTGTAATCCAATCAGTCATGGCTGGAACGAATCTAAAATTAGCAGTTGGATAAGATCCAGCCACAATTGATAGGATTACATAGTGATTTCAAGTACTATATGAATATTTAAGACTCAAAATTCTTAGGAAAAACTATTTTAATTGCAGAAAAAACAGACAAATTGTTTACACTGGTCATAATTTGAGTGGGATGGAGGCTTGAAAATTAAGGCCTGTAATGGAAGTCTGGATGCAGTCTTAACTTCAGAGTCAATATTGTGTCTCTAACATGGTCTCCAACCTCCACTTAATCTAGATAACAGCCAACTGATTTCCCAGAGCGGAATTGTTTACAGTGGCATAAGGGGTACTGCTGCCTACTGTGATTTAAAAAGTGGGGCGATTGGGGTAAGTGGGAATTTAAACTACATATTGGCAAAAATAATTTCCAAAGAGGGAGAGGTCTCTTGAACAGGAAAGTGGAAGCACCATCAATTAGTCATTCAAAACTGAGTTGAAGAAAGCATTTAGGAACATACTTGACAATCCAGCAATGAAACGGAATATAGTAGTCTCTTTCCACTAGACTTGTGGACTGCAGAGTGAAAAGCTGAAAGAAGAAAAAATGGCAAAATAAATGGTTAAGCATAGGGTGGAGAGTGTATTTCTGCATTTCTTTCGGTTGCCAGTCTTAATTAAAGTTGGTTAATTAGATAAGTAGGTGAAAAAAACTTGTTCCCATTAAGTTTTATATGTGCTCTTCCACTGAACACCTGTTCCTGTGTTTCAGATTTCGGTGTGGTTGAGAGAAGTGGAAAATGGCATTCCCTGCATGCAACCTGTAGGGAGTGAAGGGGGGAATATGAAATTAGGGGCCCAGACTTGTGTTTCTACTGCACCAATTTTAGCTTTAGACACTTCAAGGGTGTAAGGAACTGCATTCTTGACATTGTTTTTAATCCAATTTAAAGATGATGATATCTGTAGCAGGGTAAACCAGAACCCCAGAAGTCAGATCTTGGCAAGTCAAGGAAGGAGAGAGATTTGAGAAAATGTTTAAAAAAAAAAAAAAAGTAAAAAAAGTATTTAACTTATTTAATATTAATTAATATTTTTTAAATTTTTCTTTTTTCAAGAAATGTACAAAAGCTATGCAGTGCAATGAGCACTCAAATTAATAATTACATACACTAAGACAAAGGAATGCAGACATTGTTATCTATTGCTGTCAACTTCTAGCTTCTGTTTTCTGACAGGAAATGCCTGGCTTCTAAAGATGAATGTGTATTAGTTACAAATGTCATCTATAAAATATAGGTTTTAGTAATGACATAACATAACCCACTTACATGCAATTCATCCACGTAACACCAAACTTGGTACCTGTAATTTTTTTTACTGTGTATTGGTTAATGGATTGGGATTTTAAACTAAGATTCTGCAAATAGATCATCTTTGTGTACCACTGTATCTGTGCAGAGCCCCATTGATGTAACTGAAGAAGAGCATCCCTAGAGGGATCCATGTGTAGGTTCTAGCCCTTACTAATTAGTACTGTAGTGATTTTAGTCCACCTTTTAATATTATATATAAATAAATAAAAAAACCAGGCGAACTTTACTGTTAAATATTTAAGGTGCCTGATAAGTAGCTTGTCAATTGTCATCAAAATGATCAATTTCTCTCAAGAAGCTCAGAAATCCTCATTTTAAACTAGAAACTCCCCTATGTATTTTTAATTCATAACTTATGCATGGATGTAAAAGCTTATGAGAAATTCATATAGTATCTAAGTACTGTTACTGGCTAAACACACAAGCATGGCTCACATAAAAAGAAGAGTATATAAACACCTACGTATATTGGCGGGAATAATATGAAAGCATTGATTTCTTTCTTTAACAAAATCATTAGTCACTTGCAGAAACCCTTCAGTTGTATTCATCTTTAGATGTTGTTGCATGTTTCTTTTACACCTCAGCTCAATATATATAATTTTTTTTGTTTTTTGGTGAAGCCTTGCAGTGAGAGAGTTTCTTTGTTTGGATGATCCACCAGGTCCATTTGATAGCCTAGAAGAGAGCAGGGTAAGTGCTATATAACATCATGTGACAAGAACAAATAGTAAATATAGAACAATAATCATGTTTGTTTTTAGAATATTGTAAAATATTGGCGGAATAGAGCAGAATGTTACAACTAAGACATTTGTTTCCCATATGGCATTTTTCCTGTTTAGCTGAGGTAGACTTTCATTCATTCATAATCAGAAAGTAGTAAATGCTTATGCTTAATTCTAAAACTGACCAACCATTTTTGAATGATCTGGGCCCGTTAATAATCTTTTGTCCTCTTCTATTGATACAATGATCTCTAAATACTTTGTCCCCAGGGGTTGCTACAGTATACTAGTTGTTGGCACACGTGAAGTGGGTAAGATAGCTAGAGTGTTAATGGCAAAGGTCTAGTTTAGAGTATGACCAACTACAGGATAAAGTTACTGAAATTGTATGTCATAGTTGTACAAGTTAGTTTTCTGGCTTCACAGTAGCATCAGCAAAGTCCCAACCAGCAGGAATATTCCAGGTGGTGAACAGATGGTTAATCCAGGCCATTTACATTTAGTAAAAGAATCTCATGTTTCTCACATTGAGTTACTTTGCAGATAAAATAACTCTGATTCAGACTGAGCTGTCTGTTGTGGCAGCAGTCTTCCCTTGCTTGAATTTCGGTTCAGTGAAAACTTCAGCAATGCTTTTTGCAGGGAGCACATTACCTTGATGCATTGTAATTTATGCTGTCAGTTTATTTCTGGATGCAGTCTGAAGTGATGGTTGAGACCTATAAAGCCATAAACAAATTGAGGCATGGCTGTCCAAAGCTAAGTCTGCATTGGGGAATTTTAAAAGAATCTCACTGGTTCAACTGAACTCGTATTAATGCTGGTGGAAGCTAGAATGTAGATGCAGCTCCTTCAGCCGGACCCATTTTTACCACTGAAGAAACTTGGATCCCAACTTCTGACCATCTCTCTCTGGGCACATTATTGTGTACATCTGCAAGGATTCAGTGTATCATTTTGTATAGTATACACTTTCATTTAGAAGATGGTGAAATCAGTTTTCGTGTTAACCATTTCATTGTAAACTCTGAGGTAAAAACAAACCATTTTTAATAATGCAAACTAATTGAATGACTAGTTCACGCTCATTAAACAAGCATTCTGTTCATAGCGATAATGATCATACACACATTTTCCTGATCGGTATCTCAAGCTTAGATTCTGTTATCGCTAATCCATCTCCCTGCCAGCCTAAGAACTTGCATAGTACACTTACTAATGTTTAGTCCCATGCAGATTTCAATAATTTCTTTGGGCAGCAGGTATGCGGTCTTTAGTGGAAATCCATATTCCAGGGTTATTTTTGTAAAAAATAAGTACCCATTTAGCACAATTAACAGCTGCTTTGTGGAATCTTAATTCAGTCTGTACATTTTTCTTTCTTTGTGGACTATTTGTGACAAACATTTAGGTGCATTAATCTAGCTGTTCATACACTTTTGTAAGGAATTTGTATAAATGTTTTACACTATTTGTACATATATAATGACCAATCTCTAAACCCTAAATACTCTGACCTTCTGCAAAATACAACAGAATCCACATAAATGGCTTCCTGAAATGGAACGCCTGATTAATTGGAGTCATTGTTAGGGGTTCACTGAAAATGTTCACTGTGAAGGTTTCATTGGGTGCTGTGTGTTTTCTGGAAGACTATTCCTGCTATGAACAAAACTCATGCTAAACTGACAATTTGTTTCTAATGGCCTAGGTAAATTAAGGTGAATTTACTATACCATAGTCAATAAGATGAATTAACTTTTAAACCATGAAGTAATATAAAATCAGATATCTTTTAATGTATAGAAATGTCTCTGAATTAGGGATACATTGTTTTGTTTCAGATCTATATAATTGTAAATATTACCACCAATTTCATTAATTGTTATTCAGCGATGGATTTGTTGAAGCAAAATACAGTATCTTTCCAAAACACATTTTTACAGGTGACTTTTAGACCTCTGAAAAACAATAAAAGTGCTGACACTATCTTAACTGTAGCATACAGGTAACTTCACTAATATGAACCATATTACTTTTGACGTTAATAGGGCATAGCTCTGTCCAAAATGTTCACATTTAATAAGTCCAGTGAATCAATGGTTAACTGCATGTAATATAAACCAAAAAGTTCACCTCTGAGTTGGATGGTTTCATTATTTAGTGAAGACACATACATTATTAAATCAGAAGTGCTCATTACTGGTGGCAGACTTACTGTTAACAGTAATAGAACAGTAGGCTAGATGCCAAGATTTATACCATATCCTGCACTAAATGGATATATAGCAGTTTACTTTAGCCTTACACATTAAAACTGGAGCGAGTTCACTGCGAAATTCAGTAGGGTATACATGCAAGGATTACCTTGCAGAATGGGGACCTACTTTGTCAATCCTGTACATTTATTTTGCAGTTGGTTAATTAAATGTCAGTGGTGTGACATAGCAAAAGTATTTCAGTTGTGGTATGGTGTAATAAATGGTTCAAAGCCAAGTTGCATCTTTTTATTAAAGACAAAAGTACAACTTTTAAAGCTCATTAGACAGCTGTTCAGGGGATCAATACAAAGAAAAGCAATTATAACCCTGTAATTATTATATATTTTTAAAAGAAAAGCCGTAAACTCAGTCCACTGTGGTGACAGGCAACTAACCTTGACATTTTCTTTTAGGCTTTTTGTGAAACTTTGGAGGAAACTAATTACCGTCTCCAAAAAGAACTTATTGAAAAACAAAGGGAAGTGGAATCATTGAAGAAATTATTAAGTGAGAAACAACTTCATATAGATACTATAGAGACAAGAATTAGGTATGTTGTGGCTTCAGTATTTTCAAAATTTCACAGACTGATATTAGTAGCTATCCAGATACATCAGTCAAGTGGCTGCGCAGAAGGCAGTGTTTTAAATAATGCTTTCTCATACATTGAGGGGCTAGCTAAGGAAATGTTCTGTGTTTGGTTTTTAAATCATTTTGCCAATCGTACTGTTCCGCCTCCTCTAAGATCAGTGAGAACAGGTAAGAATGTTAAGTACAGTCTAAACTTTGCCTCTACAGTTCTTGGTGTGTGGAATGCCTTCCTGAAGGTGAGAACAGTGGTATATTTGGCTTGCTGTAGAAGTTATAAAGTTCCCCTGTATTTGAAAGCCTTTGACATGGCAAAATGATTGCTTGATCTATTCTTGTGGTTTTCTCTCTTGTATTTCATGTGTGTTTATGGTTTTAACTTTGTTGCTCTGAGGTGCTTGGTGTGCTGCAGCAGATAGACAATTTGTGGTGCTGTTTCAGAGCTCTTTAAATCAAAGAAAAAGTGGCAGAGCTTCATAATAAAATTTTATTGTGCATATCTGCTAAAGTGTGCAGCAGACCCAGGGGAGATGATGTTGGAATATTGAGAGTTCTGCAGGACCTGCTGAATCTATCATTCTGGAATTTTTATTTGGAAAGGAATGAGTCCTCACAGCCATGTTAGAAGCTTTAAAAGCTCTAGGGATGTGTACTATGGCCTATACAAGTTCACTAAAACAATGAATATGGTGTTGGATGCATGACTTGAATTTAGTCATTAACACAATAAGAAAATAGTTTGAGGAAATGTTACTGCAGCTATTACAAAAAAGATTAAGAAAACTCACAAGCCACCAGTCACAATAAACAAAGATATAAGTATTATTCTTTTTATAGCTTAAATTTCAACCAATCTTAAAATAGACGGTATTAAGATTGTTTTCAAACAAATTTTAAATGTTTCCCATCCAACTGCGGTTTCTTCTTTTCATAACACTCTACCTTGAAAACAGCTTTACCTTTTTTTTTTTTTTTTTTTTTTTTAAAAAAAGGGTAGGGTAGGGATTGGAGGAGATGTTTGTATGGGTAGGAAAAGAATAAATTTGATTTGGAGAGAAGAGATGGAGGCAAGAATGAGAAGGAATTAATGAATAGTATGAAAAAACAAACAGCTTTGTACTTCATTCATGTTACCATTAAGTGCCAGATATATTTCCCAGATGGAATATGCTCTGGGGACAATCCATAGTCTCATGGCAAAATATCCATTTTTAGCCAGGATCTGTAGTACAGGAACTTGCCACTGACCTAGTAACTTTTGTCCCATCATGCTTCAGGACAGACCTGTTACCTTTCTATGTTTCATTGTTAATGAAACACTATCCTACTTAGGCAAACTTGTGAAAAGATCTGTGTGTTTGTTATATCAACCAATACCACTTATTTTCTATCATTGGCAATTTTCTATGACCTGTGTTGTACAGGAGGTCAGACTAGATGATCACAATGGTCCCTTCTGGCCTTGGAACCTATGAAGGAGAGCCTTAAAAAATAGTGTCTAACATTCATCTGCATTTGCTACTAATCTCTTACCTGAAGTCATAGTCCTCTGGGGCATCAGAATCATTTTGCAATTTGAAGGACGGAGGATTAGCTTCAGGTGAGGAATAAGCAGCTGGAGCAGATGAGCTGCTCCAAAACAAAGATCCTGTGTAAACTATGGAACTTTCTAATAATAAAAGAAACAAGAGGGGTAAGTAGAGGGAATGATAGTTGTTTCTAAACAAAATGTCCCATTTAAAATGAAGCATTAGTGGCTCTTCAAGTGCTGATTCACTATTGAATGTTTTGCCATAAATATATTGGTTGTATTCTACATAAATGTCTCTCTTGAATTTGCTGTAGGGATTTGTCTTTAGGAAATGGGAAAACGCGCAGAATGTCAGGAGAAGAAAGCGAGTGCAGTGGCGAGGTGGAGTCTTCTGCAATAGAAGCAGATCAGGGCGCCTTGGGAGATGACAGCTGGTAAATGCAACTTTATTTTTTAACTTAAAATACTTTAAGTACATGACTGCATAGACATACTACTCATCTTTTTGCACAAAACGGTTTACTGCACAAAATTAGCAGCTGTACACCGTGTTTGATATGGACCTTGGAGAAGAGGAGGAGGTAGACTTGCAGTGAGTAATAGTTACCTAATTTTGCAAATGTTTTGCAGATGGCATGAAATTAATACAGAGCAACAAACTGGTTTCTGTATGACATACTTATTGATCTGTTGTTGCAGCTCTGATAAAGAGAATCATGAGACGTGCTGGAGTGGCTCATTGGCTGAAAACTCTGTACCAGAAATTGAAGTTGCTGAAGTAGCATATACTGCTGATGAAGAGGAATAAATTAACAGCAGCTGTCATTACCTTCAAAAGTTTCATAATGCTTGGGACAGACTATTTGTAGGTAAAAGCATGCAGTAGCTGTAAAGAATTTACAGCAAAGAGCAAGAATGCACACAGTTATTGTTTACATAAACAAATCCTTACAAATTATTCACATAGGAAATATACTCATTGCTGCTTTGATTCAGTTTTTATCCAGCCTTTATATATTTAATATATTATACAATCTAATTGGGGCTAAATTCAGCTATGCCTAGATTCTTAAGTACTGAACACAGAAGATCATGATGATTTGCTAGGGTAGTGACTAAAGCTACGTATATGTAGTCACCAATCACATGTGACGTGTTACGTATTGCATGTTGCTACAAATGTGATATATTTAATGTGTTCATCTGTTTGATGTTTTTTTTTTCCCAAATTCTTATATAGCCATAAATTAATGCTCATTGACGTAAAGACGAACACAACTTGGGTTTAATCAGACTATAGGAGTTACCATGTTTTTAAAGTTCTAAATGAAAATCATTTCTCTGGAATTTTAATGCAATAAAATAAGACTTGCAGTGACAAAAGAAAAGGATTTATGAAATGGGATGATCATTGGACATTTTAATAAAACAAACTTGTTGTCGTTGCTGAAAGGAGTGAGCCATGGAAACCCAACACATGGTGTATGTTCATCACATTATAGCATGTTGCAATAATTGATTTAGTTCAGTAATGCATCTTTAAAATCCCACACCTTTGTGTCACACCCACTTAATGATAAAATCACTGATGTTGCCTTTTATCCAGAACACTACCTCTTACCTTCTTGCTAATGCATACATACTTTGGTTTTTTTAAAAAACCAATCTAAATTATATGTAGATGACTGAATGACTTGTGAAAATAAAAAAAAGCCATATTTTTTCTTCACATTCATAATTAGGTTGAATCTAGTTGCAATGTATTTTTGTTTCAATATATTGTACACATGGGAATATTGCTACAAAACATTCTATAGCCTATTTTTCAAAATGTATTAAGCCAAGTGATGCACTTTATAATAATTAAGACTCGTTTGTGCCAAGTTCAATTGGCTAATTTCTTTTGAGAAAGGGGAGTTGCAGGGAGGGGAGAGGATTATGTTGTGCCTTTTTGTATTTTACTTGTTCATTACTACAGAAGTTTGCTATAGTACTGTGGGTCAGCTTTATGAAATCTTTCATACAGCTTGTTTCTGTTCTGTACATATTTACTGAAAGTGCCTTGTTTTCTTCTGCTCTTCTAGTGGGAAGAATGCCCCCCTCCCCAGCCGTATCACTCACTCCTTTGTTTAATGCTGTTAATATGCAGTGTCTGTGTGCTGGAGTTTTCAAAGCTAACTTTGTATTTCAGGCTGTATATATAATCTTTATGCAGAACTGTATGAACCCTTCTGAGGAAATAAAACTACAGACATCACATCAACTTTCTTTATCTGTTGGTAGAAAGATTTTCAGTACCTTGTGAGAGAAAAGTATAAAAATATGTTTGAAAGACAAATCTGCAGTGTCTCATTTATGTCATACAGTTGTTCAACTTCTAGTCTAAACTGTCATTTTTGTACCAAAATTTAATGTCTGCATGAAAATGTAGGAATGCTGCACAACATATCAGGAAACGTACTGTACTTCTACTGAAGGTAAAATAAAAAGTGATTTAACAGTTTGAATATCCTCCTGGGATAGCCTTTAAGGCATCCAGAGAATTCAATACAATTACTGACTTCTGGTACAATTTACAGTTACATATCTTTTTTTGATAACTTGTCATCAAATCCCAGCAATCACTTACATGTTTTAAAAAACAGGTCTGAACTAAATGTACTAAAATAGTATTGGTTTTAGGTTTACAAATGTTTTAAAAAAAATCTTGAAAGAATTTCGCTGATCATTTAGACAACTCTATTTTAAAATTCTCCACCTATGTAAATTTTCTGTCTGCCTTTACTCATTTAATGAATACAAGCCTAAATACAAAAATTTTACAAAGCAGTTAAATGGGAGGGTCCAGAGTTGTGGGAGGAGATTTTGTTTTGCCCTGCCCTCTGTAAAGATTGTAGTACAGTAGAACACCAGAGTTACGAACTGACCAGTCAGCCACACACACCTCATCTGGAATCAGAAGTACTCAGCAGCAGCAGAGACCAAAAAAAAAAAGGCAATTACAGTACAGTACTGTGTTAAACTTAAACTACTAAAAAAAATTAAGGGAAAGTTTATAAAAAAAGATTTGACAAGGCAAGGAAACAGTTTGTGCTTGTTTAATTTAAATTAAGATGGTTAAAAGCGCCATTTTTCTTCTGCCTAGTAAAGTTTCAAAGCTGTATTAAGCCAATGTTCGGTTGTAACTTGAAAGAACAACCATAACGTTTTGTTCAGAGTTATGAACAACCTCCATTCCTGAGGTGTTTGTAACTCTGAGGCTCCACTATATGCCTCTGTTCTTATAAACTGGGCTTTAATTGCCATATCTTGTGTGCAGCCTCTATTTCCTTTGAGCACACTTCCTGTTGGTACCTCTCAGATACTTATGTGGATTGACACAGTGGGTTTTTAAATCAATTATTCATACAGTGCATTTGAAATGTACTGACTAAGGCTTCCCTGTAATAGACCCGGCTAAACAAAAAATGCAATTTTGTGTGGCAAATACTTAGTATCACCTCATGTAAATAGCATACATTAGGGGACTTCAATGTAGTTACACCACTGATGGAAATACAAAAGTAATTCCTTTTCGAGTTGTGCAACACAATGTCATCTTGAACATCACCATTAGCTAGTTTTTATACCCATTTGTTTCTCTAAAATTCACTTTTTTTTTTTTTGGTAAGGTTCTTTGCAAGCTCAAATACCCTTCAATACCCTTATTTCAAACACTCTGCTTCTAATACAACAAAAACCAGCTGGCAGTGGTTCCATTCATAAGGACTGAAGTGTGGATTTTTTTTGTTTGTGCTCTCAACAATGGATGCAGCACGCAAATTGAAATCAGAGCAGAGTCAACTAATTAGATGGATTACAACCCAATAATGCCCTTGTCTCTGTTCTGCCAGAGTTGATACACTGTATCATCTACTCCAACCTGCAGGTTGTTTTCTATTAACATTGCCTAGCCCATATTGCTCCCAGAGCTAATATTCTTCCTTTCTGCATTAGTGCCTGACTACTCTTTCCTACCTCAACCACCTCATGCTTATTTAGTGAGTCTTGCTTTTAGTTCAGACTATTTCTCACCTTTATCCACAACAAGTTGGATTTTTATTTCTATCCTCTAAAGTATTTGCAATCCCTCCCAGTTTTGCATCTCTCTAATTTGATTAGTGTACTCTCATTTATTTTAGAAGGCGCATTAATGAAAACACTGAACAGTACTGAACCAAGAATGGATCCCTCTGCAACTCCACTTTGTGCCTATCCCACTTTGACAATGAACCATTAATTACTATGAGCAAAAATACTCCTTTGGGGTCTGCTCAAGGGAGGGGAGCAAATGCACAGTGAAACCGGGGCTGAAATTTACAGGCGAGTGGAGTCATGCAGCATGATCCTCCTTACAAGCTCCTGCTACCTTCCCTGTGGCTCATCTGTTTGGAACTCCACACCATTTGGGTGGCAAAGTCATAGAATGGGGATGAGGGGGTAATAAGATGCAGCCACTTCAGGTGGTAGGCTCTCTCAAACGACAATTTCTGAGAATCTACATGAGTGCACTGCTTAGAGCAACAATAAATTCCATTCCCAGTTTGGCTTCTACTTTCTCTTTATTGGAGTTAGTCCATAACTTCAGCCCAGAACCCAGTAGCAGTATGGCCAGCAATCTAGGAGAACTGGTAGTAAATGAAGCTTTCAATTCAAAACTTCATAAATGTTTTCCTGGGTTTTTGCCTCCATGACCATTTTCCAAATAGCCCTAGTTACCAGTGCATGGCAAGTTCTGGAAATCCCTGCTTAAGTCCAGCACCTTGAAATCTCTGCAACTGGGACCAGAGTTTTTGTTGCTTTTAGGGATTGTCAGGCTCCATCGGGTGTGAAGGCCAGATCACCTAACCCTCCCATGTAGTCATTAATCTCCATGTGGGGTAATGTGTTTGCTTTTCCTTGGTTTTAATGCTAGTCCTGCTTTGAATTATTTCCCCTGCCCCTTCATCCTTTTTCTCTTTGTGTATCATTAGTTCACCTGCACCGTCCTGGAGCTATTTCCTTGAGATTTCTGAACAGTGCTGTAGGACATAATGTTCATAGTTACGTACTTTACTATAAAGCTTGAGATTTGACTTTAAGAAGTTCTTCGTTATCCTGGCCTGTATCATTACATCCACATTTCTGTTGCTTAGTCTTGGACCCCAAATAATGTGACCATCTAGAGTAGATGGCGACAGGTAAGTTCAATTAAATCCTACAACATCCTATAATAAGTACTGTTCTGGGTGAACAGTAGTTGGAAACATTCTATCCAGGTGAGCAAAGCTTTTGGCTGGTTTTCTTTTCAGTTTTGATTTTTTATCTTTTTTCCTTTTAAATTAGCAGGATTCAAATGTTTGTTCTTTCTAGCAAAGGAGAAAGTGTTTTTGTCTGTCTGTCCCTGCTCTCTGCAGCTCTGCTTCAATTTCCCTCTGAGACTGTGAGGATGGATCAAATGATTGCCAATCATGATAAACTCTTCCCATGGTATTTCCTTTAGCTATTAAATGTAGCCTTTTACATTCCAATGGGATTAGGTTCTGCTGTATGTCATAGTTTGTCATTCAGAAACCTATACCTGAAATCCTGGAGTTTCTTTGTCTATAAAACCTTAACTCTAACTCTCTAAACCCTAACTCTCTGGGCATTTGTTTTTATTATGTGCTGCTTTGTCACAGCCTTGTTTTGCTGGGCACAGCTCTATATTTGGCTTTTTTCTTGTATCTGTTTCAAGGAAAATAACCCAAGCCAGGGTTTTTAATATATTTTAGAATTTGTAAGCCAAAAATTGACCTACCTTTTTTATCTCTGTGAGCATGATATCCAGTCCTATGAGTTTCCCTGCAATGCTTTGTGGTATTTTTGAAAAAGGCCAGTACTTATGTACAGCTCTAGTTTAATAAACAAAATCCTCACCCTGAAGAAACTCGAAATGATGTGATCTTTTAAAGTTTCTCATTTGAGTCTGCAGCTGATCAAACCATCTCACTGATGGGAAATAGTGTGTACTGCTAGCAGCAAGTTCCTCCTGTTGGATTACAAACTAGTTTCTAATTGGATTTAAGACTGGTGTAACAATCTTGGACAATTTTGTTATAAATTAGAGAGAAGAAAATTTGTCTCTTTAAATTTTGCCTACTGTTCCTAAAACACATTCAAAACTCTTCTAAAATCAACCATCTCTGAGTCCCAATGCCAAAGTGAGACAGTTAATACAGAGAAATATGTAATGATACCCCAAGACACATTATTTATAAAGCAGCACTTTTTCCACTGGTTGGCACAAACACTGCAACTACAGTCATATCTACAGTGTCAACATATACTTTGATTCCGAAACCAAACAAAGGAGCACCACAAGATGGGGTTTTACGCAGGCTGCCTATGCTTGAAGCAGAAAAGGCTTTTGAAAGGAAGTGTTTTGAAGTGTCATTTAAAGGTGGTAAGGGAGGCTCAGGCAGCTGTGGAGGAGGAGCAAGTTGATCACAATGTATGCCTGCATTGTAGCGCTGCTAAATAGCGCCCATTGAGTATAAATTAAAGGGCATAAGGGGAAGAAATTTTGCTCCCATTGTCACTCTGAGATCTAATGGCAGGTTTGGTTTAAAATTAGCTTGTCCTAAAGAACAGCTGGCCCTAAAATTAAAATTCATGCACAGCAAAGTGTGTATAGGAGGTGTGTAATTAAATCCCCATCCACAGCAAGGCTTCTGTTTCCTCTACCTCACTTCCAAGTACAAAATATTCTCATTTCTCCCGTCCCTCTTTTGTTTGTGTGCATGGGTGTACTCATATCAAACCTGCAGCTACATGTATGTATTGCATGACAGACCAGGTAATAGCATGCTTGCTTTTTTAAACCTTTCTCATCCCTGACCTCAACCCCTCCCCACCATTTGTTGGGCTAGACACTGGGCAAACAGAGCAATAGATAGTCCCATTGTTATTTGTACTGCAAAGATTCTAGTGCACTTTGAGGCTTTGTAGAAATAATCAGATTGGTCTTTGGGAGGAATGAGCCAGACAAAAAGCCAAGCCCAAGGAGAGCCATGAGAAGTGGGGAAGATACTCAGGCCCAGCCAGATTGATGTGCTGTGATGAGAGAAGCTCTGCTTGAGAGGGAAATTTGAATCAGTCTTTTCCAGTCCCATCACTATTAGCTGTGCGTGGACCACCTTCTTCCTCTGGGTGAGGGACACTTCCGGCCAATTGTACCCTTATGCTCCAGCCAACAAGTCTGTGGGGGCAGCAGGGAGTGCATTCATCCCTTGCTGACACTTGGCCTTGTGTGCACGAGGGGAAGTTGGTGCACTAACCACCATGCCTAACTTTCTGTGTCACTTTTCCATTTTAAGCTCTCCAGAGTAAGGATTTATCTATGTACAGCACCCAGTACTATGAGGTCTCATCGCGCATAGGAGCTATGGGTGCTACCATAATCTAAATGTTTGTTAATAATAGCCTGCACTGGTATTGTGCCTTCCACCCAAGCACCTCAAAGTGCTTTACAAACATTCGTTTATTATATTATTCTCCACTTGAAGGAAGGGGTAATTGAGGAAGAGGGAAATTAAGTGATTCACCCAATATCACAGCATGCCACTCTGCTACTGCTGAATCTGTAGCCTGAACAGCAGTTAAAATTAGATGATACGCTGATGTGAGGAGACAGTAGTCTGTGTACAGGAAAATTGTCCTGGGAAATCTTGACTGAATTTTAAATGTCTAAATGTTCTTGCTCATAAATTATTAATTTGTTCTGGATTTCATTACTCTCTTGTAGAAGAAGATTAAACCTAAAATGCCCTTGCCTTCTCCTCTCCATCTGGTGATGGTTCTACAGACTAACAAGAGCGGCACAGATATTTTTTCTGTGATCTTAAGAATGACTCTATAGATCAAATACCCTTTAATTATTTCCGTTTCCATTTATAATTATACAGGTTGTCAAGCATTGCTCATCTGGCTTGTGTGTAATTGGAACAGGTCATGTATTGACGTTTGCATTACTGTTGTTGTATGTAAAACTTTTTAAAAATGGTTTAAGAAACAGTGGTGAGCTATGGCAAATTCCCTCCAGGGCTTCATGACTCAAACATCCTAGTGCTCCTTCCCTGCCTTCATGTCTAGGTAATCCCAAACACACTCAGTGAGGCTCCCAGCCAGGTTTTGTGGTAGTCAACTCATGATTTTAAGGGCTCTCTTCTTTTCCTTCTTGTTTACTTACTATTTATGTAACAGGAGTACTTAGAGGGCCCAACCAACACTGGTGCCCTATTATGTCAGGTGTTCTACATGCACATACCAAGAAAGATTCCCTGCCCTGTCCTGGCTGGGGTCTGTTGACTCAGGCTCACGGGGCTTAGGCTGTGGGCTAAAAATTGCTGTGTAGATATTCTGGCTCGAACTGGAGCCCAAGTTCTGGAACCCTCCATTGTTGCTCATCCCCAGCCCCAGACCAAACGTCTACAAAGCAATTTTTTAGCCCAGAAGCCTGAGCCCCATGAGCCTGAGTCAGCTGACGGGGCCAGCCACAGGGTTTTTATACTGCTGTAGGCAAACCCTAAGTGCTTTCATAGATTCATAGATTCTAGGACTGGAAGGGACCTCGAGAGGTCATCGAGTCCAGTCCCCTGCCTGCATGGCAGGACCAAATACTGTCTAGACCATCCCTGATAGACATTTATCTAACCTACTCTTAAATATCTCTAGAGATGGAGATTCCACAACCTCCCTAGGCAATTTATTCCAGTGTTTAACCACCCTGACAGTTAGGAACTTTTTCCTAATGTCCAACCTAGACCTCCCTTGCTGCAGTTTAAGCCCATTGCTTCTTGTTCTATCCTCAGAGGCTAAGGTGAACAAGTTTTCTCCCTCCTCCTTATGACACCCTTTTAGATACCTGAAAACTGCTATCATGTCCCCTCTCAGTCTTCTCTTTTCCAGACTAAACAAACCCAGTTCTTTCAGCCTTCCTTCATAGGTCATGTTCTCAAGACCTTTAATCATTCTTGTTGCTCTTCTCTGGATCCTTTCCAATTTCTCCACATCTTTCTTGAAATGCGATGCCCAGAACTGGACACAATACTCTAGCTGAGGCCTAACCAGAGCAGAGTAGAGCGGAAGAATGACTTCTCGTGTCTTGCTCACAACACACCTGTTAATACATCCCAGAATCATGTTTGCTTTTTTTTGCAACAGCATTGCACTGTTGACTCATATTTAGCTTGTGGTCCACTATAACCCCTAGATCCCTTTCTGCCGTACTCCTTCCTAGACAGTCTCTTCCCATTCTGTATGTGTGAAACTGATTTTTTCTTCCTAAGTGGAGCACTTTGCATTTGTCTTTGTTAAACTTCATCCTTTGGTTCTTCATCTGTAAAATGGGGATAACAGCAGTGCCCTACCTCATTGACATGGTGTGAGGATAAATACATTAAAGATGGTGTAGTCCTCAGATACTACAGTGATGGGGTGGCGGGGGGCATATAGACAGACAAGCAGCATCTCAGTGACCTAGGTTCTTTTTAGGATTAGCCACAAGCACAGGGCCGGCTCCAGGCACCAGCCGACCAAGCACGTGCTTGGGGCGGCACCTTGTAAGGGGTGGCCAATCTTGGGGTAGCGGGGCGGTGCTCAGGTTTTTTGTTTGTTTTGTTTTGGCGGGGCGGCACTCGGGGGTATTTTTTTTTGTTTTTTGTTTTGGTGGGGCGGCACTCGGGGGGGTTGTTTTGTTTCGGCGGGGCGGCTCTCTTTTTTTTTTTTTGTTGCTTGGGGCAGCAAAAAAGTTAGAGCTGGCCCTGCACAAGCAGCTAACGTATTAACATGGTTTTGGATACACTTATTGTCCCAGTCTAGACCGGGCCTTGTCCAATTCTCTTCATATATAGTTTAAAAGAAAAGAAATTTTGGAAGGAGTCAAAATGCTGTTATAACTGAGAAGTTGACATAATAATGGACTTGCTGCTGCTGCTCCATATTCTATGGGGGCCTGCACCTCCCACAAGTCTGATCTGACTTATCGGATCCTAATTCTAATAAGAAATAAACAGGCAAAAAGAAGCTCTTGGGGTTCAGTTAAGAGTGACCAAATCAATAAACAAACTCATGTGCAATGAAGGAATATTAAGCAGTGAAAACTTGAGCTTGTCGTTGGTTACTAATTAACTTTAGATTTTACACTTGAAAGAGTCTGTACATGCAAAGAATTTCCCTAGATGCTGCCAGGCATAAACATTCTCTGTGTAGAGCCTGGAAATATTTAAATCCTCTATTTAGCAAAGTCTTTGCGGAGGCTGATGTTTTCAAACCCGGGTGTGTGAAGTTAAGCACATAATCAGTGGCCTGATTTTAAAATGAGCATCCCTGGCTCCCATTGCAGAGAAATCAATCACAGAAGAGTCAGGATAGTCCAAAAGTTAAGGGGACAGATTATTTCCCCTGAACTGTGGAGTTCTCAGCTGTTGACTCCTGTACCTACTGCTCCACCTGGCACAGGGAATTGTTGAGGGGAAGCAGATCTTGGCACAGGAAAGACTCCAAACCAAGGTTTCTAGGCCCAACTCCTCAAAGGTATTTAGACTCTGTACTTCCATTGAAATCAATAGGAATTAGGAGCCTAAATACCTTTGAGGCTCTAAGCCCTAGTGCTGTTTGGTAGGTGTGATAAATGAAGGCGGGACACCCAGCCAGCCAGTTAGCTATAAAGTCCCTCGCGGTGGCTGTTCTCTGCTTGCTTTACCTGTAAAGGGTTAACAAAGTTCCCCAGGTAAAGGAAAAGGAGTGGGCACCTGACCAAAAGAGCCAATGGGAAGGCTAGAACTTTTTAAAATGGGGGGAAAACTTCCCCATTTGTGTGTTGTGGTGCCCTGGGAACAGGGCC
>NW_020664409.1:65225487-65250431 GCF_002925995.2 Terrapene triunguis | reverse complement strand
CCCCCCCCCGGGGAGCCATGCAACAGCTCCCCTCCCCAGCTCACCACCGCCCCCGCTCTAATTCTCTCCCCCCCCCCAGGCTTGCGGCGCCAAACAGCTGATTGGCACCGCAAGCCTGGGAGACAGAAGAAGTGGAGCAGCGATGGCGTGCTCGGGGAGGGGGCATAGCAAAGGTGAGCTGGGGTGGGGAGCCCTGCGGCAGCTCTCCCCCCCGCCCTGAGGCACCCCCACGGCAGCTCCCCACCCCCTGGCCCGGGGAGCCGTGCGGCAGCTCCCCACCCCAGCTCACCTCTGCTCTGCCTCCTCCCCGAGCACGCCGCCCCCGCTCTAATTCTCCTCCCCTCCCAGGCTTGTGGCGCCAAACAGCTGATTGGCGCTGCAAGCCTGGGAGGCGGGAGAAGTGGAGCGGCGACCGCGTGCTCAGGGAGGGGACGTAGAAACGCTGTAAAAAAAATTGGGGGCACCGCTTTTTGGCACCCCCAAATCTTGGCGCCCTAGGCAACCGCCTAGTTTGCCTAAATGGTAGCACCGGCCCTGTCCGGGAAAGAGCGGAGACACAGAGCAGCAATGCTGTAAGCAGCTTTAAAACCAGGTATGAAAAAGCATCAAATCATACCTCAACCCTACTTATCTGAAATTCCAAATGTGTAAGTAGATCAGAAATGTTTAGAAAGAAATGATTAGGGTTATTTCTATTTATTTCTTATGCCTAGTGGACTCCTCTGTGCTAACCCCAGATGCTTTTATTTTGCTTGTAACCTTTAAGCTGAACCTCTTGAGAGCTATCTTGATGCTTAATTTTTGTAATTGTTTCTTTTAAGATCTAGCAAAAAGCCTAAGTTCCAAATGTATTTCCTTTCTTTTTGTTTTTAATCAATTTAACCTTTTTTTATGAACAAGATTGAATTTGTGTGTCCCTAAAAGGTTTATGTATATGTTGTTTAATTAGCTGGTGAAAACAGCTAATTTCCTTTGTTTTCTTTCTCAGCTCTTCCCTGGACGGGGGGTGAAAGGGCTTGAGGGTACCCCACAGGGAGGAATTCCCAAGTGCTCCTTCCTGGGTTCAAGGGGGTTTTTTGCATTTGGGTGGTGGCAGCATTTACCAAACCAAGGTCAGAGAAAAGCTGTAACTTTGGGAGTGTAATACAAGCCTGGAGTGGCAAGTATTAATTTTTAAAATCCTTGCGGGCCCCCACCTTCTGCACTTGAAGTGCCAGCATGAGGAATCAGCCTTCACAGTAGGCCACAGAGCACATACTATGGGCCAGAGCCTCAAATCACATACATCCATATAGCTCCATTAACAAGGCTCTGCCCTGTGATATTTTGTATTAATGTTTCTTTTGTGAAATGTAAACAATAGGGTGTTACTAAAAGTGTATTATACAATATATAGGACGTGCCTCACAACCAAGTTAATGTTGCTAGGACCCATCACATCTGGAGTTTCTAGTTGCATGGCTGATTTTTCTAGGTCAGACGAACCCTGAACTAATGCAAATTAGGATTATTTTGCTGACAAAGCTTTCAAACTATTGGGAGCCCAATGTTTAAATCAGGTTTCACCCTCAAAAGTAAGAGATGATCACTGCCACCTATGCTCAGCTATTATCTTTTGAAGCTATTTTACTTTACTCTGCAGCCCACATGTAGGTCAGCAGTAACCCAATCAATCCATTTCATCTATTCCACTCGCATACACAATTTCTCGCACGTACTTTGTTTTAGCAGCAGTGATCTGAAACAAAATAAGAACCATTGGATCGTTGTGACTTAACCCTGCCCTGGCTGTATGCAGTGTTGTTCCCATGACACAAGAGAAATCAAGTAGGTGTGGTAACATCTTTCATTGGACCAACTTCTGCTGGTGAGAGACAAGCTTTCGAGCTTACATAGAGCTTTAACCATGGCTGGCATTTAGTTTTGGCTCTAATGTTTAAGAAGGCTGCACAGAGGGCTGAGAGAAGCTGTGCAGATTACTAGATAGAGCAGAGGCTCAAAGAAAAAAACGTTTCAACAAAGTTTTAAGCTCTGCCACCATCACCATTTGTAGCCTTCAGTAAATCAGATCATTTCTTTCTGTGTCTGTACCAAGGGGATACAGGTCTTACCTCCCTCTCTCCCGGGTGGAATATGAGGATCAATTAATACTCATAATGATTTGCGAATGTGAAGTGTTAAGTATTGTTTTGCATTTGGCTGTTCTGTTCTATTAGATGCCAGGCACAGTATAGTCCCCTTAAAGCCTGCTTCTGCCTGACCACTCTCATCCTTCATGGAGAACATTTTACATCCTTTACAAGGCATTTCTGGGACTGTAATACATTTGGATGAGGATTTTTTTTTAAGGGATACTGCAAGAATTCTGAGGTGTGACAAAATAGTCTTTCAAGCAAATTAAAATTAGCACTACGGAATTCAATAAACCATTTGCCCAGCTCTAATTAAAGTTGAGGCTGGGAGAAAGAAAGCTAAATGTAACCATTTCAAAGGCACAAAGTGACTTCACAGCCTAGGCTCTCAAGTCATACAGGCGCTTTTTAAAAAATTCACCCTCAAAGTCAAGGATTTAACTCATCAAATCTTGGCCAGGTCTCAAATGCTTGCAGGAGGGCACCCCAGCAAACATTTGCATGGCTGTGTCTCCTGTTTGCCCATGTTAAACGTGCAGAATGGGAAACCAAGCAGGGATATGGAGGCAAAACAGGTCAGTAACTATAGGCATATTTGAGCTCTGAACCAGAAAACCTTTTTCTTCCCTTTAAAATTTACATTCCTACATGCAATGCCCTTTTCTTTGCCAGATGATCAATTAGTGAGATTGAAATAAAATTCTATCTGAAAGCAGGAGCCTGCTAAGCAGATTTCAGTCCCCCAGTCGGTTACCATTCCTATGCTGAATACAGAGCTCCACCTACCGGCTAACAAACTCCTTTCCCTCCAAATACTACGCAGCCATGACTTTGGTGCAGCTTACAAGACCAACCTGCTTTGCAGCTTTATGATGACTGAGGTGTTGCAAATTCAAAGAATATGTCAGTCATTTTAAACAACCCAACTCCATATCCAGTAAATCCTGGCTGACCTAGATTAGTTCAGTATTAATTAAACTAATGATCTCATGCCAAAATATTCCTTTGGTTAGATTTAACACAGACAACAACATAGGGAGTCATGTAATACATCTGAAGATCTAGAGCCCATCTAAAATATGTACCATTTAATCTTTTCAGGAAATAGTACTGAGTGTAGGGATCCAGGTGACTCCCATTTGACTTAATGGGGCTTCCAAATGATACTGCCTTCCCCCCTGATAGAAGAGCAGATTCTAGGTTTTTCTTTGATTTCAAGTAAGGAAAGGCACTAGCAGCACTGATAATTTGTTGCTCTCAAGGCCGTTGATGTGTTGTGTTTTTTGTTTGTTTTTTCAAATAAAAAATTACTCTGGAATCTTTAGCCTCCCAATTATCTTCTGAAATTAAACCAATTTCATTCCCACCAGCTCACAACTACCTGAGTGAACAAATGATATAAGTATGTTAGTTGCAACATGCTGCGATTGAAATTGATTTAAGAAAATATTTGGTGTGCATATAAGATTAGGCTTATGATATTAAAGATCTCTTTAGAAAAAGCCTCCCAACTATTTCCTGGCTTTTAAAAAGGAGGGATAAAATTTGTAAGAGGGCTTAAGTTCCATTTCCAAAAGTGACTTAGTTTAAGTCCCATTGATTTTTCTCTTTAGTGCCTAAATCACTTTTGCAAATTTTACCCCGGGTGCCTAGGGACTGTGAGCATAGTGTTATCAGGACACCACCTGTTTTTCATTGTTGCAGCTATCAGTCAGAGTGTTAGAAACTAGGAACTTTTCTTGGCTGTTCTGTTACCCAGCCCTAAACCCTGTTGTTAATTGATGCAGTCTTCACATATAGCAGGTATGTTCCATGTAAATTATTCCTACCACGAGCATTTACTTGGTGCCTGTCACTATGGTATTAAGGCTTGAGAGATTCAAGTTCTTGGTGAAAGAGACTAACCCTGCTCCCCAGCTGCTTGCAGCTTTGTGAGTGAGCTGGGAATCCAGGATTTCATTAAGTGGGTAGAGCTGGGAAAGAAGATTGCCACAGAGAGCAAATTCCAGCTGAGCAGACCCACTCTTAAGAAAGCTCTGCCCTCAGCAGTAGAATTACAATACTCAGTGAGAGATAGGAATGGGCAGACTTGGGTTTGTCTCATTTTGAACCCACTCAAGTAACGCGAGTTCAAAAGCTCAACTCAAATATTGGCAAATATGAGCTTTGTTTAGGAGAGACTGTGGGAGGGAAGTGAGGAAAGGAGAGAGAGAGCAAAATATCTCATTAAAAATATGCACAGTATACACCTACACACCAGGCAATTAAACACAGCTATGTTAAAAAAAGCATTAGAGTTGCAAAGTGAAGAAAGTCAAGAAATGACAAATTTAAGATTTTTTGAATAATCTTTAATTCTTCCAAGGCAGCCAAGCGTGTTTTCAGGCACCACATCATAAACTATCCAACTTGATATCCTCATGTGATTCTAAATTGGATTGCTTAAAACTCTCTCATTTGTGTTGACCCCTATTTAACTCCAATGTCTAATGAACATTTTGGAGAAGGGTCATCTTTGTGGATTTGACAAGTGAGATCTGAAAGGCAAATAATACATATTTTGGAGACAATCTCTAGCAACCTCAGAAAGAGGGAAAACCTGCATCTGTCCATCTCTTTCAGGCTCTCTTTATAAGTCATTAAAAAAAACCCAAAAGAGCACAAATCCCAATTAAACAAGAGAACACCTCTGCATGTCTTCCTTAAAACTCCAGGAAAGGAGAATCTGGCTTTATAGGAACTCATTCTAATTCAGTAGAATTTTCTCTGCAGTGTAGAAGGTCCCTGAAGATCTCCAGGAATGTAGCCCATGCACCACTTTAACTAGAATATATATTTTAACTGAATTGCTTTTGGGAAAACTTTTGAATTCAAAACTAGTTTTGAGAGTCCCCCCAGACACTCTCAAAATTGTTCACAAGACTTGGGGGGAGGGGAGGAAATCTTAAACACCAAAAGTTTGCCCAGCCCAAGTAACAGAATTAAAAAGTCTAGGGAGGACGGGTTAGGTACCATAAGATAAGCAAAAACTTCTACAGAGCAATTAAGACACCACAATATTTATTTTTTTAATTTACACAAACCGCACAAACTTAACATTTAATTATTTTTACAAAGATTATTTCCCTTTTTGAAAATACCCAGATTAAAGTGTCAAAGCCCAGTTTAAAAAAAAAAAAAGAATTCTTAAAAGAAATACTGTTCAGAACGGAGGTTTCACAGAGCGGGGTCAGCTATAGTGAACCTTATGCTTCTAAAATCCTGCTTGTAAGATATGCCCAAGTTAATGGAGAATACGCTCACAGTATCAGGTTGGCTCTAGCAAGTCCTTCTGCTTCAATATTAAACAAATACCATCTTGGCACAGAAGAGAGACATATATTCAAAAAGAAAGGCAGTTTTCAATTGGATCTGAATTTGCACATAAAGACTAGCTCCTCAGCTGTAGCTATAGCTCCAATTATTTCGATAGTGGCACACTGATTGGTGCACCTGGGGATCTGGCCCTGTGACCACACAGAGCCTTTCAACTGAAAGTACATCAGTTCAAAAGTCTTAAATATCAAAATGTTCATTCAGATTCTGGCCAGTCAGTGCTATGCTCTGACTGCTTTGGACAAGAGTACTAGAGCAAAGAGGCATCTTTGCTCCTGAACAGTTGTCTGACCACCCAAATCTCAGACTCCCTAGGTCTCAGCAATCCCACTTGGGTCTTTAGGACATCTCAGTTGGATGATTGCAGGTTATGGTTCCCAGGCCTTCAGAGGCTTTATTCTTTAAGAGTCAGATTCTACAAGAGGTTCAGCAACTCTGATGTAGCACTGAGCACCTTTAACTTCCATGGAGATCAAGAGGAGTTGAGGGCGCCCTGTACTTCACGGGACCAGGACATAGGTGAAAATATAGCTGGAATTCTGCAGTTTGTAGTGCCAGCTTGCTCAAGCTAATGACTGGCCTCTGAACTTTCCACTGTCCTCTGAACTGATCACAGGAAAGGTTCCTGCGCAAAGGCAGCAGGTTTGCATTTTCTGAAGTGGACTGAAGTCTTCGGTAGTCTGAAATGGGAAGATTCATATACATCTTTGGATGTATTCTCTTAGCCTACCAAGGGTGCTTGGGAATTTGTGGTGGTCTCTCCAGTGAGATTTCTCACCTTTAGAATTTGTGTTATTGATATGGCTATGTATTGCCTTGCCCTTTGCTAACTTAAAACAACGTGGACTCCAGAGTCCCCTATAGTCTTTGAAGGTATGCTGGGGATTTCTGGAATTTGAGAACTACAGTGCTTGGGGGGGAAAAGCCTTTTTCATTGTGTCACAAGGACGCTGACTCCCTGCCTGCAGTGATCAAAAAGTCGCTGGTTGTTAATATCTAGATACTTAGGGAGGCTTAGATCCGATAGAAATGAGTGCTGTACACAACTAGACACAGAGAAAGCTTTCCAGGGCAGGGACAGTGTCTTTATTTTCAAGAGAAATTAAATAGCAATACAAATATCTCTGGTTACTTCTAAAAGGTACAATCAAACGTACATTGTATTTAATTAGTGTTAGTCAAGCACTTTGAATAGGTTAAGTGCTAAGTATTGGAAAACTACTAACTTGAGGAAAAAACAGATGTTATGGGCCAGTCTTTCCAAACTAAGCATGTAAACATATTGGCACTGCCTAACTTATGTATAGAAATGCCAGAGGTGTGCACAGTGATCAGATCTGTGCAAACACATGGCCAGTTATGTGCCTAAGTAGTCCATCACTGTTACCCAATTTATCCATAACTTAGGTACATTGACATATATATGTTTGCTTAATCTTGAAAATGTGACTCTCAGCAAATGCATAGAAAACAGATCTGAATAATGCAGAAGATTCGTTATTTTAATAAACCCCCTAGTCCCAGCAGCTTCTCGTCAGTATCTTGTCTTGCATTTTAGAATGCAATATAATTAAATGACACTGTTACTGTATTCGTTTCCATAATATATTTTAAAGCATGTATTTCAAATTTAAAATACACTGTTTTAAAATAGAGACCTACAAAGTTCCAGCTTTCTTTTTCTTGCTCCAGAAAGAGATTCTTTCTGGTGCCTCCTAGCTCTGGAACAGAGTTGCACATGCACCTGGTTTTCTCTAAGGGCTTGTCTACACTTACCGGAGGATAGACGCTGCGGCAATCAATGCATCGGCGGTCCACCAGTCGCTCTCCCGTCGACTCCTGTACTCCACCTGATCGATAAGAGTAAGGGGAGTCGACGGGAGAGCATCTCTCGTTGATATCACGTAGCGTGGACCCCGCAGTAAGTAGATCTAAGCTACGTCGATTTGAATTACGCTATTCACGTAACTCAAATTGCGTAGCTTAGATTGACTTTTCCCTTTAGCAGAGACTAGGCCTAACAGGCCATTTAGCTGCTTAGCCTAGTACACAGACCTGATTCTCCATTCATACCTACATAGACCAAAAGTAACTCCAGTGAAGTGAATGAAGTTACAATAGTTCTGTACTAGTGTAAGAAAGAGGAGAATCCAGCCAGTCTTATTTGTAATTTCAGAATCCACTCCATTCCATTAACAGGGCTCAATCCAGCAAGATGTTGAGCACTCTGGCCTTTATTCAGTAACACACACATAAGCACATGCTTAACATTAAGTACAGAAGAATGGCGACTGAAGTCATTTGCTGGTGTGAGGCCAAAGTGCTTGGCACAGAGTCTTAAGTGGTTAATCTGCTGTTGCTACAAGGATAAAGAACCCCCGTTGTCCACTGTTTCCTGGCTGGCCTGATTATCAATTATAATTTTTAAAACTAGAAACCCAGATCAGTACTACTTTGATTTCCAGTACTCTAGAAAAAACCCCACTGTAAGTGTTTCACCATTTCACTATGGATGGCAGTGGGTTACTAAGTCAGAAGGTCTCATATAACATCAAAATTCACTTTGACAGAAAAGCATGTTTAATTTTGCTTGTTCTGATTTCTCTGCATACACAATACTTCAGCACTCAAAATAACATTTGTCTCTTTAGACTAAAAATAATCAGTTGTGCAATACTGTACATGAACATCACAAATAAATCACTCACATTCAAAGAAGTGAAAGAAAGAAGTTAAGAAATTTCAAATATTAACACTTCAATACAATTTCCATTCAAGTCTCAGTACAGGAACTGGATGCTTGGAAACCAATGTTCTTTTGAAATTACAGCATTACAAGTCCCATTATGACTTCTTTTAACAATCTGTAATATGAAGTTAAGACTCATCCTGGAAAAGTTAAGTTGGGAGGCATATAAGCAGTAGTTAGGCCACAACTCCTCTCGGTCTTTAACAGAATTAGCTGAATCAGTTTTAAACCGGCAGGGACCTAGATTAAAACTAATTCTACACTCTGGTTTTCCCCTAGTCACACTTGAGAGCCAAACTATTTTCACTGAATGAGCCTGAACTGATTTTAAACCTTGATTATAATTAATTATATAGGTGTATATGGTCATTTGGGGGGGGGGGGGGAGAACAGAAAACCCCAAAGCCTTCCATAGAAGATTCTGCCCCAAGGAGCTTACAATTTGGGACCCTGATACTGCAAGATGCTCTGGGTGGGTGATCTCTGTGCCCATATGCAGCCCCATTAGGTCCATGTGCTCAGAGCAGCTTATGGTAGCTTTCAAATACTCTGAGCCAAACTGACTACTGCTTGTAAGCCTTTATGACGTTACTACATTTCAAACATTCACTCCAGCAGTGAATTTGGTCATGTGTGTACATAGGGCCTTAGTGTCTCACAAAAATATTCTGTAGTAAGGCTCCACCCAGTAAAAGCTCTTTTTTAATAAAAATTCCATCTGAATTTTTCACTGTAAAAATGATACAAGATTGGCCAAGTCCTGAAAATCTCTTTAAAAAACCAAAACATTTAAAAATAGTATCGAAGTTAAGTAATTTTTTTTTTTTTTTAAGATCATTTGGCCCTACCAAAGTAAAACAAGTGATCAAATTGGGTCTGACTTGTTAAGCACACAAAATGTTATTGCAACTCTTTACACCTGTATTGTAAGAAACCTGTTGTTCTAAACACTGCAGTCTGATGTTACGAAGCCCAAGCCGCCAGCTGCTTCATATCATCTTCATCTTCCACTTTCTTCCTGGAGGATGCTACAGTGAGAGATTAACAATAATCAGTGACTCAAGTAACAGAGCCATTTTATTCACTGGCAGCAGGATTTGTGTAACGCTAGTCAGCCTAGAGGTATCTCAAAGCAATTTACCAAATAGTGAGCTAAATATGGTAGCCCAGGGAGTAGGCAGACTAAATGCACAGCCATTATGCTCTCACCAGTAGCTCACTTACAGCCCTGGACATTATGGGTCTGATTCAACTCCCTGACTTCAGTGGGAGGTATTTTGAGCCCTAAACACTGGAACAAGGTGGGGAAAAATAAATCAGTGGATAAAAGTTAACTCAGAGTAAATGGTTCAGAAGGACTTTAGAAAAAGAAGGGCTGTGTGCCTAGTTATTAGCTACTGCTTAATTTCAGAATGATATTGTTCAGGAAGCAAGCGTGGCCCATAAGGAAAGGAACTGAAGCTACGTCTCTAAATTTATATGAGCTTTCATTTCATTCGCTGGTAAATACAATATCAGTGGCAAATTTCAGGAGAAGGAGCTGTGTTACTGAAATGTTCTGCATACAGGTCACCCTCCTATTTCAAAAGAAACAAATGGCTGCTTTGCCAGAAAGGGGGGGAAATAACTTCCCATTTCTGGGTTACCTACCTATGTGATTCATTGGAAAATACCGCCACACCTACGTTAAAGGCCAAACAAATGCCAGAGGACATGCAGCCATTTACACCTGCACAGAATTTGGTCCTAAATGTTTCCATGAACCAAACCATACACCCCATTACTTCATGTGAGCAGGCACAACAAATGGGTAAGAAGACTACACTAAAAGTTAAAGCTGAGTTAAATGCTTCATTTGAGCTTTCACTCTCTCCCCCTTCTCTCTCAGGACATGGCTTAATTACAGGAAACTTAAAATGGCAGGCAGCTTACCAGGGCGGGAAGGCAGGGATGTGGATGGGACACTTGGCAATCTGACATCTGTCATTTTCTTATTCAGTTCTTCTTGCTCCAATTCTTCCAATTCCGCCATCAACTCATCCTGAATGCAATCAAGACATCATTTGCAAAGTTATATTTCAAGCAATGGGTTCAGTTAACATCAAGGGCATCTCAAACCACAATCACTAATCAAAGTACCATTAGGAACATAGGACAGGAAGGGATCTCTTGGGTCGTCATGTCCAGTCTCCAGCTATCTCAGGCAGCTCCGTCATATAATCCATTTCATAAATATGTCAAGCGCCATCTTAAAAGCAGGTAGTTTGTCTGTCCCCACAACTCCTATTGAACCGCTGTTCCAGAACCACTCACCTCTTGATGGTTAGAAACCTTCTAGTTTCCAGCCCAAATTTATTCATGACCAGTTTATATCCATTTGTCCTTGTGCCAACATTGTCCTTTAGCTTAACTAGCTCTTCTCCCTCCCTGGTGTTTATTCCCTGATGTATTTATGGAGGGTTGTAATATCCTCTCTCGGCCTTGGTTTTGCTAGGCTAAATGAGACATGCTTTTTGGGGGTTTGTCTATACTGCAAAAACAAAAAATGGCGAGTCTCCGAACCTGGATCAACGAACTCGGGCTTGCAGGGGCTAAAAATAGCAGCCTGCAGACCGGGTTCTGAAACCGAAAAGGAATGTCTACACTGCTGTGTTTAGCCCCATAGTGCAAGCTTGAGTCAGTTAACCCGGGCTCTGAGCTTTGCTGCTGCAAGGATTTTTATTTGTTTTGCAGTGTAGACATACTCAGAGTCTCCTCTCAGAAGATAGGTTCTCTATTCCCCTGATCATCCTAGTATTTCTTCTCTGCACCTGTCACAGTTTGAATTAATCTTTCTTGAATATGGGTGACCAGAATTGTACACAGTAGTCCAGTGAGGTCTTATCAGTGCCTTGTATAACTGCATTAATACTTATCCATCTCTACCAGAAATTCCTCACCTGATGCCATTGAACTAACAGTTTTAATTTAACAAAGAGGATGGGAAAACCCATTGGTGTTTTGTTACATAATACAAATTAGCTTAAATTTCAAAATAAAAAGTCATTTGAAAAAAAAATTTAGAAACAGTAAATTTCTCAAAACTGACCCTTCTTCTGTGAAAAGTTTTGGCAAATGGACATTTTGACGGACTAATGTCTTGTCAAAACATTCCCAACAGGCTCTAATTAAGACCAGAAAGGATGACTATGATCATTTAATCTGACCTGCATAATACAGGCCACAGCATATCTTTTAGAGAGCCATCCAGTGTGGTTTAAAGGTTTCTAAAGAAGACAGATTACATTTCCTGTCTTTTCACTTAGCAGAAGTCAATGGGAAAACAAAACAAAATAAAGAAACCTATTGTTCTTTAACAAGTCACCAAAAGGCTAAATATTGAGGAACTGGGCAAAAAAATAAACACAAAGGAAGGGTATTTTTTGAGGCATGTATTAAAATCTTTTTTTTTTTTTTTAAATAGATAGATATATAGATAGATATAGAGGACTGGAACGCTGTATGCTTGTTTTCAGCTGGGGTGGAAAAGGCGATTAGATTTATTTTTATTGCTTTGGACACTGTTTAAACAATTCTTAGTGCTCATCATTTCAAAATCAATATATAAAAATCTTCCAACTTGCCATGGACTTTGAGCCTGATTCCAAGATGTGCTGAGTGCTTTCAAGAATCAGTTGCTGCCTTCCATTGATTCCAATGCTTATCACTTCACAGGATCAGACCCTTAGGCCCGCAGTGAGAATTAGTATTTTTCACATTTGAAAAAAAAAACTTGGTTTAAAAATAATTAAGGGCCTGATTAAGTGCCCAAAGTCAACAGGAATCCTACTGACTTCAACGGGCATTGGATAAAGCCCTAAGGCCTAGACTTTCAAAAGGTTGGATGCCTAAAGATGCAAACAGATGCCTATTGGGATTGTCAAGAGCATCTGAACAGTTATGTGCCTAACTCCCATTGGAGTCAATTAGAAAGTTTGGCACGTAACCCACTCAGGCACTTTTGAAAATCCTACGAGGAGCATATCTGCATCTTTAGGCAACTAAATACCTTTCAAAGTCTGGCCTTGAGTGTTTAGAGTTGCAAACAGTGCAATGTGTCATACAAATACTGACGTTCAGTGCTCCAGATAGACCCACACTTGACTGGGTGTATATTTGGAGCACTGCAAATCACACATTTCAGTTATGTCCACACATACAGGGTAAGAACATGGAGAGAGAGTTTGTGAGATCAAAACTTCTTTTAAAAATATCTAAATACATTTTATAAATTATTAAATGTATCCAAGCAATTTTAGTCACAACTTGCATGGGGATAAAGGCTTAAAACAAATCACCACACAATAAAATAATCACTGTATTAGGCGGGTACATCTTTTATCCTTGACTTCATTGCAATACTAACCTCATCAAACTCATCACCAAACCCAACTCGGTTTGAAATAGCTTCTGAGATCTCCTGGGCAACTGCTTGCTGTTCAGTGATATCGTCCATCAAAGAATCAATTTTGTCTAGGTCCCTAGAGAAATAGTATTTAAACTGTTTTTAAAATACACATTCTTAGACCACGTCTGCCTTGCGAAAACCTAATCTGAAAAGGTTCTGGTCCCTTTATTAATAAAAACTCTGAATACAGAAAGTCTCCAATTTAAGGCGCCAATTCAGCAAGGTACTAAGCACATGCCGATCTTTAAGCATGTGAGGAGTTGACAAGTCAAACATGGCAGATGTTAGTCCCGACCCTTAATGCACTACAGTGGTGGGGTGGGGGTGGAGTATAAGACCTCATATTGAATAGAACTGATTTTACTGCAACAGGCTTTAAGCACATGAATAGTTTTGCTAAACTGGGGTTGAATTAGAACACCTTTAAAAATCTGAATTACACAGCCATTTAGAGACTTAGGAGAGAAGAGTCCATATTGCTCCTCTAAGTGCTATTCTTCTGTTGCTCTCTCTGCCCTCAGCACCTCCCAAAGGCAATTCAGACCTAATAATAACATCCCTGTGCACTTCGTAGGACGGTAGGGCAACCTTTCAGATTTGCTGTTGAGACAAGCTATTTTTCTTCCAAATATAACATTCCACTATCGCGAGCGTTCCCCAAACATTAAACATTAACAAAAACAAAATCAGAACCAGGTGTCTCAGTGAAACTAAAACATTTAATCCATACAGTCAGAGGGTGAGTTTTACAGCACTGAACCCCCTACTATGGAAGTGGACAGGATGCACTTACATATTTTCATGCACTTTTTTCATTGCTTGTGCAGCATAGCCCATATTCTTGAACACTTCTGTGTTGGTGTGGGAATTTTCCAACGCTTCCCGCTGGAACTCAATGGTGGAGAGTGTCCCATCAATTTGGCTCAACTGTTTCTCATACCTCTTTTTTCTCTTCAGGGCTTGTAATGCAGCTATTGTGTAACCAGAAGGGACAGTTAACTGTCTTTTCAGACTGAAATGCACATACGAGATTCAGTGACAGTGAACAGTGTAAATGGAACAAAGTATAATTTAGGAGACGCTGAGTTAAGCATTCACATTCTCTTGCCTTATTTTAAGCTGTTATCTATAAGCACTGGCCCATAAACAGAGGGAAAACAGGACCTACTCCATAAAAGGCACTGCTCCGTGGTCTGCCTGCCTGGTCTGCTATTGCACGAATTTACCCTGTGGAAATAGGTTAGCACCTCTTGTGCATCAGAGAGAAGCAGCATTGCCTGGAGTCCAGAGGCAGCATCTTCCTTCGCTGCAGGTGGCCCTGAGTTTCACCAGGTCAAAGCATAAAGCAGGACAAGATGGGAGGAAAAGGAGGAGCATCAGAGAGGGGCTGGAAAACAGGAAAAGGAAAAAAATAGGAGGAAGGAAGGAAAAGGAGGCTGGAAAACAGGAAAACCAAAGAAGATGGAGAAAGAAACTATCACATCACTGCTGGCGTCTGTCAGTGATGCTCCTTGAAAGTCACATTCCAGAATTGGCAAGTAGCAGGAGCAATAGAAATCCAGAGTCACTTAGCCAAATAGGTTTCAGAGTAGCAGCCGTGTTAGTCTGTATCCGCAAAAAGACCAGGAGTACTTGTGGCACCTTAGAGACTAACAAATTTATTAGAGCATAAGCTTTCGTGGGCTACAACCCACTTCTTCGGATGCATATAAAGACTGGGAATGGCTGAGCCATTACAAACATTGAATCTATCTCCCCTTGTAAGTATTTTCACACTTGCTTCTTATCAAACTGTCTGTACTGAGCTATCTTGATTATCACTTCAAAAGTTTTTTTTTCTCTTACTTAATTGGCCTCTCAGAGTTGGTAAGACAACTCCCACCTGTTCATGCTCTCTGTATGTGTGTATATATATCTCCTCAATATATGTTTCACTCTATATGCATCCGAAGAAGTGGGTTGTAGCCCACAAAAGCTTATGCTCTAATAAATTTGTTAGTCTCTAAGGTGCCACAAGTACTCCTGTTCTTTTAGCCAAATAGGTCAGTTAGCTGGGAGGGCAGAGTCAGATTTCTTTGGGGCTCAACATGCTTTAGATGGATCTATTTGTCAAAAAAAAACTGTTGTAGGGGCCAATCCCTGACCCTTACATCAAGGCCACCAGCAAGGTTCAGTCACTGCCTACTATCTCTGTGACTCAGCAGAAATAATATAGCAACAAACAGGATTTTTCAGTGGGAGCACAGCAGCATAAAGATACCATAAGGCATAAGCAAAACTCACACAAGAAAAGATGGCCTATGCTGGGGTTGAGGAGGGGTTTCATTCAAGCCCTGGGTGTGGACAGCTGTCTTCCCACAGGTATTCTCCCACTTCTGTCTTTCCAGCAGGCTAGTTTGCCCCTTTAAGAACAGACATTGGGGGATTTATCAGACACAGCTGGGAAGGGGTCAAGTTATCCCTATAAAGGGCTGAGAGAGTTCAGTTGAAGGGAGATCTTCTGGAGGGAGGTTAGCTCCTGAGACTGGCCCTGGAGCAGAGAGAGGCACCTGCAGCCTGTGTTGCTCAGGGAAAGGGTCTTGGGTGTGGTGTTAGTCCTGCCTGGGTTGGGAAAACAACCAACAGCCCTACACAGCCCTTCCTCATAGGCACTTATGCCAGGAAAGGGATGGAGTTAACTCCTTGTGTATTATGGACCAAGTGATACTCCTGCACCCTGTCACACTCTTCTTTCTTTCTTCCTTCTCGCTCATATCTCATTTTTGAAGCTGCTGCAGGACTAGAAGCTGACTGTAACACTGCATGTCACTGGAGCTATAACTAGCCTGACTTATCGCCATATTTGGGGTCAGGAAGGAATTTTCCTCCAGGGCAGATTGGCAGAGGCCCTGGGGTTTTTTCGCCTTCTTCTGCAGCGTGGGGCACGCGTCACTTGCTGGAGGATTCTCTGCACCTTGAAGTCTTTAAACCATGATTTGAGGACTTCAGTAGCTCAGACCTAGGTTAAGGGTTTGTTGCGGGAGTGGGTGGGTGAGATTCCGTGGCCTGAGTTGTGCAGGTGGTCAGACTAGACGATCATAATGGTCCCTTCTTACCTTAAAGTCTCTGACTCTATGACGACTGAGAAGGTTATCTATTGTGCTTCATTCAGACTGCCTGTCTGTGATAATGCTGATTCTAGATACTGTGGCACCTACACCCACAGATGAAGCCAGGCCCCTTACATAGGTGCAGAACAGTCACCATGTGTGGAAGTGCACTGAAATGCACTGTGTTTTACTGATGAATGCCTTGCACTGTGCCTTATCAGTTGTACGAGGACAAGTGTTTAGGTAGATTCTGAAATACAAAATATCTTGCAGTGCCGCCAGCAAAGTGTTTTGGGAGGAGGAAATTGTAGTTACAACATCCCACCACTCAAAAGTACCCAAAACTGGAATGTTCAAATTCAAGATCCACACAGTCTTGCTAGGCTGGTCCAGTGACTACAAATGTACTGAACTGGGATAATGTGTCTCAGCTGACATTATATTAAAGAAAACCTTTGACAGTCAGAACCAGAATTTCCACAACCTACGTACATACTATTTCAACTTCACTCTGAATCTCCCCCCCCCCACACGCATGCATTTTTCATGCTGTTTTACTGCCCTCTGCTCCCAAAGTGCAAAGCACTTCTGCTCTCCTGCTTCAAAATCACTCACTCAACCCTTTTTAGGGGCTACTTAATCATGGATTCACAGTTTTAAGGCCAGAAGGGTATTCTAACTTCCTGCATAACATAGACAGCTTTCAACTGCTCTGGATAAAAGATTTTTCGCTATATCAATGTATTTTATGGTGCCATGTGGCAGAAACGTATGTATGAATTTGGGGGAAATGTCTGTTGTGAGGGAATGTAAATTAATAAGACAAAAAAGGCATTTTTGAGCTGTGAAGCTTAAAAATGGTGTTAGGGTGCCCATATTTCCCCATGCTGAATATGGGACACATGGTAAAATTACTCTTATTCAAGTGAGTTCAATGCCAATCAATTGTACAAATGTTCAAATTATCATCAAGTTGACTGAGCCGCTGTAAAAAAGCTGCATAGTTGGATTCTTTTTATTTACCTTCTTATCTTTAAGACTTTAGGGTTCACGCAGAGAGGGGTAACACACCCCCTACTCCACCACACATCTGGGGAGCAGTGACACACACACCCGTACACCTCTCTCACATGGGAGGGGTGACCAACCAACCTGACCTTCCCTGCCCAGCACTCTCCACCCTCTATGCCTGACTCGGCCCCCAGGACAGACCTACCTCTCCTGGTACCTGGCACCGCCTCTTCCTAAGGCAACACGTGGGGGGGAGGGGGCATGCAGGGCCGCACGCAGGGCCACACACAGATTTCTGCCAGGGTTCACACCAGAATGTGGCCAGCAGCAGCCTTTTGGCCCTGTGTGGGAGGGAAGGGACAGGAGCTGCTTCCAGCTGCAAGGAAGGAGGAAGGGGTGAAGGGATGACCTGGCCTGTGTCTTTGCAGAGTTCATCTCTCCCTCCTCGACCCCTGTGGCTGGAAGCAGCTTGTCCCTACCTGCCCGCACAGCGTCAGAAGGCTGCTAACACCTCCAGGCTTCTGCTGGACACGGACATAACCCAGCCACCGCCGGTCACAGCACAGGCAGGAAGGGGTTAATCCAGTGGTGGGCAAACTATGGCCACTGGGCTACATCCGGCCCGCCAGCTGATTTAATCTGGCCCTTGAGCTCCTGCTGGGGAGTGGGATCTGGGGCTTGCCCCGCTCCCACACTCCAGCCGGGGAGCGGGGTTGGGGGCCGCTCTGCATGCACGAGCTGCAGCTCCACATGGCTCCCGGAAATAGCGGCATGTCCCCCCTCCAGCTCCTACGCGTAGGGGAAGCCAGGGGGCTCCACACTCTGCCCCCGCAGCTCCCATTGGCCTGGAACTGCGGCTAATGGGAGCTGCAGAGGCGGTGCCTGCGTACGGGCAGCGTGCAGAGCCGTCTTGCCACACCTGTGTAGGAGCTGGAGGAGGGACATGCTGCTGCTTCCAGGAGCTGCTTGATGTAAGCGCAGCCTGGAGCTTGCACCCCTGAGCCCCTCCCATGCCCCAACCCTGATCCCACTCCGACCCTCCAAACCCCTCGATCCCAGCCCGGAGCATCCTCCTACACCCCAAACCCCTCATCCCTAACCCCACCCCGTAGCCCACACCTCCAGCCAGAGCTCTCACCCCCACCATAACCATACCCCACCCCAGCCCAGTGCTCCCTCCCACACCCTGAACGCCTCATTTCTGGCCCCACCCCCAGCCAGAACCCTCACCCCCTCTTGCGCCCCAACCGCAATTTTGTGAGCATTCCATACCCAGATGTGGCCCTCGGGCCAAAAAGTTTGCCCACTTTTTAGGTTAAGCCCTAAGGATGCATTGTGCACCAGGGCCCAGGGAACCTGACTGCAAGAGCTTCAGCAAACCTGGCCAGAGAGAGGTGGCTCAGCAGGGGAAGGTGCCTAGGGGCCGGAACAGCCCTGTACTCCCTGGGAGCAAGACCCAGAGTGGGGTGAAGAGGGTGCTAAGGCCCTGTCCGGGGGGGCTGTTGTGGAGCCTGCAGGTTCCCCCCATCCCACTACTCCAGAGCTTAGCTGAGGGGGCAGAGAGATTTCCCTGTGCCAGCGCTGTGTGGGACTTTGGCACATGCAAGGCTTGGCTCCTCCTGGCCAGCACCCCCAGGCCAGAGGGTCTTGGGCTTTTCCAGGGCACCGACCCAGCCAGACGCAGTGGGGGAAAGGAGGAGTCTGCCCGCCAGGCTGTTGGTGAACTGAGCGCTTTGATCAGGGGCTAGTTCTCCATACAGTGCTGGGAGTGGGACGCGCCCCACCAGGAGGGGATATGGAGGACCCAGGTGGGGTGAAGGGAAAAGGCAGGGAGAGGAGAGCCAGAGGGGAAGCATGTAAAGGGCTGATGGGTGGGCAGCAGAGGCAACACATAACCAGCCACCGCCTGGCGCCTGCCCGCACTCACCAACCACAGCAGCTTGAAGCCAGTGCCAGCTGGAAACAGAATCAGGGGCGGGCCCCTGCTGGCCGAGAGCTGGCACGCAGCAGTGGCTGCATTAACAGACCAGCAGGGGGAGTGGCTGGCCCTACACCTTGCATCTTCGCCCCACCACCAACCTTGCACACCCACCCCCATCATTGGCCACCAGACCCCCCCCCCCACCGCTGGTGGGCAGGGAGCTGGCAAGCAGGGATCCAGCCAGCAGCAGGACCGGCCCGTACTGGCGGGGGGGGGGGGGGGGCAAGAGGGAGGGGGACAGGGGCAGAGACAGAAAATATGGGATAATTTGCCCATTTTTAAGAAAGGATACCTGCAGGAGGGCTTAAATATAGGACTGTCCCTTTAAAAACAGGACATCTGATCACCCTAGTATTAGTTACTGTTCATAGACACTATGGATTAGCTGTATATGCAGAGCAGTAATTTTTGAAATCCAGAAGGTTCTGGGTTGAAGTTGGAGGTGAACTCCTTCCAAGTAGAAACCGCAAGAGAGAATTCTTTATTTTTCACATATTTAGCTGCCTGCCTTTATAAATGTAACACACCATCTTTATTAACTCACTGAGTTTAGCTTTCCCACTATGCACTTACGGAATGTATCACTTTGTAACAAATCAATTTATTCACCTCTTCCACATTACCCAAGAGATACTGTGACAGTGCACCCCATAAGGCTTTATGGAAATATGCTTATGAATGTATATATGACATAACTGGAACATGTTTTATGCTACATATGCCATGTAACATATCTATGTAAAGGTTATGATCTACTGAATATATTTATTCTATTTGAATACAATGACACATGCATACAAAGTTATGAATATTGGCTATATATTTTTAAATTAATTGATTTTAAATAGCCTTAGTAAAGCATTTGGTCAGCTTCTTGAGAGAGAAAGGAATGTGCAAATTAAGTGTCCAGTCAAGAAACACTTAACGAACAATGGATCTCTGAAGTCTCCAATCCACGTAAGAGTCTTCCTGGAGACATTCAAGATAGCATGTGGGCAATGGCTGCTGCCTGTAAAAACTGAGGCATGCATGGACATGTGACTTGCCCATGTTACTCAAACTCCATCTTGGAGCTGGACTTCGCATAGGAAAGAGGAGGGGGGTCTCCACCCACAAAAGAAAGTCTATTTAAGCCCATGGGAGACCCCTCCATTTTGTCTTCAGCTGGCTCAAGAGATAGCCGTTCCACCTCCAAAGGATGCCTGGAAGAAACTGAAACAAAGGACAATAACCGCACGGGGTGAGAGTGATTACTGGACCCAGACTAGAAGGAGACTAGTCTGTAAAAGGAAGCTTACTGGAATTCCTCTGAGGGTGAGGTTTTTATCTGTATTCAGTTTTCTTACTGTATTAGGCTTAGACTTGCATGTTTTGTTTTATTTTGTTTGGTAATTCACTTTGTTCTGTCTGCTATTACTTGGAACCACTTAAATCCTACTTTCTGTATTTAATAAAATCACTTATTAATTAACCCAGAGTTAACCCTGAGGGGGGGCAAACAGCTGTGCATCTCTCTATCAGTGTTATAGAGGGCAAACAATTTATGAGTTTACCCTGTATAAGCTTTAAACAGGGTAAAACGGATTTATTTGGGGTTTGGATTCCATTGGGAGTTTAACACTCAGATGCCCAAGACAGGAACACTTCTTAAGCTGCTTTCAATTAAGCTTGCAGTTTGTGGGACATGGTTCAGACTTGAGTCTGTGTTTGTGGCCGGCAAGCATGTTTGGCACAGCCAGGCAGGGCTCTAGAGTCCCAGGCTGGCAGGGAAAGCTTGGGCAGTAGTAGTCTTGCACATCAGTTGGCAGCCCCAAGGGGGTTTCTGTGATCCAGCCCATCACATATACAACATTCCCATCAGGGCCGGCTCCAGGGTTTTGGCCGCCCCAAGCAGCCAAACAAAACAAACACAAAAACAAAAACAAAAAAAAAAGCCGCGATCGCAAGGTAAGCTGGTGCCTGGAACCGGCCCTGATTCCCATGCTCCCACTTGATTAACCCATATTTGTGAACTGAATGCCACATTTGCTAGTTATCACATTGCCCAGTATTATGTGATCATGTACATAAGAGGCAGTATCGCAATACATAAAGGCAAGGGAGTTAAAGCTTCCCTGTGAATCTCAGATTTGAATTTCTAAATTTCGTAGGTTCCAAGTCTCAGATATAATGTTCAATTGATTTAGGGGTTTTTTTTTTTCTTATTGCATAGACATATGACTCCTTAAACATTTGTAACTGTGTTACAAGTAGATGGTAGAATTGTATTGAAATTCTTCTCAGAAATGCTACTGTATAATAAATAACCCAGCTGTAAAGGAATAAATGACATCAAAAAGCAAAGAAAGTGAGCAGAGGAGATAAACTTACTTCACAGAATGAGACTGAAAAAGGATGTTCTCCATTCCAAAGATTTCAGAAAAAGAATAGAGCCAGGCAGGAAGACTCAGAGTATAATCTGAGAAAATAAATGTAACACCAATTTAACCAGGAACAGAACCATGTTTTCTTCAGGAAACAACAAGCTTACATTAACACTAATTTCAGAGTGGTACCTGTGTTAGTCTGTATCAGCAAAAACAACAAGGAGTCCTTGTGGCACCTTAGAGACTAACACATAATTTGGGCATAAAGCTTTTGTGGGCTAAAACCCACTTCATCAGATGCATGGAGTGAAAAATACAGTAAGCAGTATATATATACACAGCACATGAAAAGATGGGAGTTGCCTTACCAAGTGGGGGAAGTCAGTGCTAAGGAGGCCAATTCAATTAAGGTGGAAGTGGCCTATTCTCAACAGTTGACAAGAAGGGGTGAATATCAAGAAAGGGAAAATTACTTTTGTAGTGCTAACAAGGCCAATGCAATCAAGGTGGATGACCATTTCCAACAGTTGACAAGAAGGTGTGAGTATCAGCAGAGGGAAAATTACTTTTTGTAGTGACCCATCCACTCCCAGTCTTTATTCAGGCCTAATTTGATGGTGTCCAGTTTGTAAATTAATTCCAATTCTGCAGTTTCTCATTGAAGTCTGTTTTTGAAGTTTTTTTGTTGAAGAATTGCCACTTTTAAGTCTGTTATTGAGTGTCCAGGGAGATTGAAGTGCTCTCCTACTGGTTTTTGAATGTTACAATTCTTAATGTCTGAGACAGAGTGAATGGGTCACTACAAAAAGTAATTTTCCCTCTGCTGATACTCACACCTTCTTGTCAACCGTTGGAAATGGCTGACGTCCACCTTAATTGAATTGGCCCCCCACTTGGTAAGGCAACTCCCATCTTTTCATGTGCTGTGTGTGTGTGTGTATACACACACACACACACACACACTGCTTACTGTATTTTTCACTCCATGCATCTGATGAAGTGGGTTTTAGCCCACAAAAGCTTATGCCCAAATAATTTGTTAGTCTCTAAGGTGCCACAAGGACTCCTTGTTGTGTTAATACTAGTCTGCTCCTAAGAAGTTCTGAGCACCTGCAGCTCCCAGTGAAGTGACTGGCAGCTACCAGGGCTCAGAAGCTCTCAAAATCAGGTGCATTACGCTTCAGCCTGAGTGTGGCTCAGCAGAGAATCTCCTGAGGTGTCAGGAATCACTTGGCCTGTCTAGCTATACTACTTATAGGGTCTCCATTACCGTACTATCAGAGCACTTTGCAGTCTTGATTGCATTTATCTTCACACACCCTTATGAGATAGGGAAGTGCTGTTATCTAGAGCTGCGTGAATAATGGATTTTTCAGTTCATGGGTAATTGCAGGGAAAAAAAGGAAGATTTTGGATCAAACCAAAAATGAAATTTTTCAACATTTTCAGCACAATGGAAAATAAATATGTATGTTTCTGGTCAAATAAAATGTTTTGTTCTAACAAAAGTTACTGCTAACACTGCTTTGATTTCATCCATTTTAAAATTATTTTGTTGTTTAAGAAAATTAAAAGAAACTCCAAAACAAAGTTGTTTTGAACCAAAAAACTAAAAAAACCACTTCATTGTGAAAATGTCAAAACATTTTTTTGTTAAACCTTTTGCCCCTAGTGAGTAGCAATGCAACGAATGAGGGAAACTGAGGCATACACAAACTTCATAAAAATATTACAGAAAATTTCTCTATCAGACTAGATATTTGGCACAAATTTGTCTATCCTTAGGGCTTTCAAATTAAGAGGTATGTTAGGCGGTGAGCAACGTCTGCCTCCCACAAGATCTGTTCTGTAAGAGTACTGATTAATTTAGCTATCTTTTACCCAGTGGGTCAGATTTTAATCTCACACTGGTGTGAATAAGGAGTAACTTGAGAAGCCAATGGAATGACACCAGTGTAAGTGACATCAGGATCAGGCCCATAATTCTTAAAAGCTTGTGGGAGAAGATTGTGTGTATTTGTTACAAATAGCACATGAAAATTCTGGGCCTGATTCTTAAAAAAAAAAAAAAAAAAAAAGAACTAGGAATACTGGCTGTAACGTATGGTACAGTAAGGGTGCTGGGGAAGTTTCCCCATACAGCTCTGCCAATCCACTTCAATTTTCATCTGACATACTCCCTGCTATTGAAATGATGGACTTGTTTAGTGGTAACATGAAACTGTTGCATCATTGTTCAGCGTCAGTAACCTTATGACAACTAAGTCATTTACAAGGAATGTCAAAACACCAGGCATGCCCAAATGCATCAACACCACATTTGCGGCAGGCTCTATTAGTAATGTCCTAAGATTGTTGTTATCCCATGCCTCTACCTAGGGTTTGTCATCACTAATCTGCTGTATGACTTTTGACGTTCTAGCTAAACTTTGTTCCTGGTCACAAGAGAAGATTATTCCCTTTTTACGTGTTCAATTTCTTTTCAATCAATTCTTAGTCTTCATGGAAGGTGCCAGATTGAGACCACAATCTAATTAAATAAATGCAGCCCAGGCAGCAGCTTTGCAGACTTCCCCAGCCTACCTCACCAATGGATCTCAACTCTGAACTGGAGGGATCACCTCTAGCCAGGAGAAGGTTGTTTCATTCTATATGCTCATTCAGTCCTTGGTTTCTCTGCTGAAATTGTAGGCTAATGGTGGTTTTTGTGAAACCACTCCACAAAACACTGCACAGAGAACACCAATGCATTCATGTGGGCAAGCACATCACCATCAAGTAATAACCACTTTTGGCCACTCCTGACCTGCGGCTGGGTTTGAACTGCTGATATAGAAGTATGAAGAGAATACAATGGTAATCGACTTGGTGATTGGAACTTGCATCTTTCCAATAACTTCACCTTCCTCCCCTCTCTCAAACCTATTCAATTTCTAAAATTATATTTTAGATCACTTTCTATCCTTTCAATTTCTTTGGTTCTCTCAGAGTGCTGAGAAAAAAGAAAAAGAAAAAAAAAGGCCAGACCACAGCAGGGGTCAATAGGTGTAGTGCAAATTGACTCAAGTCAATGGAGCTAACTGAGGATGTGGCACAATGTGTCTGCAAAGAAATTCAGTACAAACAGGTGATCGTATATGGTGCACAGAGAGATTGCAAAGCTGTTGTGGAAGGAAACAAAGCTTGTAATGAAAGCACCAACACAAAGAATTCCAAAAAGTTGCACTTGTATCCTGGCCAGAGAGAAAACCCCTACAGTTAGTGTAGCTGCAATGAGATATTAACGTGGAAAGGTGGAAGTCATTTATGACTACATTTGTAGCTACTTTCAGACTAAGATGCAGGAATTAGTTGTATTCTCAACAATTATCAGTGAGGAAGACGACAGATTCTAATAGCTTTCTATTTGCGTAGCTATTTTATTATAGTTCTTAAGTCACATTTCTTGGGCTGGCTGATGTTATGCAAAGTCTTCTCAGGAACCCTTTGAGTTCATGAAGAACTGGGGCCTGAATGGGACCTCACTAATGTTAGTGTAGCTAGGCTCAGACTCACGCACCTGGAATCTAATGAGGTCATTCCTGTTCAGCCAGTATGCATTCTGTATGGGATGTCCAAAATTCTGCAGTGTACATCCTACTCCTGTCTCAGACACTCCTATTTTAGGTACATAAAGCCTCTCAGATCATGCAATTACAAATGAAATTGTCCCAAATGCCCACCTCCCCTCCCCCAAAGTATTAACCCCAGCTAAGCAAAGTAAAATCAAACTTGTACTCACTCAGTTTCTTATA
>NW_020664409.1:65211889-65225477 GCF_002925995.2 Terrapene triunguis | reverse complement strand
CACCCAAACTCCCTCCCAGTGCCCGTCCCCTGCACCCCCTCCTGCACTCTAACTCCCTCCCAGAACCCACCCCCTGCATCCCAACCCCCTGCCCCAGCACAGACCCTGCACCCAAACTCCCTCCCAGTGCCTGTCCCCCGCACCCAAACCCTCTACCCCAGCCCAGAGCCCGCTGCACCTCAGTTCCTTCCCAGAGCCCATCCCCTGTACCCCCACCTCCAGTCCAGAGCCCACCTCCCACCCCCAAACACCCTCCCAGAGTCCTTCCCCCTCCTCAAACTCCCTCCCAGAGCCTTAGGCAGGGGGCAGGACTTGGACCTATTCTGGGCACCACCAAAAATTATACAAACCTGCCACCCCTGCCTGGGGATACACAGAGGTCTTCCAGAGGGTACATCAACTCATCTAAATACTAGCCTAGGTTTACAACAGGCTGCATAAAAAACAATAGCTAAGTCAGTACAAACTAAAATTCCATACAGACAAAATGAGAAAGTAAGCAATTTTTCAGTAATAGTGTACTGTGACATTTTTAGGTCTGATTTTGTAAGCAAATAGTTTTTAAGTGAGGTGAAATTTGGGATACACAAGACAAATCAGACTCCTGAAAGGGATACAGTAGTCTGGAAAGATTGAGAACCACTGATTTACAGTATCTCGGTCCTTTGTGCAAGGTTCTATTGTGTTGACTTAACTCACTTTCCTGTTATTCTTATACAGTTATCTACCTAGTAGTCCTTTTTAATTAAAATCTTTAACTCTTGATAATCCTTAGAGAAAAGTACAGTAAACCTAAAGCACAGCTGACTACCCTTAATAAGCAGCCTTCTATGAGACTTCTCCAAAGTATCCTCCTATATATTTAAATTACATGACATTAGCCTTTAAATTATTCATCAGTAGAAAGATCAAGTAAAGGGGAAACCCCACCACTGAGATTGCCTACTAGCATAGCACAATTTTAGTGGTATATTAAATTTCAGATCTAAAAAGATCTTGTCAAATCCAAAAGCTTGTCTCTCTCACCAACAGAAGTTGTTCCAATAAAAGATATTACCTCACCCACCTTGTTTCTCTAATATCCTGGGACCAACACAGCTACAACAACACTGCATACAATATTGCCTCTCATGATATTTGGGGAAGGGGGAACGTGTTTCAAGGCAGTGGTCCTGTACTGAAGATTACTTTATAATTTCAGCACCATAGTTGGCTCAAACAGTTAAAAATCCCATCACTGAGCTGTTAAAAGTGGACTTCTGAGCTAAAACACTGGCGTTTAAAGGGGCTAAAATCTCTGACAAAACAGCTTGTTGCAACTCTAGTCAACTTATTGCTAAGGGTGCTCAGATTTCCCTGCTTTTGAAATTCAATTATTTATCAAGACAACAGAAGGCCTACTCCTGCACTCTCAGAAATTAATGGGATTTTTTTCACTGACTTCAATAGGAGCAGGATCAAGCCATACTATCCCGCTGCCACAATGCTGATTTCTTCCCACAGCTAAAGGAAGAAAGATGGTTAGTGATTAAGGCTCTGTGTTGAGAAATGTGGGGTCATTTCCGAGTTCTACCATAGACTTACTATCATTTAATCCGTTTATATACATCTGTAAATGTTTCCCCAACTTCCCCGTAGTGTTGTAAGAATAAATCCATAAATAGTGGGGTGATGCTCAGGTACTTCAGCAATGGAGGCTACTATTTTTCTGCTGCACGGTTGGTGCTTTATTTCACCTCCCTAAGGCCAGACTGTGCTGCTCTTATTTATGTTGAGCAATCCTTTGCACCACAAGTACGTCCCACTGATGTCAACAGAATGTAGGGTGCAAAGTACTATTCGATATTCATAAAGACATCACAATCTGGCCCACAGTTAATAAGTTATTTAAGGGCAAGATAATTTAATTATTGTGAGCATGGAACAGATTAAGCTGAAAAGCATTGATTACACAAAGCTTTTCTTGTACAGCACTAGTGTACAAACATGAAAACACACCTCCTCTGACTTCACACACCCAAAAATGTTTACTGTTTAGCTGGAGAGGCTCTAGGAAGTCATAAAAGAAATCAAACACCATGTACATGCAGGTTTAAAAATAGATTAGACTCTAGCATGAGCCAATACTCTCCTACAAGACCTTCCATCTTGCCTTTTTTTTCTCTGTACCAAAATATGGCATATAAAAAGGAATACAATGAAGATTGATACATAGTTGGTCTCTACATGGAAGTATTTAAACTCATGCAGGATATTAAACATTTAAAATGCCATGTTGATGGATAAACTAAAATGAACCTATCCCTGTGCTGCCCTATATATATACACACACACACTCCAAAAGAGAGAGAATTACACCCAAATTCATCTGCTTCTGGTGGTGTAATGTGCAATACAGACATAGCTTTCCATTCAAACAAGCTGACATGCCTAGCAGGCATTGACACTGAAAGCCAGTGATCTCTCTGCATCGCACTGCCCTACAAAGACCACCAATGCCAGGAAGCAGCACGGGCCGGAGAATAGCAGCTGGCTACGTTTCCCCTCACCGCCAACTTCCCAGCACCTGCTGTACAGGTCCCAACAGGTGCACAGCGGCCGCTTTTGCAGGCCCCCCGTGGGGGCGGGCTGGCCAGTGACGGCGGGGCGTGGGGGCGCTGGCCAGGGGAGCCGGGGCGGTGGCTCTGTGCGTAGGGGGAAGCCCGCAGGGGGCGGGGGCTGGGCTCACCTCGCTTGTTCCTGGTGCCGTGCTGCTTGGCCGCGGCCAGCTCCCTCTGGATCCTGGTCTCCAGATACTCCTGCTTCTTGGTGAGCATCTCCTCGGTCTCCCGCAGCCGGGCTAAGGCCTCCTGGGGCGTGGGGCCCGCGCGCCCCTTGGCGCGCCCGGGGCCGCCGCCCTTGAACAGCTTGCCGAGCTTACTCATGGCGACGCGGGGGCAGTGGCGGTCCGGGCTCGGCGCTGCAGCCCCTGGGGGTCGCTCAGCGAGCCGCCAGCGGCCCGGGCATTTCCCGACTGGCCGGCCTGAGCAGCGCTGGGAGGAGGCGGAAGCTGCTAGGCAGGGAGGCGGGGGGACCACGTGACGCTCCCCACACCTGGGCCAGGTGTCACCGGAGACTCCGCCTCCTCTGAGCCCTTTGGACCCTCTCTGCGCATGCGCCTCCGGGAGGCGGCTGCCCAGGGTGATCCCCTGCCCGGCTGCTTCTTCCCCTGGCCCCAGTCAGCTGACCCCAAGCGGGACCATCGACGGCGATCGCTCTGCCCCAGGCCAGAGTCCCCCATCTCCAGCTGTTACTGGGGGGCTCACCCTGCCTGCACTAGCCTGGTTCAGTTATGTTCCCCTCCATCGCCAGCGCCCTGGACGGTAAAAAGGAGCTGGAACCCCAGCCTGAGGCATCACCTCTCCCATTGCTCGCTCCTTCGCAATCCCTGTGCAAGACAGATGGGCAATTAGTGGGGGGAAGGGGTCAGAGAGCTGAGCGGAAGAGGGGATGGGCAGATAAGAAGCCCTCAGTGGTGAAATAACAGGTTAAGGACTATTTAGAAAAGCTGGACATACACAAGTCTAGGGGCCGGATGCACTGCATCCGTAGGCGCTGGGGGAGTTGGCTGATATGATTGCAGAGCTATTGGCCATTATCTTTGATAACTCATGGTGATCGGGGGAGGTCCCAGACAACTGGAAAAAGGCAAATACAGTGCCCATCTTTAAAAAAAGGGAAGAAAGAGAACCCGGTCAGTCCCACCTCAGTTCCTGGAAAAATCATGGAGCAGGTCATCAAGGAATCCATTTTGAAGCACTTGGAGGAGAGGAAGGTGATCAGGAACAGTCAGCATGGATTCACCAAGGGCAAGTCATGCCTGACCAACCTTATTGCCTTCTATGATGAGATAACTGGCTCTGTGGATATGGGGAAAGCAATGGACGTGATATACCTTGACTTTAGCAAAACTTTTGATACGGTCTCCCACAGTATTCTTCCCAGCAAGTTAAAAAAGTATGGATTGTATGAATGGACTATAAGGTGGATAGAAAGCTAGCTAGATCGTCGGGCTCAAAGGGTAGTGATCCCTCAATGTCTAGTTGGTAGCTGGTATCAAGCAGAGTGCCCCAGGGGTCGGTCCTGGGGCCAGTTTTGTTCAACATCTTCATTAATGATTTGGATGATGGGATGGATTGCACCCTCAGCAAGTTCACGGGTGACACTAAGCTGGGGGGAGAGGTAGATATGCTGGAGGGTAAGGATAGGGTCCAGAGTGACCTAGACAAATTGGAGGGTTGGGCCAAAAGAAATTTGATGAGGTTCAACAAAGACAAGTTCAGAGTCCTGCATTTAGGACAGAAGAATCCCATGCACGGCTACAGGCTGGGGACCGACTGGGTAAGTGGTAGTTCTGCAGAAAAGGACCTGGAGATTACAGTGGACGAGAAGCTAGATATGAATCAACAGTGTGCCCTTGTTGCCAAGAAGGCTAACGGCATATTGGGCTACATTAGTAGGAGCATTGCCAGCAGATTGAGGGAAGTGATAATTCCCCTCTATTCGGCACTGGTGAGGCCACATCTGGAGTATTGCGTCCAGTTTTGGGGCCCCCACTACAGAAAGGATGTGAACAAATTGGAGAGAGTCCAGTGGAGGGCAATGGAAATGATTAGGGGGCTGGGGCACATGGCTTATGAGGAGAAGCTGAGGGAACTGGACTTATTTAGTCTGCAGAAGAGAAGAGTGAGGGGGGATTTGATAGCAGCCTTCAACTACCTGAAGGGGGGTTCCAAAGAGGATGGAGCTCAGCTGTTCTTAGTGGTGGCAGATACAGAACAAGGAGCAATGGTCTCAAGTTGCAGTGGGGAAGGTCTAAGTTGGACATTAGGTAAAACTATTTCACTCGGAGGGTGGTGAAGCACTGGAATGGGTTACCTAGGGAGGTGGTGGAATCTCCATCCTTAGAGGTTTTTAAGGCCCGGCTTGACAAAGCCCTGGCTGGGATGATTTAGTTGGGGCTGGTCCTGCTTTGAGCAGGGGGTTGGACTAGATGACGTCCTGAGGTCTCTTCCAACCCTGATATTCTATGATAAGAAGCTGAGGAGGAGTAATAACAGGTGAGGGGGTGGATGAGCAGGAAGAGGGGCATTGGGAGAAAGTTGCTAATGTTGGTTGGATGTATTCCTGGACATAATGACACATGACAATCCTTAATTAAAGATTTATTTAATTCCCAGAGATGCCAGGACAATATGTACATGCATATGGGCTGGAAGAGCACAGTGGGGGGCTGTATGCACATACATATAGGGCTTGAGGAGCAGACTAGGAAGGTGGAGGGAACAGAAGAGCAGACCAACCCTGGGTGCAGAGAGATGGACAACAGCTGCCTCTGCACCTGATGGGGGCTGGCAAGCAGATCAGTGGATTAACCATGGGTTCTAAAATGGTGCTGAACACAGTTTGCCTTTGGTTATGCTTGCAGTTAAACCATGTTCAGCAACTTTTCAGCTGCACTCATTGCTGACCCCTGGATAGTTTTCACAGTGTAGAGTACAGATGGCACAGGGCTCCAAGTTCAGTGCTGTGCAGGCTCACCAGTTACAGTAGGCCTAGTTGTGGTGTCACACTGCTCCATCATCACACGTTTCAGCTGACCCATATGAGGAACAACCTGTGTGCATAATCCCTGTGGTCACATATGCCATGTTATACTAAAGACCTGTTAGGGAGCAGAGCTGGCACAGAGCAAAGCATCTATTTATTGTGCTCTTATCTATTCCTTTCTCATGAGCTATGCACTGATCCTTGTAGATCTGAAACATGCCTTTATTGACAGTCACACAATCTTTAATAACATTGCATAATTCGAATCTTATGCAATACAGTTATTTACTATTCACAATATTCTTCACATGCTCTTCTCTGCAGAAATAGTAGTTTTATTATTACTGAACAAAAACTTCCATTTTCACAATTTCAGACCAAAAGGGTAAAACAAAAATTAATAAAATAGAAAATAAATAAGTTTGACTTCCACAATGTTATACAATGTTACTTGAAAGGAATTTAATAACCTTATTCTTAAGGCTGTAAGTGCCCAATTCAACTTTATTCTTTACATTCCAATAACATCCATAATGTGCTAGTGTGACCGGGGTTCCACAGGAGCCTCAATGAGGTTACTCAATTAGGGTAAACTGCAAGAATGGGGCAGACAATCCCCAAAGCTGGTGGATATTCCAATATGTAGATTTACCAAGCCAGCACAAACAGCTTCTATAATACCTTACTGGTTACCCAGAAGCCAACAACACAGTTCCCTTAAAGCAACCCAGCCTCAGGCCTCCACCCAGACACCCAAGTCAAATATGATGAGGATTACTGAATATCTTATTCATCATAAGAAAGTTCTACCAATCCCAAAGGATCAGACACATTACCTGCCAGATTAAGAAATATTCCAGATCTTACCCACATACACACTTACAGCCAATCCTTATTAACTAATCTAAAATTTATTAAAAAGGAAAAGAGAGAGAGTATTGGTTAAAAGATCAGTATACATACAGACATGAGTACAGTTCTGAGATCAGATTCATAGTAGAAATGGTGAGCTTTGTAGTTGCAAAGAGTTCTTTCAGAAATAGTCTATACATTGTAGTCCAATGTTCATATTCCGGGTGATCCAGATGGGACTGGAGATCTCAGTCTTATGACTCAAGCTTCCCCTGGATAAAGCATCGAGCAGATCTGAGATAAAAAGGATCAAGACCCAAGGCTTCTTTATACAGTTCCAGGCCTTCTCTTGACAGCTCCGAGTCCTTAGGCGAACAATAGACAATCATGGAGACTTTGAAATAGACCTATTTCCTAAGCATCACCAGTAATTAGTTACAGGGATTAACATAAGGCAATTGCCTGTTTTCCACCATTCTGAGATGATTGCTATACATTTCAAAGAAAATGAATACAGTGATATCACTATATTTATAGTTAATTTAAATGTTAAGGTTTCCTTTTGATCTCTGAATTAACAGGATACAGCATAGGCAGGGACTGTTTGATTACATTGTTAACCTCTAACAATCTATATGTAAACATACAAAACACAAATATTATCTACCAATATGTCCCTAAAGGTTGAATTTGGGTCATTTAACCTGCAGGATGCTTAACCCTTTCTGGCCATGTGTCACAGCTAGGCTTTTTCCACACCCACACACAAATACACAGTCCTTCATTAAGAATCTAACTAAATAAAGCTTTCTAAAAAGTTTCTCAACAGCTTGTGCAATTTTTCATTTTCCAGCTTCATGCTGTAATGAGTGTTTTTAATAATTATGCCTATTTCTTATATAGATCAGTAGATTTCAAAGCACTTCATCTTTTAATGTATTTAGCCTTACCACACCTATATGAGGTAGGGAAACATTATTATTCCCATTTTAATGGTGGGGAAACTGAAGCACAGAGAGGCTAAGTGACTTGCCTAAGGAACACCAGAGGTGCATGATAGAGCAGGGAACTGAACACTAGTCTCCTATACCCAGGCTAGTGCCCTAACCAGCAGACCATGGTTCCCCTCAAAGGGCAAACTACACACATAGGGAACTTTTTCAGAAAGATGACCACTCTTATTTTGGTTTCACATAGCTAAATTGCCAAGAATGTATTGTTGATTCATGGATCCAATAAGAGACACAACAGGGGACAGATTAACGTGTCTGCCCTCTGACTTCAATGGAGCTCCTAATACAAATACTAGATTTGGCAGCAAGTGTTCCCGGAAGACATATGCCAGATGTTAATCATGTTGCTTAGTGCATTACTGGCATATGCTCAGCTACTATGGTGATGAGGCTGGTATAAGAACCTGAATAAAACAGAATAGGATTGGGCAAATAGATTGTAAATTGATTGGGACAGGGATTTATCAGTATTCAAAGCACCATGCACATGTAAGGTGCTCTATAAGTAAATAATAATATCCTAACTTAAAAAAAAGAGAGTTGTCCTCATTCTTTCCCTTTGCACTTATATACTTCTGAAATTAGGCCCCGTTCTGGATTCTAAATTGAAATGAAAATGTAGATGCAAAAACTGAACAATTGTCCTTATGTTAAAAAAAATGTGGATTTAATTTATAAATTGCACAAGATATTTTAATACAGTTTCACTTTTTCTGCCTCTTATCTCCATCTCTGGCAGTGTGCTTTCAATATCAGTATAAAAGTGCTTCTATATCTAAGATACACTTTGGTGTTAGGCTAGTTCCTAACTATGTGTATATACAGCAGCTAGCATAGTATGACCTTGTCCTTGGTTATGGATTTTAGACATTACTGTAATACAAATGACTAAATAAGTATTTAAAGCAGGCTTGGTAATATTTTAGTAAACAATTCAAGTCAGACAGAAATTATAATTTGTCACTGCATAGGACACAGCTGATACAAAAGTACTTTGGACACTGATTTTGAAAGAAGATTTAAACCGGAGGAGCTGCTGGCATAGGGCTGCCGGCAGCTCCATAGTCTGCTCCTTTCGCCACTGCAGTTCCTGGGAGAGCCCTGCAGTTGAGGGCTCTCCCAGGAACCACAGCGGTTAAAGGAGCAGAACGTGCAGCTCCTCCGGCATGGCTGTACCGCCCCTCGCCCTTCCACGCAGCTGCGTGCCTGTGTCTCCTGTCCGGGGTCTGTACAACAGCCCCACTAGAGGACAGGGCTGGGAGTAGTACAGCTGTGCCAGAGGAGCTGCCGGCATGGAGCCGCCCGGTGGCCCCACGTTCTGCTCCTTTTGCTGCTGCAGTTCTGGAGAGCCCTGCAGTTCAGAAGTCTCCAGTGCAGCGGGAGGCGGACAGAGCCTCCCCCACTAGGTAACGTGGGATGGATCATGGGGAGAGGAGAAGAGCATGGGGCCCTGAGCTGGGGGTGGGGCGGGGTCACATAGGGGAGGTCATATGCCTCCCCCCCTTTAGCTGGTGCAGCATACCGGTAATAAATGATTTCTACTTGCACCACTGATTATAGCCAATATTTATACACAGTGGAACAGCTTCAGCAAGAGAGCACCCCCCCCCCCACCTACTGGTTAGGGTACTTTACTGAGAAGTGAAAGACCCTTGTTCAAATCATATCAGATGCAGGGGGAGGTGCAGTTGAACCTTGGTCTCCCACATCATAGGTGAGTGCTCTAGCCACCAAGCTGGAGGTTATAAAGGAGGTACCCCCTCCTCTGGGATTTTGAATGGTCTGATCCAACAGACATGGTCTGAGCACATCTACTAGGTCAGGCCCGACAAGGAAGACAGGAGGTTGGAACACCTATCTTCCCCTACTTTGAGGATCCCTCTAGTCCTCAGGTGTCTGGATGCCCCCTGAGGTTGCAGTGACTGTGCTCAGAGGCAGAAACTTAGGCGCCTAAGGAACTTCTACAGTGAAAATTTAGGTGTCGAGCAAGTTTAGGTGACCACAGGTTTAGGCAGCAACCAAGCAGAGGTTTCGACACTTAAATCTGGGGATTAGGGACCTAAATCACTTTGGGGATCTGTTACCCCAGAAACTGACAGTACTGCAGTCAGCAATTGTGTATGTTCAGCCACTGCTGCTGAAAATAAACATCACATAGGTAGGAAAATCTTAGGCCCTGAGAGGCACGGCCACACAGCTGCATGTTTGCAGCATTGCTGTCAGAATGGGAGGATGGAATAAGAAGCGAAGGTTTAATGAAAATAGGAGCATTTGGACAGCCAACCTTGGTCTTGAGTGCTTCTGAAACCTTTTATATGTACATTTTATTATTGTTATGACTAGAACTATTTTGATAACAGAAAATGAATAGTTTTACTGAAATCAGGAGAACTGGTGACCCACTAGGAGTCACTATAGGTTATATGCTTTGTTTGAAGTCAGCGATAAAAGATTAGAGAAATGAATTTGCTTTGCAGCAGTCTGAGGAACCTTTCTTTGAGCAAGGATTTGACAGCTAAGTTCCCCAGCAGTCAGACAGAAGGAGAGGCCTCCCCAGAAGCCTGGCTGCTGATCCCTCAGAACCATTTCAAACTTTTTGGATAACTGTAAATGTTTTGAAATGCTCTAAACCCTACTGTGACAGCATACGTGTGTGCATGTGCTCGAGTTCTAATAAAAAGTAGTTTTAGGTGAAAGCACTTTTGCTTGTGCCAATTATTTATCAGAAGGATGAGTTCTGCCCCCATTGATTTATTCCTGACACTGCCTGGAGAGAAACAGTAGAAGTACCACTGCTTTCTGAAAACCCTGGGTAACAGATCTGTGCTATACTCCCTTCAGGGGAAAGTTGAAGCATACTGATAGGACTTTGGGGAAACTTACAATGACCTGTCCTGTGGGTAAACAGGATTTCTTAATGCAGATCAAGAAAGGAAACCCAATGGAGTAGTGTGATTTACCCTAGACACCACAATCACACCCCTCATTAACAAGCTCTGGCTAGGATAACCACATAGCAGAAGAGCAGGAGTTATCAGCCTGATGGATTATAAAATAAAGGGAGAAGTACAGAAAAAAGGTCTCATTTAACATAGGTGTGAAGACAAAATCTCAATCTCATAATCCTTTGAGAGCAACACTGTTGATGTTCAGGAGACCCAAAGCTTCAAGGAGCATGAAAATTCCATGGAAAGTGAGAATTTATGGTGCATGCCCTTAGGACCAGAGATATCACCACACCAAATATTTACAAAATACAAAACTGACTTGTCCAAGGTCACTCTGCAAGTTGGAATCAGTGGCCATGGTGTAGAGTATGGTGACAATTCTTAAGTCATGATACCCATGAACGTATTAAAAGTATGTGTATTACACCTAAGTGGGGTGAAACAGCAGCAGTTGAAATGCTAAAATTGGTTTAAGAGGAATAAACCTTACCTCATAAACAATTAATTTGGTGCCCTATCTCTAGGATTCATTGCCGCCAATGATGAGGGAAAGGGGTGACTCAGAGGCTGCCCTTTATCTGGTGCATATCAAGGCCATTGCAAAGAAGCTAAATGAATTCTTTGCATTGGCATTATATTTAGGTGACAAATCTGAGGAACTGTCCCAGGCTGAGGTATCAATAAAGGAGATTTTGGAACAAACTGATACATTAAACAATGATAATTCACTAGGACCAGAGACAATTCATGCCAGATTCTGAAAGAACTCAAATATTAAATTGCAGAACTACTAGCTGTGGTATGTAACCTATCACTTAAATCAGCCTCTGTACCAGATGAGTAGACGGTAGCTACTGTAATGCTGATTTTTTAAAAAGGCTCCAGAGATGATCCTGGCAGTTACAGTCCGGTAAACCTCACTTCAGTACCAGGCATATTGTTTGAAAGTATAGCAAAGAACAGAATGATCAAAACATAGATAAATAATGTTAGGAAAGAATCAACATGACTTTTGTAAAGGGAAATCACACCTCATTAGAATTCTTTGAAGTGTCAATTAGGGTGACCAAACGTCCCAATATTATCAGGACCGTCCCAGCATTAGGTGCATTGTCTTATATATGCAACAATATCCCTCCTCCCCACCCCAAAAAAGTGTCTATTTTTCACACTTGCTATCTGGTCACCCTAGTGTCAACAAGCATGTGGACAAAGATGATGCAGTGCATATAATGCACTTGGACTTTCAGAAAGCCTTTGACAACGTTCCTCACCAAAGGCTCTTAAGCAAAGTAAGCAGTCATGGAATAAGAGGGAAGGTCCTCTTGTGGCTCAGTAACTGTTTAAAAGCTAGGAAACAAAGAGTAGGAATAAATGGTCAGTTTTCACAATGGAGAGAGGTAAATAGCGGTGTCCTCCAAGGACCCGTACTTGGACCTACGCTGTTCAACACATTCATAAATGATCCTGGGAAAAGGGAGTGACCAGTGAGGTGGCAAAGTATGCAGACAAAACAAAATTACTCAAGACAGTTACGTCCAAAGCTGTCTGCACAGAGTTACAAAGGGATCTCAAAAAACTAGGTGACTGGGCAACAGAATGGCAGATGAAATTCAGTGTTGATAAACGCAAAGTAATGCACATTGGAAAACATAATCCCAACTATACAAAGAAAATGTTGGGGATCTAAATTAGCTGTTACCACTCAAGGAAGAGATCTTGGAGTCATCATGGATTGTTCTCTGAAAATATCCACTCAATGTGCAGCAGCAATCTAAAAAGCTAACAGAATGTTAGGAACCATTATCAAAGGAATAAATGATAAGACAGAAAATACCATAATGCAACTATATAAATACATGGTAAGCCCAAACCTTGACTACTGTGTGCACTTCTGGTCGCTCCATCTCAAAAAAGATATATTAGAATTGGAAAAGATGCAGGAAAGAGCAACAAAAATGATTATGGGTATGAAACAAGCTTCCATATGAGGAGAGATTAAAAAGACTGGGGCTGTTCATCTTAGAAAAGAGACGACAAAGAGGAAATACAACAGAAGTCTATAAAATTAGGAATGGTGTGGAGAAAGTTAATATGGAAGTGTTATTTACGCCTTCACATAATACAAGAACTAAGGGTCACCTAATGAAATTAATAGGCAACAGGTTTAAAACAAACATAAGGAAATACTTCTTCACAAAACACATAGTCAACCTGTGGAACCTGGTTGTGAGGGGGTGTTGTGAAGGCCAAAAGTATAACTGGGTAAAAAAAAAAAAAAAATTAGATACATTCATGGAGGTTGGTCCATCAATGGCTATTAGCCAAGCTGGTCAGGGACACAACCCCCTGTTGTAGGCTCTCCTAAAACTTCCAGAAGGTGGGTTTGGACAACAGGGATGGATCACTCAAAATTTTCCTGTACTGTTTATTCCATTTGAAGCATCTGGCACTGGACACTGCCAGAAGACAGGATACTAGGCTAGCTGGACTATTGATCTCACCCAGTATGACTGTTCTTATAAATAGTCATTTTATACCTCGGTATTTCACCTTTGGCATTTACTCTGCTGAGCTCAAAGGGTGGCAGAAAAGAGGCACGACATTGAGGCATTTATGGTCTCAGTCCCACTCTTAGACTAGCCCAGAAACTGACCTCTCCTCAGAGACAGACTGCAACCCCCATACACAGTCCCCCACCACACTCCCAGCCTCCCAGGAATGGCGAGTTATATGGGCCCGTGGTGCCCGTGCTCCAGAAATATTCAGGGCCTGGCTCCACCAATGTTCGGGGCTGGGTCCGTCCCCCGTCCCCACCTGCCGCCACTGTGCGCCTCCGCCGGATCATCTCCCAGCCCCGCCTGCCACCCCCAGGTGATTTAAAAGGGCCCAGGGGCCGTCACCACCACCGCCAGCGCAGTGCGGCTAAGGCGGCTTCCTGCCCACCCTCGCTTCGCACCACTCCCGGCAGCGGCCGGCACGTCCCTGCGGCCCCAGGGTTGGGGTGTCTCTGTGTGCTGCCTCCGCACCCCTCCCACACCCCAACTCCCTCCCAGAGCCTTAGGCAGGTGGAGGGGGAGGGGGCAGGACTTGGACCCATTCTGGGCACCACCAAAAATTATATAAACCTGCCGCCACTGCCAGGAACCCCTCAGCACTGAACACCCTTCCACAAGACATGACCAC
>NW_020664409.1:65174804-65211879 GCF_002925995.2 Terrapene triunguis | reverse complement strand
GTGTTTAGCAGGCTAATGCTCAAACCACGGAGCTATCCCACAACCAGCCTGCCTGTGTCCACAAGAGGTTGATGCTCCTGGCAGCTAAGTTGCCAGTCTCAGCATGTGATGGAATTATTTTGGAGGAACATGTTAAAAGCATGTTACGATTGTAACCCTTCTGCCCATCTAAGTTGGCAGCAACAAGGGCCGGGTTCTGTATCTAGGGGTTCTGTTCAATAACACAATGCAAAACCGGCTCGAGCCCCCACCCAGTGACCTGGGACAATTACATACCACCCCCCTGGGTACCTCTAAGAGGCAATACTTCCCCTCTCGCAAGCACGGAGTCTGAGTGTAGCAGAAAATGTTTAATAACATGAGGTAAACGACATCAGCATAAAATTGGAAAAACACCACAAACAGGATTCACAACACAAACCATGAGCAAAACCCACCCCAGCAAATTGGGCTGTGTCCTTTTCCCTTTGGTTCTTGAATCCAGCAACCCAAAAATCACCCAGAGTCCCCCAAGTCCAACAGCCCCAAAGTCTCTTGGGTCCAGCAACCACCCAAAGTCCCAAAAGTCCAACAACCCCCAAAGTCTCTGTCCCTGACCAGTGCAGCCCCAGAGTAAAAGGGGGGGGGGCGCACGCAGGGTGTTAAGGGGCACCTTACGTGATCCAAGGCTGGCCAGCCGTCTGTTTCTCCGTGGGGGTTCCGCCGCAGCCTTTACCACGAGCCAGTCCACTTTCCTGCCATCCCACGAACTGCTCCGCTCTACAAGCTGCTCCGCTCCGCTCACCGACCTGTGAGCCGTTCCAGCCGTCCCCGCAAACAGCTCTGCTCGCCGTTCCTTGGGCCGCTCCAACCAGCCCCGCAAGGCTCCGCACCGCTCGCTGCTCCTCCAGTCGTCCCCACAAATTGCTCCACCAGCTGCTGAGCAATATAGCTTCAGGCTCCCCCACTAGTTAACACAGCACTCAGTGATCTCAGCTCTTAACAACATCAGCTCTTTTGTGATTTCAGCTCTTAGCGATTTCAGCTCATAGTATAGTAGGGGAGCCCCAGTGCTGGTGCACCATTGGCCCAAAGTAAATTCAGCTCAGCAGCCTGTAACTAGACTCCTAAGGGAATCAAAGTTAGCTCTGACATTCAACAGTGGAGAGAGGAGGCAGTGCAATTGGTGTTTGAAACCCTCAGAGGGGGCCCATACCATCAGGTACAAATACCTGTCCCCATCCTCTCTCAATTCACTGGGTCTTGTAACCCATGCCCCTTGACAAGCAACTGCTACTTAGGTAATGGTGACGGATTCACTCAGTCCTTCTGTCATACAACAGTTCCACTGGCCTTGATTCACAGAATCAGGGTAACAAAACTTTATTCTTCCTGCCCCAATAACAGAGAAACTGGGGATCCCACACCAGCCAAAGTGACCACTTTTGGTTGCTGTGGGCTCATGCTAGGCGTGTGGGTGTGCCTATGCAAACGAGATCCGCCCCTGGAGTTCTTTTCCACACTCGCCATAATTCACCACCAGATGTCAGGGTAGAGCTCATCCTGACTCTGCTTACACGATTAAAGAGTGGCATCTGAAGCATCATTAAGGAAAGGGTGCCTTCACTGGACATAGTTTTTGTTTCATTTACCAGAATGTTTTCAACAGTTGACAGAATTTCCAGTCTCATTTGATGGGGATTAGAGCAGGTGCACTGAAGTGTGTAATGTAGTGGGCCAGAAAAAAACAGTTTACCTTTGCAGAGCCACTGTTAATAGCTGATAGCCCTTTCCCCATTCTTTCTGGACTGGCACTTTGAAGTCAATGCCATTCCAGTGCCTAATGAGATGTGCAATAGTACCACACAAGCTAGGAGAGCCATAGGGAGCTTTGTGACTGCACTTTCTGCAGTTTCTTTTAGAACTGTGGTACTTACATATGTTGGGTTTACACAAGCAATTTTTGGGAAAACTCTCACTGTTGCTGCGTTAGTGTAGATGGGGCTCAAATGTTTTCCTATCTCATTGTCCAGCTTTGCTCTGAGCAGTGTTACTTGACACATTCGTAAAAACAGCTACCTCAGTCTGCTCTAGTGCTACCACCATTGGAGCTGATGTGGTACAGTGGTAGTGCAAAACTGGGAGACTTTCTGAAAAATGCTAGTTCAGGAATAGCCATAAAGACAGCAGAATCTGTGAAGAGCGGTACAGTCTTGTTAAAGGTTCGCAAGAGGTCAATTTGCAAATACCAGATTTCATGGGTAATGTATATAATAAGACCTTGCACTCCTATAGCACCTTTCATCAAAAGTTCTCATAATGCTTTACAAACATTAATTAGGGAAACATCACACCTGTGTATTATGAAATCGCAATTGCGGATGCGGAAACTGACAAATAGAAAGATATGGGGTGCAGTTGTGCAACCCTTATTCATGTTATCATCATTTACTAATACAAATAGTCTTGTTGAAGTCAGTGAGACTACTTTCTTGAGTAAGTGCTCATCATTATGAGTAAAGGTCACGCACTGGACTAAGTGACTTGCCTGAGTTTATACAGGAAGTTAGCAGTAGAACCAGGAATAAAGCCCAGTAAACCGGACTGATGCCCTAAGTACCATGGCCTAAGTACTAGACATGGTTTCACCCCTGTAAAAAATAAAGCATTCATATATGACTGATTGCACCAGTCATTCTACATAATAGCTTAAATATCTAGATTTGCCACAGAATTAAAGGATGAATATATATCAAAAGACTAGACTGATTTGTGCATCACCTTATAATAGTTGTACAAAAGCAAAGATTCCCCCTTGTACTCCATCAAACTGTAACTGGGGTAATGATCAGAGTGATCTTGTCATAATAATAAATTGGCTGACACTGATAAAATACAGCTTGCTTTTCTTCAGGTTTTTGTTTAAATTGATTTTATATTAAAAAAAACCTGTTAGCACTGCTTACAGAAGTACACTTCAAATTCCTACTCGTAGAATATACATGAATGCACTTCATTTTACCTCTTATTTTTTAGTAGCAGTAGCAAACTAGAGTATACTGTACTACAAAAAAAACGACATTGTTAAGTAGATTGAACTTTTTTAGTCTTTTTGAGTCTGTAGAATTAGCAAATAAGACTTGGTCCAAGTTCTTAAACATTAATGCAGGCACTGTATGAAGGGCTGAATGTAAATTGGTTTGAATGCTTTGGTAGGGAAGACATTTTTGCATTTATTTCTTGTGGGCATTGGTAGTTAACCTTATAAATATTTAGATTAAAAACTATTAGCTAAATAATTACCTTAGCTAATTAAAAAAAACCTCTCTTTTGGTTTCAGATTTTCTGCCCTTTGTATGTGATGGCTGTTCAGGAGTTTTTTGGTAAGACATCATATAATATAAGATCTTAGACACACTTAAACTTGAATCCAACTACCAAAAAGGAAATGTTACAGTATTTTAAGCCGAATAGAAAAATCAAGGAGGGTGTCACTTTTGATTTAATAAAAGAGGAGATAAAAAGTTATTTGTTGCATAAATTCAGGAACAGATATCATGAATTCTTATTAATGGCCTATTTTATTTCTCTGGGTCTTTTGTGAATGAGTGCAATTAGACAAAGAAGATGGCCATACTCCATAGGGCATATTTGGTCTTCAGCTTGTGCTTTTGGTACCTCCGACTTAAGTCAACAGGAAGACTATTTTTGTACGCAGCCAGATCAAAACAGAGCTGTCTCACTTAGAGTTCCCTACGTTGGAGTTAAAATTCTTGGAATGCGTACTATAAATTTAGCTCTTTTCTTTCCCAGTTAAGCTGTCAGATAAAGCAGCTCACTGCTCATAGGCTTCTTACGCTTCTTATTGCTTTTTGGTAATATATGGTCAAACGAACTCGTTTAACTTTCTGCTTCCAGTTCTGAGAATCTTGATAAATAAACGTTCTATATATATATTTGATGTGACACTCAAATTAGATTAGATTCTGATGTGAGTCTTCCTCAGTCTCTCCTGTTGAAGATGTTCTACTTTGGAGAAATAATTAAATAGTCATTGGGTCAGAGAGAGGGAGTGAGGTTGTCTCTCTAGCCTGGTAATTAGAGCACCCATCTGGAAGATGAGAGACCCAGGGTCCAGACCCTCTGCTCTGTTGATTGGGTCTGCTACATCCTGGGTGAGGGCTCTAGCCACTGGGCTGAAAGTTATAAGGGAGGCACACACCTCCAGCCCCCTTCCTGGATTTTGAACGTGTCTCAGGCTGGTAGGCATGCTCAGAGCATGCTTACCGGATTGGACTATTCAAGAAAGATAGGTGCTCCTCCATTATCCCCCGTTTGTGGATTGCGCTGGGGTTTAGCCATGAGATTGGATGCACATGTCTAGAGGCAGAAACTTGGGTGGCCAGGGAACTTTTACAGCAAAAATGTAGGTGCTGAGCGAGTTTACTGTTAGGCAGTAGCTGAGTGGGATTTTATGGATCACTGAGGGGCTTAAAACTGGGACTAGATCAGGGGCTTAGCCAGCTAAGTTGATTTGTGGATCTGGGCCTTAGTTTTAAGCATGTGAGTAGCCCCTTTCACTAAAAGTACTTTGCTGAATTGAGGCCTAATTTTTGAGAACTAAACCATCATACGCTGTCAAGAGCAATATGACACTTTTAGTTTTAAAACCAATCCCCTTGGTGACAAAAATCTGTATGCTGGTACAAGTTTTGGAAGAGAATGGTGGTTATTTAGTTGAAATTTGATCATGATGAAAGCCATGCTACATTACAACTTATCAAACACTTATATGGGCTCATGTTTTCTTTTTGCTTTTTTGAAATTTGGATAGTGATGGGGACTTTTTTCTTTTAACTTTAAGCCTTCAACATAGAAGCCGGGATTCTCATGGCTGTTCTGAGGTAAGTTGATAATTTGTGATTTCTTTGCAAGACATCAAAACCCCACAACATCTGGTTATTGGGGATGTTCAATTCACATAGCTGCAAGTGGAGAACTTTTGTGTTTGTTTGTTTAAAGCTTGCAGGTCTCCCTTAAAGCACTCTAAATTAATTTCCTGTTTTTCTGTAATGTCAGAATCAAAGCACTAAAGCAAGTTGGATAAGGATGCAAATTATTTTTCATTACATATGTGTATTTACACTGAATGTTTCTTAATAATGTTTAGGTGAATATAAGAAGCGAGAGCATGAAATTGGACGAACATCGATCTTACCCATGCACGTATAAGGGCTGCAATGGAAAAGAGCTTTTACCAATTTTATGCCCCCACTGCAAGAAACAGTTTTGCTTAAGGTGAGCAGAGCAAAATGTTGAAACACCTATGCTCTGTTGTTAACATATGGAACATCTAATGAGAGTTTGCTGTTCTATTGTTTATAGACACCGTCATCAGTCAGACCATGAGTGTGAGAAACTGGATACCCCTAAACCTCGCATGGCTGCTACTCAGAAGCTAGTTAAAGATATTATAGGCAAGTACCATAGGATATTTATTGTATTATTTTCTTCAGTGAGCTGTTTGAGCTTTTGTATTAGTCTAGAAGTCCAAGCTTGTCAAAAGAATGAAGGTTCCTTGAATGGATAACGCCTGCCTGTGAGTGCCCATGTGTAGCCCTGCTCCTATATTTGGAGACATGATACACTATGGCAGATGTCCCTAAAGTCCAGATGTGGCCCAGGCTGCCCCCTGCAAATCCAGGATGAGGACAAAGCTGATGGAGACTGGATTTTATTGCTAATCAAGTCTAAATAGCAGTTTCTGTTATGATGAAAGGTAAGTATTGTGATTAGGTGGATTAGTAAAAATATTAGGTAAAAATATATGCAGATTGGGTGCAAACCTTAGGCTGCTGGCATGTTGCCCGGGCAGCCCTCATAGTAGCAAAGTTTGGCCACAGAGTGGGCACTTTTATGGCCTTGTGGGCTAGACCTACACTAAGGAGCACTGCCAGACCTGGCCACATTATGTTTGTGTAGTGGAGGGGCTGGAATAGTACCTCAGAGATGTTGTGGTGAAGCACATTTAGAAGTATCACTTTCTACATCTGTTCAGCTCATGTAGCTTATGCTCCCCCAGTGCTGCTTTGCAGCCACAGATCAGTGCAGAGGACGGGGTCTTTTTCTGCTCCATCCCAGCACATTTCTCTGGCCCAGTTACCAATAGGGCTGTCGATTAATCGCAGTTAACTCATGCGATTAACTCAAAAAATTAATCGTGATTAAAAAAATTAATCGCAGTTTTAATCGCTCTGTGAAACAATAGAATACAAATTGAAAATTATTAAATATTTTGGATCTTTTTCTACATTTTCATATATATTGATTTCAATTACAACACAGAATACAACGTGTAAATTATTTTTATTACAAATATTTGCACTGTAAAAATGATAAACAAAAGAAATAGTATTTTCAATTCACCTCATATAAGTACTGTAGTGCGATCTCTTTGTCGTGAAAGTGCAACATACAAATGTAGATTTTTTTTTGCTTGTTAAATAACCGCACTCCAAAACAAAACAATGTAAAACTTTAGAGCCTACAAGTCCACTCAGTCCTACTTCTTGTTCAGCCAGTTGCTAAGACAAACAAGTTTGTTTACATTACAGGAAATAATGCTGCCCGCTTCTTATTTACAATGTCACCAGAAAGTGAGAACTGGCTTTTGTAGCCGGCATTGCAAGGTATTTATGTGCCACATACGCTAAACATTTGTATGCCTCTTCATGCTTCGGCCACCATTCCAGAGGACACGCTTCCATGCTGATGGCGCTCGTTAAAAAAATAATGCGTAAATTAAATTTGTGACTGAACTCCTTGGGGGATATTTGTATGTGCCCTGCTCTGTTTTACCCGCATTCTGCCATATATTTCATGTTATAGCAGTCTCGGATGATGACTCAGCACATTTTGTTCATGGTAAGAACACTTTCACTGCAGATTTGACAAAACACAAGGAAGGTATCAATGTGAGATTTCTAAAGAAATGCTTTCTAAAGCACTCGACCCAGGGTTTAAGAATCTGAAGTGCCTTCCAAAATCTGAGAGGGACGAGGTGTGGAGCTTGCATTCAGAAGTCTGAAAAGAGAAACATTCCGATGTGGAAATTACAGAACCCGAACTACCAAAAAAGAAAATCAACTTTCTGCTCGTGGCTGAAAGAGGATGAAAATGGATATGCGTCAGTCCACACTGCTTTCGATTGTTATCGAGCAGAACCCGTCATCAGCATGGACGCATGCCTTCTGGAATGGTGGTTGAAGCATGAAGGGACATATGAATCTTTAGCGCATCTGGCACGTAAATATCTTGCGATGCCGGCTACAACAGTGACATTGTAAACAAGAAACAGGCAGCATTATCTCCTGCAAATGTAAACAAACTTGTTTGTCTGAGAGATTGGCTGACCAAGAAGTAGGACTGAGTGAACTTGCAGGCTCTAAAGTTTTACATTGTTTTGTTTTGGAGTGCAGTTATGTAACAAAAAAAAATCTACATTTGTATGTTGCACTTTCACGACAAAGAGATCGCACTACAGTACTTGTATGAGGTGAATTGAAAAATACAATTTTTCATCATTTTTACAGTGCAAATACTTGTAATCAAAAATAAATATAAAGTGAGCACTGTACACTTTGTATTCTCTGTTGTAATTGAAATCAATATATTTGAAAATGTAGAAAACATCCAAAAATATTTAAATAAATGGTATTCTATTATTGTTTAACAGTGTCATTAATCGTGATTAATTTTTTTAATCACTTGACAGCCCTAGTTACTAATTCCAATAGGACTGGTCAGACTCCCTAGTACTCAGAGTACCAGCAATTGTATGATTGCCTGGATGCATGGAAGAGAAGGGGATCCACTCACAAAGAGTATGTCTCAAACTTAGGGGGACAGGTGGGCTTGAGAGTCCGAGCTGTAGTCCGAGCTTCCATGTCCATACCGCTATTTTGGTGCACTAGCTCAAGCCCTGCTATCGTGAGTCTGCCTACCTTGGCTGGGAGGCTCGCCTCCGCTGCAGTGTGGGCACACCCACAGAGGCAGATCTAAATTATTCCAGTGCACTGAACTCTAAACTTTTGTGACAATAGACACAATGGTAATTTCATTTGTAACAGAGTGAAAGAAAACGTGACTTGGAGTAACATTCAGAAATAATATTTTCCTCAGATTCTAAAAAGGAGGACGCAGTAAGAAGCAAAAGACGGAAAGGAGCAAAAAACAGTGAAACAGCAGCAAAGGTGGCACTAATGAAACTGAAAATGCACGCGTGTGGGGATAAGTCCTTGCCACAGGTCAGTCATACGCAGTTGCCTTCAAACCGCATCAGTGTTTCTGATTTACTCTATTTATTTAAGGATATAAACAGATTTCTAGACTTTTGTTGTTAATTTTACTCTCTCATTTAGAGTAAAACAGAATATTAAAAAAAAAAGTATTCTGTTTATTTTTTTTTTTCTGAATTAGCCCCTGAAAACACAATCATTTACACTCCTGCTTAACTTCACACACAAGAGTAGTCCTATTAAACTCAGTGGAGTACTCGTGTGTAAAATTCAGCATATGCAGGATCAGGGCCTGAATCTCCTGCCTGAAAGCAAATTCTCTTATATTGTGCGTGAGAGAGAAAATGGACATGTAGTTTGCTATTTAAACAGGAAATTAATCTGCCACACTAACCATGAACAAATTGCAGTCCAAAAGAAGGCCTGGTCTACACCACTAAGGGCTGTGAAAAACGTTGTGCCCTGTGTGTCATAGTTAGTTCAGCTTAATCCCCACTGTATACATAATTGACTTACGTACTGCCTCTCAGAGAGATGGATTACTTACATTGACAGAAAACCCCTTCCAACAATGAAAGAAGCATCTATGCTACAGCGGCACAGCTGCAGTACCATAGCTGTGCCACTGAAGCATAGACATGTCCTAAGTCTTAAAGCCGATAACCCCTGAGAGATGTTCACAATTGAAGCACTGCCTGCCCTCTCATGTGGATGCAGCGACCCTGGTTGGTGCATAGAGGGTGCAATTTACATATCTTTGTGCCAGCCTGGAGAAATCTAGCTCATACTTGGCCTGAGCTTTGAGTGATAAAACAAGATTTGTTCACACTTCTTCTACAGTTTAGCTGAGCTACATATTTCACCATAGCCAAGGTCAGCAGCATCCATTACTTCACTGATTCTTCATTGTTTCTCACTATGATCATTCAGAACAACAGCTCCATTTTTTTTTCAAGCCAGGGTGATTTTTAGTTTGTAAATGTCTTTCTATTTCCCTCTTGCAGGATTTCATTCTAGACCAATTTGTAATTTTATATATTGGCCACATCATATACAATGCATTTCATCATTTTTACCATTAGGCTTTGTCTTGTTTTACATTTAATTATTGTAAAACAAACGTAGCTCTTCCCTCTCTGAATCCTATTACAACTTCTTTTTCTCTACTACAAATCTCCACATGCTTGGAGTACAAATTAAACATTCCTGTTTAGGTAGCAATCTTAATGTGAAGTCCTGCTTGCCGCACAATCCTTAGATTATGCCATTTTAATAGATGTACGAATGGAGACAGTGATTAACATCTTGAGATGCAGGAGGTAACAGAATGAGTTTGGGTTTTTTGGTTATAAGGAAATTAAATTGCTGTTCCCTAACTCTAAAGATTGTAACCCACAGCACAAATGGCTCTATGTTAATTCCTTTCATTATTCATTTGCTTAACTGGAGTTTAATTGTTTAATCATGTAGAATAGTGATAATCTATCACAGATGTAATTAAACTCCAACCCACAATTCTACTCTCTTTTCAGTTCCCTTCTCAAACTCTCTTCCCAGCCCTCATTCTGTGCTATTCTCCCCAACTCTCCCTTCAGCTTAGTGACAGATGTCCCTTGGATCCCTCTCTGCTGCATCACTTTTCACAGCTGGAAAGTTGGTCTAGTTAAGCCCTCAAATTTTTCTTGTCGAACCCTTTCTAGATTTGTAGGTTTTTTTCTAGATTGTTTCCCAGGATATGTCTTGACTTCAGAATAAACTCAAGTTACTCCTCTTGAGTTTGCCTGGCTTGAGTGAGAGTAGCCAGATTGTGAAATAACAGTCAAGTTGCTATGTCTGCCCTGGCATTGTACTCACTCAGGTGTTGCAGAGACTTATGGAGGCATATCTCATGATTAGTATTGCAGTATGCTGAGCCACTGTCTGAATTCTGTCCCAGTGAATTGTGAGAGAACTTGTCTGTCCTTTCTGGGCACACAGTAGGAATTGTGGGAAAGCATTGGAGGACTATCGGCAGTAGAGTGGCACTATCCTGCATCCAGCTATAGAGTGGTCATGTTAGTAGGTTATGAGTTGCGCTTGTTTGAGTTTCAGCCTATATCCCCTCTTGGGCCAGCTAACTTGAGTTAAAAACACCACCACGCTTGAGTTAAAGGTTTTTGTGTGTGGATGGAATTCAGGGTTAGGGTCAGCACTCAAGTTATTACTTGAGTTAACTGCAGTGAAGACAAGCCCACAGACTTAAGGGTGGTGAGGGTGGGGAGGTATGAATTCTTTCTAGGGCAAACCCAAGTAAAACCAATGAAAAGAAGAAATATTTTTTATCTTGCTTACTTGCTTTCAGCTGGCACCTGGCAAAGGCGAACCTGTCTATTGTGTTTATAGAACATAAAATAGAAGTTGATGAAACCACGGAAACAAGTATGAAGGGAAAACAAACCAGAAAAAAACAGGTGGTCCCTACTTCATATTTAAAATATGCATCTTTTAGGCAATAAAGATTGTAATAGTACCCTCTCTTATAAATGTTTCAGTCATGGGGAAGGCCACAAAGCTTTTGGTACCTACAGGGAGGAAGGATGGGATGGGATGAAGGTTGAGAAGCTGGCCTAGACAAAAGTGCTGGCAGGCACCTCTGATATCACTGATTGCTCTTTATCATCAGAACTCAAGCACATCGGCTCCACAGTGTACATGACTACCAGTAGCCTTTTGTTTGCTTTCCAGCTTGGGACTTCCACAATATTGTGACATATCGTATTCCTGACACACACCAGCACGGGAGCCCAACCAGCATTACCTCTTTAAACTACACCTCTACCTCGATATAACGCTGTCCTCGGGAGCCAAAAAATCTTACTGCGTTATAGGTGAAACCATGTTATATCGAACTTGCTTTGATCCACCGGAGTGCGCAGCCCCGCCTGCCTGGAGCACTGCTTTACCATGTTATATCAGAATTTGTGTTATATCGGGTCACGTTATATTGGGGTAGAGGTGTACCTTCTTCCTCTTCAAAGCGATCATTATTGTCTGATAGCCAGGGCAGGGACTTTCTCTTCATAGGTATTTGTAACAGCATCTAGCACAATGGGAGCCTAATCTCGACTGAGGCCTTTGGGGAGTACTGCAGTATAAAGTGATTAATAATAATAATAATAATAATAATGTACATGTCAGCTTAATTCTCTTTAGACCAGCAAAATTAATTGATGTGTGTTTGTGATTGTTCGTTTCTCTGTTTCTTACTGTAGACAGAAAGAATTTACTTTCAAGTGTTTTTACCTAAGGGAAGCAAGGAGAAGAGCAAATCCATGTTCTTTTGCAGTAAGTGGAGTATTGGCAAAGTAGTAGATTTTGCAGCTTGCTTAGCAGACCTTAAAAATGACAACAACAAATCAACAGCCAAGGTAAATCAGTGGTAGCAATTTTCATTTAATGTTATAATTTTTTTCTGTCTTTCATGCATGAATATGAATTAACAACAAGATTTTTTTGCGGGGGGCATTTCTTGCAGAAATTAAGGCTGTGTCATACTGCATCTGGAGAAGCTTTGCCATTGGACCACACATTGGCTACTTGGTTATCCAATCAAGAGTGTCCATTATATAATGGTGGAAACATTATTCTGGAATACCTTGATAATGAAGATCAGTTTATAGAAGATACAAATTCATATTTAGAGTAGCTAATTGGTGAACTGGATGGAAACAAAGATCACCAGAAAAAACACTGAGCTAAAGCCAAACACAACTTACATTTAGAATGGGTTCAGGCCTGATTTGGCCCTCAGCCTCCCAGAAACAATTCCCACCAACTTCAGTGGGAGTTGCATCTGCATAACTGTGGGTAGAATTGAGCCCTATCTCTAAAAATAAATGTATATTTTTAATGTAGAACAGTTGTGGTTACTTGAAACAATAGTTTAACCCATTTAATAAATATTTGATGTTGGTCAATTTGAAATATTTATGAGACAGAAAGTGTTCCAGTCACAACTGGCACAGGATGCCTATGGCAAGTAAACTAACTAATCCACCAGCTACCAAAACTTGGGAGTGGTTGATACTGCTAAAAAGAGAATGGATTGGTAAGCGGACATCACCTCTGTGACATGAATCTTTCCATTTATTTTATTCTATTGCCATTATGCAACCAAATGAAATTTTTATCTTTGGTTTTGTATTTTAAAGTATTTTTTTGTACATTACAAAGTATTGATGAAAACAATAAATGAATTAATAATGTAAACCAGCAGAGTGAACCGTTAACTAAAGAGATAAGAAGCTGCTTATATTATTGGAGGGGATACCTGGTTTGACCTAGAGCCCTTCTTCATTCTACATCTCCCTCTGTTGTGGCTAAACAGAGTGACAGCCCTACAGAACAGAACAGTCCAGTACCTTTCTAAAGCACGACAGTAATGTATGTTTTATTCTCTATTTCTTCCTTTTAAGAATGTACGGGACAGAGTTTGAAAAAAAACCAACCCATGTTTTACAAGCTCACATGTGAGGCAGTATTGTCCAGTGGTTAGGGAGCTAACCTACGACTTGGGAGACCTGGGCTCAAGTCCCTACATGGTCACAGACTTCCTATAAGACCTTGGACTTAGTCTCTCTGTTCTTCAGTTTTCCATCTGTAAAAAGGAGATAATAGCATTTCCCTACATCTCAGGGGTATTATAAGGATAAATATATTAAAGATTCTGAGGCACTTAATTACTAAGGTAATCGGGGCCATATAAGTACAAAAGACAAGCAAGTTTTCATAACATGTAAAATGCTATTTAGCTAATGATAGTAGATATTTGAGTTTAAACAGGTGTCTTCTCCCAGGCAGAGATCCATGTCCCATGCTGCACATTCAACACAATAATGTTACAGGCAGGCACTGCAGGTTTATGCAGCAGAAAGCTCAGCTTTCTACATTTTCATACATATTGTATTGTGTTGTAATTGAAATCAAAGTGTATATTATCTTTATTACAAATATTTACACCGTAAAAATCATAGACAAAAGTAATAATATTTTTCAGTTCACCTCATACAATCTGTAGTGCAATCTCTTTGTCGTGAAAGTGCAGCTTACAAATGTAGATTTTCTTCTTCTTTTTTTTTTTTTTGTTATATATCGGCACTCCAAACCAAAACCATGTAAAACTTGAGAGCCTATAAGTCCACTCAGTCCTACTTCTTGTTCAGCCAATCGCTAAGACAAACAAGTTTGTTTACATTTACAGGAGATAATGCTGCCCTCTTCTTATTTACAATGTCACCAGAAAGTGAGAACATGGCACTTTTGTAGCTAGCATTGCAAGGTATTTACGTGCCAGATATGCTAAACTTTTGTATGCCCCTTCATGCTTCGGCCACCATTCCAGAGGACACGCTTCCATGCTGATGGCGCTCGTTAAAAAAATAATGCGTAAACTAAATTTGTGACTGAACTCCTTGGGGGATACTTGTATGTCCCCTGCTCTGTTTTACCCGCATTCTGCCATATATTTCATGTTATAGCAGTCTCGGATGATAACTCAGCACATTTTGTTCATGGTAAGAACACTTTCACTGCAGATTTCACAAAATGCAAAGAAGGTACCAATGTGAGATTTCTAAAGATAGCTACAGCACTCGACCCAAGGTTTAAGAATCTGAAGTGCCTTCCAAAATCTGAGAGGGACGAGGTGAGAAGCATGCTTTCAGAAGTCCTAAAAGAGCAATGCTCCAATGTGGAAACTACAGAACCCGAACCACCCAAAAAGAAAATCAACCTTCTTTTGGTGGCATCTGACTCAGATGATGAAAATGAACAGGCATCGGTCTGCACTGCTTTCGATATTATCGAGCAGAACCCATCATCAGAATCGATGCATGTCCCCTGGAATGATGGTTGAAGTATGAAGGGACATATGAATCTTTGGCACATCTGGCACGTAAATATCTTGCAACGCCAGCTACAACAGTGCCCTGAGAACACCTGTTCTCACTTTCAGGCAGCATTTTAAACAAGAAGTGGGCAGCATTACCTTCTGCAAATGTAAACAAACTTGTTTATCTGAGCGATTGGAAGTAAGACTGAGTGGACTTGCAGGCTCTAAACTTTTACATTGTTTTATTTTTGAATGCAGTTATTTTGGACATAATTCTACATTTGTAAGTTCAACTTTCATGATAAAGAGATTGCATGACAGTACTTGTATCAGAGGGGTAGCCGTGTTAGTCTGGATCTGTAAGAAGCGACAAAGAGTCCTGTGGCACCTTATAGACTAATAGACGTATTGGAGCATAAGCTTTCGTGGGTGAATACCCACTTCGTCAGACGCATGTAGTGGAAATTTCCAGAGGCAGGTATAAATATGCAGGCAAGAATCAGTCTAGAGATAACGAGGTTAGTTCAATCAGGGAGGAAGAGGCCCTCTTCTAAGCATCATCAGTGATCTACAACCCATCCTGGACAACGATCCCTCGCTTTCACAGGCCTTGGGAGACAGACAACCTGCCAACCTTAAGCATATTCTCACCAGCAACCACACACCGCACCATAGTAACTCTAACTCAGGAACCAATCCATGCAACAAAGCTCGATGCCAACTCTGCCCACATATTTACATCAGTGACACCATCATAGGACCTAACCAGATCAGCCACATCACCAGTTCATTCACCTGCACATCCACCAATGTAATATATGCCAGCATGTGCCAGCAATGCCCCTTTGCTATGTACATCGGCCAAACTGGACAATCCCTACGTAAAAGGATAAATGGACACAAGTCAGATACCCCTCTACCTCGACATAACGCTGTCCTCGGGAGCCAAAAAATCTTACTGCGTTATAGGTGAAACCGCATTATTTTGAACTTGCTTTGATCCACCGGAGTGCGCAGCCCTCCCCCCCCCCCCCCCGAGCACTGCTTTATCGCATTATATCCGAATTCATGTTATATCGGGTCACGTTATATCAAGGTAGCAGTGTATTAGGAATGGCAATATACAAAAACCTGCAGGAGAACACTTCAACCTCCCTGGACACACAATAGCAGATTTAAAGGTAGCCATCCTGCAACAAAAAAACTTCAGGACCAGACTTCAAAGAGAAACTGCTGAATTCAGTTCATTTGCAAATTTGACACCATCAGCTCAGGATTAAACAAAGACTGTAAATGGCTAGCCAACTACAAAAGCAGTTGCCCCTCCGTTGGTGTTCACTCCTCAACTGCTAGAAGAGGGCCTCATCCTCCCTGATTGAACTAACCTCGTTATCTCTAGACTGATTCTTGCCTGCATATTTATACCTGCCTCTGGAAATTTCCACTACATGCATCTGACGAAGTGGGTATTCACCCACGAAAGCTTATGCTCTAATACGTCTGTTAGTCTATAAGGTGCCACAGGACTCTGTCACTCACTACAGTACTTGTATTATGTGAATTGAAAAATACTATTTTTTTTTGTTTTTTTTGTAGTGCAAATGCTTGTAATAAAAAATAAATATAAAGTGAGCACTGTATACTTTGTATTCTGTGTTGTAATTGAAATCAATATATTTGAAAATGTAGAAGACATCCAAAAATATTTAAATAAATGGTATTCTATTATTAACAGTGCGATTAATCGCAATTAATTTCTTTAATCGCTTGACAGCCCTACTAATAAATATAGTTCATTGTATGGGGAATTTGGGGACCAGTCCTTTATCTACTGAAGCCAGTGAAAGTTTTGCCACTGACCTCAGTGGAAACAGGATCAAGCCCTTAAGGCTAGATTGTGGCTTTTCAGCTACTGGTCTGAGTAGGCGTCTGTGTGGAACAAGCAATATGGAGAGCTCAGAGGTGGTTGTTGTGAGTTGCCCCAGCACAGCCATACAAGGAGAAGAAGTTTCTTACTCACAATGTGGGCCTTACGATGTGGATTACTGAAGTCAAAATAGATCCAGTAAATCTCACGGTGGATGAAGAAGTGATAGGTCAGGGAAGTAGGCAATATGAAGTTGTGAGATCTAGAATGTACAGGTTTTTATCAAGAGGGCTGCTTTAAGTTACTGTTCATGAAACCAGAGGGATACATGGGGATGAGTGGTAGGGGAGGGGAGAGAGGTTGGGGGATCAGGGGAGAGAGGCATGGCACACTCCAGCTCTGCTACTGCACCCCAGTCCTCATGCACCCACAGCTCTGCCAATGTACCCCAACCCTTTTCCCCTTCAGCTCAGCCAGTGTACCCCAACCCTGCACCCACACCTCTGCAGGTGCATCCCAATCCCCTGCACCCCACAACTCTGTAGGTGCACCCCAAATCCCTTCACCCATAGCTCTGACAGTGCACCCCAATCTTCCTGCACTTTACAGCTCTTCCAGTGCACTCCAACCCTGCACCCGAACCCTCCTGCACCCTCAGCTCTATCAGTGCATCCCAACCACCCTCCATCCCACAGCTCTGCGAGTGCACCCCAACCCATGCATAAACGCTGCACACATCCACCAATTCACGTTGACTGAATTCTTTGAGGCAGGGAGTATCTCTGTTATTATAGTGGTGTGGGAGTGCCACTATAGTTAAGGCTGCATCACAGCTAAAAGGACAACTTTTCTAAGTCCTCTAAAATCAACAAGCTTAGCTGGATTCCTTTGAAATGTTGACAGCAAGAAGAGGGACCGAAAGGAGAACGCAGCACACCAGAAAGAAGCCACGGACAGCTCCTAACAGTTATGGAGCGCCAAGTGGACACTCTCCAGGCGATACTAGCGCTTCAAACCAAGCAACTCTGTGCCCGCCCTCCCCTGCAGCCGCTGTCACAAAACTCTTTCCCATGCTCCCCACACACACCTGCCAACACAGTTATCAACCTCCTGGCTCCACTCTCTACCCGCAGCATTCCACTGCTCCCTCCTCACAGTCCAGGAGTGTGGACTCCCACTACCCACTGCACTCAACACCCATCCCTCAGCAGTTTGGCCCTGCTGAAGTACAGTACCTGCTTCACTGTACTCTAAAGGAGAAGGTTGGATATGATAGGAGCTAATAGAGGAGGTATCTGAGCCTCTAGCTATTATCTTTGGAAAATCATGGGAGACAGGAGAGATTCCAGAAGACTGGAAAAGGGCAAATATAGTGCCCATCTATAAAAAGGGAAATAAAAACGACCCAGGAAACTACAGACCCCAGTTAGTTTAACTTCTGTGCCAGGGAAGATAATGGAGCAAGTAATTAAGGAAATCATCTGCAAACACTTGGAAGGTGGTAAGGTGATAGGGAATAGCCAGCATGGATTTGTAAAGAACAAATCATGTCAAACCAATCTGATAGCTTTCTTTGATAGGATAACGAGTCTTGTGGATAAGGGAGAAGTGGTGGATGTGGTATACCTAGACTTTAGTAAGGCATTTGATACGGTCTCACATGATATTCTTATCGATAAACTAGGCAAATACAACTTAGATGGGGCTACTATAAGGTGGGTGCATAACTGTCTGGATAACCGTACTCAGAGAGTAGTCATTAATGGTTCCCAATCCTGCTGGAAAGGTATAACAAGTGGGGTTCCTCAGGGGTCTGTTTTGGGACCGGCTCTGTTCAATATCTTCATCAACGACTTAGATATTGGCATAGAAAGTACACTTATTAAGTTTGCAGATGATACCAAACTGGGACGGATTGCAACTGCTTTGGAGGATAGGGTCATAATTCAAAATGATCTCGACAAATTGGAGAAATGGTCTGAGGTAAACAGGATGAAATTTAACAAAGACAAATGCAAAGTGCTCCACTTAGGAAGGAACAATCAGTTGCACACATACAGAATGGGAAGAGACTGTCTAGGAATGAGTACGGCAGAAAGGGATCTAGGGGTTATAGTGGACCACAAGCTAAATATGAGTCAACAGTGTGATGCTGTTGCAAAAAAAGCAAACATGATTCTGGGATGCATTAACAGGTGTGTTGTGAGCAAGACACGAGAACTCATTCTTCCGCTCTACTCTGCGCTGGTTAGGCCTCAACTGGAGTATTGTGTCCAGTTCTGGGCACCGCATTTCAAGAAAGATGTGGAGAAATTGGAGAGGGTCCAGAGAAGAGCAACAAGAATGATTAAAGGTCTTGAGAACATGACCTATGAAGGAAGGCTGAAAGAATTGGGTTTGTTTAGTTTGGAAAAGAGAAGACTGAGAGGGGACATGATAGCAGTTTTCAGGTATCTAAAAGGGTGTCATAAGGAGGAGGGAGAAAACTTGTTCACCTTAGCCTCTAAGGATAGAACAAGAAGCAATGGGCTTAAACTGCAGCAAAGGAGGTTTAGGTTGGATATTAGGAAAAAGTTCCTAACTGTCAGGGTGGTTAAACACTGGAATAAACTGCCTATGGAGGTTGTGGAATCTCCATCTCTGGAGATATTTAAGAGTAAGTTAGATAAATGTCTATCCGGGATGGTCTAGACAGTATCGGGTCCTGCAATGAGGGCAGGGGACTGGACTCGATGACCTCTCGAGGTCCCTTCCAGTCCTAGAATCTATGAATCTATACCTAGACATACACAAATCTTTAACCGTCCCGGGACCCCACCACCTCCTGAGACCCTCCCTTTCCCTATTCCCCTCAGTGCTGATGTGTTTTTTCATTTGTCCCTCTCCTCCGGTTGTTGGTTTTTTTTTAAAAGAATTGTTTTGATTTGAAAGCAATCTTTATTCCATTAATTGAAAGCAAACAGAGCCCTGCAAAGTAACAGGTAATTTTCTTAAGCCTTCATAGTGCATCGTCTGCACCAATCACCTTCTAGCATTACGAGCACTGCACTCCTGAGCATAGCAACAAATATTAGTGGCTTTCAGCTTCAAATTGCTGCCTCAAGGCATCCCTGATCCTTATGGCCCCACGCTGCGCCCCTCTAATAGCCCTGGTCTCTGGCTATTCAAATTCAGCCTCCAGGTGCTGAGCCTCAGCAGTCCAGCCCTGAGTGAAGCTTTCACCCTTCCCTTCACAAATATGAACGGTACAGCACGCGGCTATAAGCATAGGAATATTGTCATCGGCCAGGTCCAGCCTCCCATATAGGCAGCACCAGCGGGCCTTTAAACGGCCAAAAGCACACTCAACAGTCACTCTGCACTTGCTCAGCCTATTGTTGAACCACTCCTTGCTGCTGTCAAGGTGCCCCGTGTATGGCTTCATAAGCCACGGCATTAAGGAGTAGGCAGGGTCTCCCAATATCACAATGGGCATATCAATTTCCCCTACGGTGATCTTCTGGTCCGGGAAGAAAGTCCCTGCTTGCAGCTTCCTGAACAGGCAAGTGTTCCGCAAGATGCGTGCATCATGCACTTTCCAGACCAGCCTGCGTTAATGTCTGTGAAACGCCCTCAGTGATCCACAAGCACCTGGAGAACCATTGAGAAATACCCCTTCCGATTAATGTACTCGGCGGCTAGGTGGTCTGGTGCCAGAATTGGAAAATGCGTGCCATCTATCGCCCCGTCGCAGTTAGGGAAGTCCATTTGTGCAAAGCCATCCACAATGTCACACACGTTGCCCAGAGTCACAATCTTTTGGAGCAGGATGCGATTAATAGCTCTGCACACTTTTGTCAACACCAGTCCAGCGGTTGACTTTCCCACTCCAAATTGGTTAGCGACCGATCGGTAGCAGTCTGGAGTAGCCAGCTTCCACAGTGCAATCGCCACGCGCTTCTCCAAGGGCAGGGCAGCTCTCATTCTCGTGTCCTTGCCCCGCAGGACTGTGGCGAGCTCATCACATAGACCCATGAATGTGGCTTTCCTCATCCAAAAGTTCTGCAGCCACTGCTTGTAATCCCAGACGTGCATGACGGTGTGATCCCACCACTCAGTGCTTGTTTCCCAAGCTCAGAAGCGGCGTTCCACTGTGGTCAGCACCTCCATGAATGCCACAAGCAATCTCGTGTTGTAGCTACTATAGATGGTGAGATCAATGTCGAACTGTTCTTGCCTTTGTAGTTTAAGGAATATCTCCACTACCACTCGTGATGTGTTAGTGAGAGCGAGCAGCATATTGGTCAACAGTGTGGGATCCATTCCTGCAGACCGAAGACTGTGCAGTACACAAACTGTTGAAAGATAGTGCCAAATGCGGACAGAAGCCAAATGCTCGGATGCGAAGCAATGCATGATGGGGACAGGACCCAGGATGCCCCGCAATCCCATCCACCTTCCCCCAACTCTTAGCGGCAGAAGAGGAAGAGATGCTCTCTGGGATAGCTGCCCAGAGTGCACTGCTCTGATTACTGCTGCAAGTGCTGCAAGTGTAAAACGCTATTGCGCCGGCAGCTGAAAGTGTGAACACACAACAGCGGTTTCCCTTCAGCACTCTCTGAGTGGCGCTGTAACTGCCGGTGCTGTAACTCTGCCAGTGTAGACATACTCTTAGAAGTTCATTGTATTCAAAAGGCAAATGTTTGTTGTGGGACTGTATGTAATGTCTCCAGGGAGGAGACCTGACTAATGTAAACCCTAGGAAGTGCTGTGAGCTTCAACTGTTTGAAATTGTGAACTTTTAAAGTGAAGTGAGTTTCTTAGGAAATATCTGGAGGGAGGGAATGTACATTTCTCACCTCTGAACCCAATCTTTTGATGCTACCTCTTGAGGGGACCTTTTGTCTTCTGATCACCTGTTATGTGAGGCCAGATCAAATACCCAAAGGGTATAAGGAAGGGACTCTCAGATTCATGGGCATGATTGTTCCGAGGTAACAGTGTTATGAACCTGTGACCAAACAGAACCGCCAGTGTGGGGGTTGAAGGACTGTTCACCTGCTAGAGCCCTTGTTGAAGTTGGGAGTGATCTAGCTTATTGGCATGGATGTAGGTTCTTTTATTGTTTTTAATGTGTTTTCTCTCTAATGCTTTTACCTTAATAATAAATGTGTTTGCATAAAAAGAACTGTGTGGTAAATTAACTGTAGGCGATTACATTGTTTGTTATCTCTCAGAAGGCAAAGCAGGCCTGCTGAGGCAGTCTGATTTGCTGGGGAATTCACCTTGTAGGCAGGGAACTGTGCAGCATGGAAATACCTTGATTAGGAGGGAGAAAGAGACATGGATCTGCACCCAAAAGAGGTGCTGGCCGGGGAGCTTAGAGTGGGTGCCATTACTGGACCATGGAAAGGGAATACAGCAGCATTATCCTTGAATTGGGATGGCAATGAGGTAGGTAGACCATGGGAATGCACCACAGCAGTGGCGGATTAGCCAATGGGGCCTGTGCCCTTGTGCCTCAACCCACTCTGCCTGCCCAGACTCCTGCTAGGGAGCGGGGTTGGGGCATGGGGGCTTGCCCCACTCCCTGGCAGGAGTGCCAGGTGGGCAGAACAGGGTAACCCCCCATGCCACAACCCCATTTCCCTGGCAGGAGCGCAGGGCCCCCATTTGCTCTGGCCCAGGGCGCCACAAAGGCTTAATCCACCTCTGCATCCCAGAAGCAGGAATGAAAGCTAGCACAATGATCAGGAAGAGGGGAGGCCCGCGGAGATGGAGAGCACTACTGGGGGTCCGCTGGGCCCCAGGGAACAGCGAGAGCGCGCGCTGGATAAATGCCTCTGCCCCAAATCTGCCCGGCCCCAGAATCTGCAGAGTCCCCGCGTGTCACGTCCCCTGAAATCCGCACTGTCCCGCCAGTCACGTTACAGGGAGACGGGCCTAAACCCCCTCGTCCTCCGCCCCCGAGATCATCCCCCCCCCCGCTGTGCTGCGGGCAGCCATAGAATGCGGGGCGGGGGCTGCGCAGCACTTGCAAAGCGGGGGGGGGGGGGGGAGGGACGCCTATTGGCTGGGTGCTGTAGCCTCGCGCAGGCGCAGAGGGACAGCCGGTGAGACAGAGCGGGGAGGAGAGTAAATCGAGCAGAGGGGAGGGAAGGGTTACACTTACCGCAAATGCCGGTGAAGGGCTTCCGCCCGCTAGCGCATGCGCACTAGTTCGGGACGGTTCTGCGAGGGTCACTGACTCACCACCGGCACGGACAAGGACCCGGCACGGGCTGTGTGAGGTAAGGGGGGGGACGGGACTCCCCGCCCGGGGCTACTCGGCATCCGATTGCCGCGGGCGGGTCGGTGTCAGCCGGCGGAGGAGCCGGCCCAGCCCCGCGTCCCCGGTAGCGGCCGAGCCCGGGACGGCGCCCGAGGGGCAGAGACTGTAGCGGCATAACCAGCAGCCCTCCACTTCTGCTACTAGTCGCAGTTCCCGCCACGCGGACGTGACCTTCTTGGCTACTTCCCGGGACTTGCTACCGCCTGGTCCGGGGGTTGCGAATTAGGCGGGATGGGGCTTTGGGTTGAAAACGGTCACGATTTGCTTCCTCCTTGTGTGTCGTCACCCCGGCCCGGCGGTGTGTGGGAGCCCGCTCCGGGGTTGTTACTCAGGGTTTGAAACCCTTCCTGGCTGTTCCCCGCTGTGACTGTTGCCATCGGGAGGGCGGCACCTGGGTCCGCGGTGGCTCCGAAGTGGATTGAAGTGAATCAGAAGAGGGCGCTCCCGTTGCACAACAAGTGCCCACGAAGGGACTTATGCCGGGCTCATTATCAGAACAGCTATTTTGGTCAATTTCCATTTGTAGGCAAGCCCTCACTCCCAGTAACACATGCACCCTTCTAGTGTCTCCCCAAATACCCCCTCCAGCTGCCCCCCCGCCCGCCCCCGGCAGCCTCCTCTCTTGGGGAACCTGAAATATAGTAACTTCACCCATTATCATCATACGTCTTTACTGGCTATATAACCTTATTCTGCTCAATGCCGTTCTTACTAAATCCAGTAGCCTAACATCATTATTTTTACATTTCTACAACTATTTTTATTATAAGTGCTATGATATTTAACGACATTGCCAGAATGCTCTTAATTCAACAGATCCTTCTGCCATGGAAAGAATACTTTGCATTGCATTGCTTTTTAGTTTCAGGAGCAGTATTGATGGAGTGCTGTGCTGGATCCATCAGGTTTAAAGCACTGTTTTCCAGAATAAGTTTTGGAGTACTAGGACTCTACTCTCTGTTTTAAATAAATAAATAATCCCTGGAAATGCCAGAGGTTCCTACAGTTCACTTAATCTAGTGGGTCATACACTAATTTTATGTCATTAAAATTAATCTTATCTAAAAATATTGTGTAGTGTACACTGCTTGTGCAAACTAACCTAAATTATAATATTGATAATGTGTTTTCGTACTGGTGCAGAATATCTTGAGGATGTAAAAGCAAGTGTGCACTAAATAACTGCGATATTCTGTAAATTTTTCTATGTGGAATTAACCATTTTTGAGGGGTCTGAGTGTGAAATGTATCTCCAAAATAGGACAGTTACTTATTTTGCACTCTGGTTTTAAAATGTCTGAAGCAATTTAACCCAAAGTTGGTTTAAAAATAGTCAGCCAGTTTTTCATCCAAAGCAAATTATAGTGAAAATTCTAACAATTTGAACTGAGCATTAGACATTGTCTAAAAACATGATCTACATAACACCACTATGGCCCTGATCCTGCAAAGCCATATATTAGTGCTTAAGTTTACACATGGTGAGTACTCCCATCAAAGTTGCTGACTGCCCACCGTATGTAAAGTTAAGCACGCATGTATGTCTTTCCAGTTTCAGGCTCTATGCTTAATAGTGTCTTGGATTTAATCTTGCCCGCTTGTTTTTAAAAGTATAGAAAAATAATGATATAAACTTTAAATTACCCAACAATACACGAACAACGCAAAGCTTTAGTGTTTTCATGACTTAACCCTGTACTGTGGAGAACAGGCAAGCTTTCATTGTCTAGCATTTTTGTATGAGCATAAATTCCAGCAGAGAAGGGATGTTGAAGTCAGAAACAGGGAAAGTAGTGGGCTGTTGGTCAACAATTTTTGAGGACTTGTAAAACTTTCTATATATAGTAAGAGCTTTATCTGGCATGTTGGGGGAATGGCAGGTGCTGGTTAGCCAAAAATTCCGGTTAACTAAGAGTTATACTTACCAATGGAAGGAGGGAGTTTGGGCGTGGGAGGGTGCTCAGGGGTGGAGGTTGGAGTGCGGAAGGGATTTCGGGGTGCCAGATCCAGGTGGTGCTCACCTCAGGCGTTCCCCCGCAAGCGGCGACATATCCCTAGGCAGAGGCGCGGCCAGGCGGCTCCGTGCGCTGCCTCTGCCCACAGGTGTCACCCTCACAGCTCCCACTGGCCACGGTTCCTGGCCAATAGGAGCTGCGAAGCCAGCGTGTGGGGTGGGGGTAGCACACGGAGCCCTTGTGGCCGTTCCTCTGCCTAGGAGCAGCAGGGACAACCAGACCTCTGGCAACCCCATTGAAGATTTGTATTGGGAGATATCAGAAATGCCTATTTCTAGAGCTTTCCGGTTGATCAAGTGCCAGATGACACAGCTTTTACTGTATTAAGTATCTGTGTTAACAAATCTACCCAATAGGTACTGTACCTAAGATAAGATGGCTGATCCTTGGCAACAATGCATGGATTATGCAGTTACTTTAGCAAGAAAGGCTGGAGAGGTATGTAAACTTACTTACAAATTACTGTCTGTTTCTAGAGAAACTCATGTATGTCTTATAGGGGAATTTTACTTTTAGGTTTGCCCAGATATTCCACCTCTATATTTTGTCAAAAACAAACATAAATTAGTGTAATCGTCTAAAGCAAAATGACATTAAGTTTGAAATAGGAAGGTATCCTGTTCTCGACTGGGCTAATTTAGGAAAAAATCTTTGCAACTCCTCAGGCTGATACTGAGCAATGATTTGTGGTCTATCCTTTCTCCTTGTTGCACAAACACTTTTGGTACCTTAAATTTGGTTAAAAGTGTTTCCCTTTAAGTTCCCTTGCTGCTGTAGCAGGCAGCATCTCATTTGTCCCTCATACCACTGTCTTTTTGTCTGAACAGTTTTGTACTGTACTTCAGTGTGCACGGCTACTGGCAGCATTTTCTGAGTGGTTTTTCCATAGTCCTGTGTCTCTTCTCACAGGAAGCCTGCTTCCACTATGGTGGCTCTCTAGCCCTTGGGCAGACAATTTGCCTCCTTCTTCCCTCCTCTCCCTTTCATTGAGGCTCTCTCCCTTGCCAGGCAACAGCTCCTGCTCTCTCACTATAGGTGGTTTGCCCCTCCGGCTGTGGTCTAACATGGCAGGAGAGCAAGAAAAAGAGCTAGCAGATCTCTGAGGAGCCATGGGGTAGGGTGGATGGCCAGGTCTCCACTTCCTGCCTCTGCTTCTATACAGTAGCCTCTTACTGTGTATGCAGGTAAGATGAGGGCATATACCAGCCACACAGTCTTCAGAATCACAGTAAATATTGAAGTCCCTTCAACTGCCTCAGTAAACATTCCCTCAAACAAAGGTTCATCTCATTTCATTAGAAGTCCTCAATAGGATTTTCTTGGCTGGGAGGTAGAGATTCAGTCACATGTGCCTGGCCTGGCCTGGAAATAACTTACCTAGGGGCAGTGTTTAGTGTTTCGTTACAGCTTTGTAGCATTGATAATGCTAAAATATTGTAAGAGTAAGAAATTTTAGAACAGCTCCTAAGAAAACAGAGCTCACTGATGTTCTATCCTTAAATGAGATTACTTGCAGTACATAAAGTTAAGCACATGTGTAAATTAGGATCAGATTATTACAGTCAGAAAAGAATAATGATGTGTTGGACTTTCCTGGAAGCCAGAATAATAATAATAAATATTAAATAATAATATTTTCCTGAAGTTTCTTATAAACAAAATAATATTCTTTACAGGTAGTCCGGGAAGCATTGAAAGAGGAAATATCCATTATGGTTAAAAGCTCACCAGCAGATCTAGTGACAGTCACTGATCAAAAAGTGGAAAAAATGATTATTTCTTCTATAAAAGAAAAATATCCTTCTCACAGGTACAACTTCTATTGATATTTTATTTGCTACTCATGGGAGAAGAGGAAATGGTGGGTGAAGGGCTAAAGTATGGAGTCTCTCTTTTTTTTTCTCAAGGAAATTTAATATGAGATTGCCGGGAAGTTAAGGAAGAACTCCATAACTTCAGATGTAAAATATTTAAGTGGCACTTACTATAAGGTGCGTAGAAGTACTTCTGATTTTCTACTTGTACCTGACAGTGTGTAGTCATAGTACACTTTGGCACAGGAAAAGGCCTTCTGGTCATACATGACCAAGAGTTGCACATATTCTCTTCAGAGTTTTTAATTATATCCCTCAGCCTTCCCAGTTCTTCAGAAATAAATGGTTTATTGAATGGGAATTTCATATATTTTGCTTAATTGACGATCCTCCCCAAGGCAGCCTCCCAATTGACTTATTGCTTATGTTTAGTACAGTTTACATAAAACAACTTTGCCAAAATTCCCTGTTGTCCTCTAGTTTCTTACATCCTTATGTGGTACTATGACCTCATGACACTGGATATATGGAAAAATGGTAAACCAGACTGCTCTAATAAGAAGAGAAACTTCAATGTTATGTCTAAAATAATGCTAAATTTTGTAAACTAATATTAAAGGATAGAAACATTTTTACTAGCTCTACCATTGTGCCTCCTTATCTCTAATACCACAAATATCATTCCTCAACAGGTAGCCCTCCAGTTTGCTAAAATACCAGTTGCAATTTAGCTGTTTTCAGATAAATTTCACATTAATAATTGCTGTTTAATTTTCAGGTTACATCTAATTTTCTTTTAAGAATGATAAACATCACCCACTGCAAAGTTAAATTCTAGCCTCTTAAACTATTCGTGTTTTAAATATATTTTGGCTACTCTAGTTTCATTGGAGAAGAATCTGTTGCAGCTGGAGAAGGCAGTACCTTGACAGATAATCCCACGTGGATTATTGACCCTATTGATGGAACTACTAACTTTGTACACAGGTATATCTGTTTATTTTGTCCATGATTACTACTTAAATTGGGCAACATTTAGACTAGAATTTTTTTTGCTGTTTTCTTTGGAACCATTTAAGTAACCATGTTTAATGGTGTTTGCAATTGTGTTCATTGCATCTCTTTATAGATCTTGAGTTTCTTGCTTATATTTGATTAGATACAGCCAGGCAAGTATTACCAGAGTAGCAGTACTTCTGCAAGTACTATAATGCTCTCAAATAGAATGTTTTCCAGCTGTAACCAACAGTTGGCATGCCTTGAGAGACTAGCATTATGTAGTATAATTAGTACAGAGTTAGAAGAAAACACCCATTTTGCTGCAAATATCAACCTGAAAGTTTGAAAGCAAAAGATGCAGTATTAACAAATAAACCCTATGTAATTACAGTTGGCATTGCTGAGCCTGTTTGGTGGCGAAGGGTAGCTTACATCCTCCATATTTCCTCTGTTATTACACAGCTGGAGTACAACTAGGAGTTTAAAAAATGTATAGTAACAAAATAAACATAATATCTCAATTATAAATTAGTAAAATATTTTGTTTTGTTTTGAAGGTTTCCATTTGTGGCAGTTTCGATTGGCTTTGTTGTCAACAAAAAGGTATATTTGTTTTATTACTTAACATCCAACAGAGAAATAAAATCAAATTCATAACATATTATTAACCACCACTCTCTTTATGTAAAACTGGCATTTCCACTCTAATGGAAAAGAAACCTTTCTTCTTTGCAGATTGAATTTGGAGTTGTATACAGTTGTGTGGAAGAAAAAATGTACACTGGCAGGAAAGGAAAAGGTGCATTTTGCAACGGTCAGAAGCTTCGAGTATCAGGACAAGAAGGTGAGTTGAACTGAGTAGCTTATTTTGGGAAGGGGAATGAGGATGGAAATTCTTACATTTATTTTTTCCAAAATATAATTATTAGAAACCATTGATGTATAATGTCTCCTTTTCTTATAGCTATTCCTCACTCACATCCCTGCACAAATGTACACTTATTTACCCATAGAGTGTAAGCCCTTTGAGGAAGGATCCCATATTTTGTTTTCTTTGAAGCACATAACATGCTTGTGAATGTTATAAAATAAAATTTAAGAAATTTGCGAGTTTTATCGCCTATATTTGTTAAACTGGTCTGTTTAGAAACAGTGACAAATCTACCAAAAAATTAGTCTTATTTCAGCCCTGAACCTGCAAAACATTTAAGTGTAGGCCTAACTTTAGTTGTACCACTCTTCACCTGTTTCTCAATTTACATGAAGTTAAGTCCGTGTTTAAATACTTGGCTGCATTAAGACCTTAACCATTTGAAAAATGTTCTGATTCTTACCCAGAATCGCAATTTGCGATTATAAGTAACCCCAGTGAACACATGCACAAAGTGAGACTGGATAGTGCTGCCTTTTTTTTTTTTTTTTAATTTTTTTGCTAAGTTTTTCTTCCTGTTAGTGTCTAGCCAAAAGTAGTTACTTCTATGCTATATTGAATATAAAGTGAACATGTGAGATGAATGTTTATTACAATGAGCAATCAGTGAAAGTGCATGATATACTCAAATGCTTAAATATTGTCCTTATGTAAGTCAAAGTGTTGGGAAAAATATTGTCACTTTTTCCCTTCCCAGATATTACAAAATCACTTTTAGTAACAGAAATGGGATCTAACCGTGAACCAGAGACTTTAAAGATAGTTCTTTCTAACATGGAAAGGCTTCTCAGTATTCCTGTTCATGGGTAAGGTATTTTTTAATTTGTTTTTCGTCTTCTGCTTGAAGCTTGCACCAAACATGATTTTTAGAAAGGAAAATGGCAGTCAAACTCCGCTTTCTTTGCTGTAATTTTTTTTGGAAAAAGGGATGATACAATTTAAATCAAGCTGTCTTGTAGCTTTTACCAAGAAACTGTACGTAAGAGACAAGATTTACGCAACATTGTTATTTATCATGATGAGAGAGAAGCATGGACGTAGTTTGACTTTTATATTTGGAGGGGGGGAGGCAGCTCCAGTGAGGCCAGTGGGGTTGCACGTGGACAGGGAGCCATTTCCGATTGGGTGATTCCAGGGGCTACTTAAGCACCTGAAAACTCTAGCTTTTTGCAGATAACTTAGAAATTAGCTGACAAGAGCACTATATCTAATTCCTGTATAAAGAAAGAAAATTAAATAAAGGGACGGTGGTTAGGTTTAAAAATTTTAATGTATATTCTTACTTTGTTACTACTCTTGAATACAGCAGTTGAAACAATTGTAGAAATATCTGATTGTCTGTCTATCATTTAGGCTACTTACTTTTTTGCAGTTCACCAAGCGTGGAATAGATAATTTAACTTCTGGAAACACCCTACTAGGGCAAGGCCCTGTGAGTTTATACTGCACCTGCCTGGGGCTCTAGATGTGTTACTCTAATACAAATAATAATAGACTAGAAACTGACTTTAAACAGGAGTGAAACTGACACTTTCAAGTCATTTTCACTTCAGTTTAAAGTCAACTTACTTTCCAGAGGCTCTTAAACACAACGCTGCAGTGATTGAGTTGCAGTTCTCACAGGAGAATATTTAAAACCAAGCACCGAGAAAATTCCATATTTTAAAGTTGAGAAAAAAAACAGTCTTGTTTATTATTTAGAGTTTGTGTATATATCTATATACTTTTTTTTTTTTTTTTTTGAAGTACCATTCTGTGTTTGGACACTGTTCCTCAGTTCCCATTGCTGTAAAATGGGAAAAACAACACCTGCCTGCCATATGGAATTAAAAGGATTAGATTGATATCTGTGGAGCAGGAACTGGGTGGTCTTAATGTTTTGTATGATGCCTAGCACAATGGGGGACTCCTACTGGTTTAAGGTCTTTGGGCGCTACCATAACATTAGTCAGCTTTTGAGATGCCTACTGGTGGTAGCTGAAGGGAATTTACTTTGTGGATTGGATGTCGGTGGAGTACAGGTCAGTCTCTGGGTTGGCCCGAAGCACAGCTTTCATCCCCCACGAGCTCAGCACCTATTGGCAGAATTTGCAGCGTAGCATGGACACATACATGTCCTTGAAGTTGCAACCACTAGTGGACATGACAGCTCTGGACCAGAAGGGTCTGTTCCCGGCCTCTTCCCATGGAGAAGAGAGGTTACTCCCTGCTTCTCTGAGGGCAAACTGACCCCAAGACCCACTTAGCTGCTCCTAGCCCCCCAGCCTTCTGCAGCTCCCCCTCCCTCAGAATCCTTGCACTAGGGACCATTCCCTCTCAGCTGCTCCTCCCTCAGGACACAGCCCTATGCCCTCTCCTCTCCCTTCCCCTGAAGATTGACTGCCCCCCCCCCTCCCCCGGCTCCAATATCCCCACCACTGGGGGCCCTGTGCTTTCCGTTTCCTTCCCACCACTATGCTACCCCCCCACCACCACCAGCACTGCGGACCCTGTGCTCCCCCTCCTTGCCTGCCCCACCCTCAGAGGCCTGCTCACTGCCCCGCTACTATTGGTTCGGAGGATTGTCATTCCATATAGTCTCAGCTGCTGATTGGTGGAGGGGGACGGGATGGGTGAGCTAGTGCAGCAGAGGAGGAAACTGACAGGGGTGAATCCCCGGCTCCTGGAGGGAGGGACCTGACTGCACGGTGCTGCAGCGAAGAGCTCTTTCTGGGGCTGGGGTGTGCACCACGAGCAGACTTCTGGTACAAAACTCAGGGGTGAGCAGGTGCCCCCCCACCCCGTCCCTCGAAACGGTGGCCCTGTGTGGAGGAGGGCAAATTCTGCACCTGCCTGATCTTGCAGTTTGGGGGGGCAACGCCTGCGCCTCCCCAAATTATGCCCATGGAGAGAGGTACTAAACTTTGTAATCTCAGCTATTCTTACAGATCCTCATGGCTTTGTTTAAACCCAAGGCCTTGAATGAAAAAAAATGAATAGGAATTTACCTTGAAAAACCCGCTTAATTAATTATTATTTAGAAAGTAGGATATATAGTACGAAACCATGCCAATCAAAACACCATTGAGGATTTAAAGACTTTGGTATATGCTTTGAACTAAACGTTAGTTTCTCTGGTCTAAAAAGTATCATTTTATACTGGGTTCTAAAAACGAAGTCTTCTATTTTTTTCTGAAATCATGTTTTCTACCTTCTGGTACAGAGACATTTGAAAAAGTCATGTGAAATCATAGAAACTAGATACAAAGAAGATCTATCAGGTTATCTAGGTTCCCCTTCTCTGATGTAACTAAGGAGAAAAATCAGGAGGTAAAAAACTGTAACTATTATGTAGAGCTTTTCAGAATTTTTTTTTTTCCTGCAGACAAAAAAAATTCAGCCATGGACTGTATTTTTTTGGTTTTTGGCCAAAAAAAAATTTCCACAAAAATCCAGTTTTCCACAGCCAATTTTTTTATCATAAACACAGTTTCAGTGGATACTTTTTGACCAGCCTTACTTGTATATATCTGGCTTTAAGGGTCCAGTCATGCACAGGGCCGTAACCCAGGTGGGGCGAGAAGGGCAGCCGCCCAGGGCACAAAACAGTGGAGGCAGAAAAATGATGATGAAAAACGGTAGGGGTGCAAATATGCTTGCTCGCTCAGAGCGCTAAAATGCCTAGTTACAGTTCTGGTCATGCAACTTTTATTCACACAAGTACTCTTACTGAGTTTAGTGGGAATATTTACATGAGTAAGGATTGCAGGATTGGGCCCAGAGTACCGACCAGGAAATATCCTTTCTTCCAGGATTCTTAGGCTCCTTTCTGGTTCCTTGAGCACATATGCCATTCATACTTCCACAAAGATTTTTGATATAATGAAACAAGGTATCACCTGTCTACACTTGAATACAGATTTTACATTTTCTGTGAAATGAAGAGTTAAACTACCTTTGCTCAGGGCACAGTAGTATCGTCTGTTCCATTTTGAATCTTCACTTTGAAGTTCTAAGCTGCCAGCTATATGCTGTTTGTAAATCAAGGGTCACAGATGATTAACTGGCTCTTGCCGTGACTTGAGCACCACCCTGCTTTATATAACAATTCAATCTATATTTTATTGATAACTGTCTGATATATGAAAATATGTGATGCCTTTTTAGTGAACTTGTCAAATAATTGTACAACTTGTTCAGGGGCAATAATGCTGATAAGAGCACTGTGAATATGAAACAGAAAAGAATATTGAAAATGTCCTCTTTATAGCTGATTTACATTGCATAGTTATTTGTTTTTTGTGAGAATTACATTTACATTTTTGCAAAAGTCAAGAAAGCTGCTTATTGACTCAGTTGTGAAAGCTAAGTAACTTTTCCAATCAGACAACAATTTAAATTGCACACTAATTAGCACTCACAAAGCAAAGTAGACTATCCATTATTTCAAAGGTGGATATTTTTAATAAAATGTTTTTCTTGGGTTATTTAAACACACCTCATGCTTTCACCTTGAAAGCAATTTTGAAAGTGATTTCCTTTAAATTACTTAATTACTCTTTCTTTTTAACACTAGTTAACTGAAATCTGGGAATGAATGCATGCACACTTGTTTGCAATTAGCATGAAAAATAAGCAGGAGAAAACAGAGGAACTGGCTTATTTCTTACAAGTAATATGCCTTCACATTAGCCTTAGTTTCCTTCTTTGCTTTATTCACGCTGGCTGGTATACACTGTCTGGTTAGTTTTAATATTTTGATGTTCCTGTAAACTACTCTCAATTAATGAATCTCGTATCTGTTTTAGGATTAGAGCTGTTGGTACAGCAGCTGTAAACATGTGCCTTGTGGCAACTGGTGGAGCCGATGCATATTATGAGATGGGCATTCATTGCTGGGATATGGCAGGAGCTGGAATTATCATTACTGAAGCAGGTGGAGTGCTGCTGGATGTATCAGGTAAATGAAGGGGAACCTTCAGGAAATTGACTTTTTTTTTTTTTTTTTAAATGTGGATACTTTTGAAACTGAGGTATGTAGACCATTAGAGTGTATGGGTGTTCTCTTGCTCTTTTTTTATCAACCACCTGGCAAACCATAATGATGACCCATATCAGTAAGATTTTCAGCCATCCTATTATCTGGGTGGTTCTTAACTCTATTAAACAGTGTTTCCATCAAATTAATGCACAGGGATAGTTGTCACTTGTTTTATCCTTTAGTTCACTTAGCAGAAGTTCTTGCTCACTAGCATTGAGTCTCTTGCAGTAGAATCATTCCCTGTTAGGATATGAAAGTCAATAATAAGTCTGAATTCTTCTCCCAGGTATTAATGTTAGGTACCAGCTGAACTCAATGAGACTTGTGCATGCTTATCCAGGGGCAGAACTTGATCTGAACTAATTACATTAGCTAAATACACCTCTACCCCGATATAATGCTGTCCTCGGGAGCCAAAAAATCTTACCGCGTTATAGGTGAAACCGCGTTATATCGAACTTGCTTTGATCCGCTGGAGTGCGCAGCCCCGCCCCCCTGGAGCACTGCTTTACCGCGTTATAGCCGAATTCGTGTTATATCAGGTCGCGTTATATCGGGGTAGAGGTGTACTTACAATTTTTCTGTGCCAGTATAACAACTTTTTAATTCTGCCAAAGTGAAATGGTGCTATACATTCAACCACAGACAGTAAAACCCTTCCATGTTTGGGTAAGTGATGGCAAAAAGAGGCTTCAAAGAAAGTGGAGAATGTCTAGACCCACACTAAGGGATAGTAGAGCTCCCACCCACCTCCATGGTTATGGTGGTCCCCATTTCTGATGGCCATTCCCTGTGCAGTGCAAGGGTCAATTTCTAGTTTTACCTCAATGATAGGGTCAAATTGGGGGCATGCAGGATTTACATCAGCCACAGGGCTGAAGTCGCCCCAGTGAAACATCTCTTCAGCCACTCTGTGGGTTCCGTGGAGGATGCCTTCCTAATCTCCTTCAGCACACAGCTTTGTTGTTCTGTCTTTTCCCTGATTCATTTCTCACCAAATCCTTTACTGTTTCTCCAAACTAAAAATCAAATGTATGTGGTTTCTAAGTGAAACATGTTAAATGTCTGCTGCTTCCCTTATGCAACCATTAATATAACACATTTCTAGTATTGTTAGGGGGTGCTCAGTATAAACCAAGTAGAGTTAGGAGCCCATCCCCTTTGGCAGCGTTTCCTAAGGTTGGGTAGCATGGAGAATTTGGTTGCTATATACATGAATGAGCCACTGGATTGTGTTTTACATTGTTAGTGTTGAGAATTTGATTTTACACACTGTAATTAATTTTTTTTTTTTAGATTTGGATTTGTTAATGCACTTTCTGCTAAACTAAGTATTGCATTTTGACAGTTTATCTTAATGCTCATTTTTGTCAAGATTAAAATTCTTCTAAGACTATGAGCCAGTTACGTTGTTGACTTTGTTTCTAGGAGGACCATTTGATTTGATGTCACGAAGAATAATTGCTGCAAGTAGTCGAGCCATAGGAGAGAGAATAGCCAAAGAGCTTCAGATAATCCCCCTACAAAGGGACGATGCCACAAATTGAATACCACAACTACACTTAAGTGTGGTAATACTGAGTTTGTCAACAGTTGTCACGTACTCTGGGAATTTAGAAGAAAACGTCCCACGTAAGATCACATGTTGCACTTAAATGGGTAGTAATATACTTCTGAATATATCTTATTACAAATTGATTTCTAAATAGGGTTTTGAAATCAGACCCATTTGAAACTGTTATAGAACTGGTTCTAACAAAGTTTGCAGTTTGTGTAAATAAAACATCAGTTTTGCTGTAAATTTTTATTTCCTATATAGTATTATAGCTGCTTAAATAAGTTAAAGGAAAAAAGGACACAATCCCATAAAAGTGATATTTAAAATTTATATAGCACACTGGAAGATAGAGAGCAACTAATGCTCTAAGTCATATGTTACAAAGAGAAAGTTTATTGCTCCTGGTTCCAATTTTCTCATGGTTTTCCCCCAATGTGATCAAGGTTGATTGTTGCTTATGAGATTTTCATATAAAGCCTCTAAATTGTTACAGTGCTATCAGTCTGTCCAGAAGTTCTCACCGGTGAAGGAAATGTAGAAGTAGATCACATGATCCCAGACCTCACTTTGGAGACAGTCACGTTTAGCTTTTGGCACACTTCAGGACATTTGTATGTTATCACTGCGCAAGAGTGATTCAACAATGATTTCAGTTGCTATTGCAGGGAATGTTTAGAGAAATACCTAGAGAAAAGAAGACACATTTATTTTTTAGACTTATGTGCCCATTACTTCTATAGACCTAATTGACTGCTGTTCCTAAAAAATAAGATGTAATGTGGAAGAAGAAAACTCTGTACGCACCTCCTGTCATGCCTTCAGGCAAAAGTCTGAGAAATGAAGTGGGTTTTATGCTAAATAGTTAAAAGCAAGACCATAAGCTGAATGGGTCCATTGGTTTCAGTTGATGCTGCCTCCTGCATATTCTCTACTTGATGTGTGTGTAGCTCCCATTAACTGTTTAGGGGATTTACTCATACATTTCCAGGAGAGAATCTACCTCAAAGTCTAAATACAATTTGAAATCCAAAAGATTCTCATAACTCATTAACTCACCTCCCAAAAACCAACCCTCCCCACCCATTTTAATTAAAATTAAGCCAGTAGTCCAGACTTTCATCTTAATTATTATTTGATAGTTATGACAGTAATGACCAGTCAGGATCAGTGTTCTGTTGTGCTACATACTGTATAAGCACATATGAGGGCACAGGTCGAGCTCTAAAATTTACAATTAAAGAAATTACAGTATTTTAAATCCTAATGCTAATTTTTCTAATTTCAAAGCCTAAAGGTTAGTTGTTCTTTGCAGTCTGAGTTATTTTTAGAATTATGTTGATATCAGTGGGTACATTGAACAGTTACTGTACATTTTAGAGTAAAAATTAGTCAGTTTAGGGACTGATTAGTAACTAGGGCCAAAAATTTCAGAAGTGTCCTCTAAATTTGGATGTCTAATTGAGACACCCCAAATTATGATCACTTTTGAAAATATGTGGTTGTTTTTTATTTCTTAGTGTGGAAAAAAGTGTTTTGTATCTTAAAATACAAGCACCAGCAGGAATCTTGATAAAATTCCTTGGAACAGTTATATTTTGCTAGTTTTACAGAAATGTTTAATTAGAAACTCCAGTGCCAGGCCAACTTTAAACAATTAGCCCTAGTGGAGAAAAAGAATTGCATGATAATTCAGGGGCTAAGGAGAAGGAACTCATTAGAGTTTCATTTCTTGGGGGCCCTGTAGGAAAAAAATAATCAAAACCTTTTGAACTTCACCACAGCTTCATTGTTTTTAAATCTAAGATATGAATGTGATGTCTTAGCAGGTCTGCCCAATATATTATCTCTGTTGGTTTTTGTGAGAAATTTGAGTTTGTGTGTGAAATATGAACTGTGCAGAAGTTCTGATGTTAAACTGATTTGTTTTGTAAAGTGGAAATGTGTAAACTAGTACTTGATGTGAGAGATGTCTGCAATAATAAAAGAAAAAAGATTGCTTTATTAGTGGATCGTCTGAAAAGTTTCTGTACATATTTGGTTTGTTAGATATTTTCATTCTGTCTTTCAAAATGCCAAAGGGGTTTAGACCATATTACAGACAAAATTGTTGCTGGCCAATTTTGATTGATATTAAAACTTTTTTTAATTATTAAAAAAATAAAAAGAAGTCAAACTAGCAAACTTTGTATTCTGAAAAAAACAACGAGGAGTCCTTGTGGAACCTGATGAAGTGGGTTATAGCCCACAAAAGCTTATGCCCAAATAAGTTTTAGTCTCTAAGCTGCCACAAGGACTTCTCATTGTTTTTGCTGATACAGACTAACACGTCTACCCCTCTGAAATTTGTATTCTGATTATACCTTTAAAACGTGTGTGTGTGTGTGTGTGTGTGTGTGTGTGTGTGTGTGTGTGTGTG
>NW_020664409.1:65131652-65174794 GCF_002925995.2 Terrapene triunguis | reverse complement strand
GTGTGTGTGTGTGTGTGTGTGTGTGTGTGTGTGTGTGTGTGTGTGTGTGTGTGAGAGAGAGAGTGTCTGCCTACTTAACAATCTATCACATATTTACAAGAGATAGCAACTGCCTCCTTGCAACTACCAAATTTGTGACTCCATTTCCTCACTTTTAGTTAGAAGGAATACCCTTCTGTTCCCTCACTCCCTGTCCAAATGTCCCAGTTGCAGCCACAGACTTTCAATTAGGACTGCATGACTACTCCTTCATGCAAATATTTACATCTTACCATGGGTGGGTTCCTACACAGTTGATCAGTTAAGTATAATACCAATCAAAATCATTTTGCCTGAAATAAGAAGCTTAAAGATGTTGTACAGCCCGTGCTTTTTTTATTGGGTAACAATTTCACTGTGGAGAACAGTAAGGCAAGTGAAGCATCCCTTACACGAGAGTTTCCCATGCCAAATGTGATCCTGGGTGGGGAACAAGACTTCCTCTCTCACAGCTGGGCAGGAGGAAGGGAAAACCAAAATACAACAGCAACACTGAGGTGTAGGAGCAAATCCTTTCTTATGAGAAGGGATGAGGTAGTTTTTATTTGAATATTCCTGGTTGTCTGGCTCAATGAGAGCCATTCTTCTCTCATGTGACTATGCAGGGGAAGTTACTTCAGAAGATGAAGTTCTGCTGCTGGAGGTGGAGAGCATAGAGCTATATACAAATTCCCTGTGTTAAATAACCCACTTCCCTATTTTCCCTTGGATGGTAGGCTGGTGCTATTCAACCAGCCTGTGTCATTTTGTGACCTCAGAGGTGCTAAACATTTTTTCTGCATTGGGTCATAAAATAACTTGCACCTGAAGAAAAAAGAAAAATGTTTAAACTATAACTCTAGCTCATGCTTTTTGTATACAGTATTTGAGTAATATATAGACAAATACTATGTGTTTCAATGTGCCTGCCTGAACGCTAGATGGCAGCTGGACCTCGAAAATACACTATAGTGCAGGGTACCTTTTGAAAGACAGGTTTTTCTTATTTCTGCTGTCCTTAAAGTGGTGGTGAATGGAAATAAGAGCATTTCTGAACCCGGACCTGAAGAAGAGCTCTGTGGAGCTTGAAAGCTTGTCCCTTTCACTAACAGACCATTCAATAAAAAATATTACCTCACCCACCTTATCTTTCTCATGATAGTTATTCAAAATACCTAGAAATCAAATAAGTGAGGATGAGGAACATGGAAAAAATAATTATTTTGCAATACTAGGATGAACATACATCCCCCTGCCTGTTTTTAAAAAGTACATGTATTGATATATTGAAAGACAGTGACTATTTTGCAAATAATCGACTCTATCTTAAAATAAGAAACACCTTTGATCCACACTGTATGTACATAACCTCAGGACAGATCTAGGGACACAATGCAGATATAAATTATCAGAACTCAATTCATTATATCCCATGTGGAGATGTACCTGTTAAGTTGCCCAAAGGTCAATAGAGAGCATCAAACTCTATGAGAAATATTTAGCCAAAAATATGCTGTAATGAGTTAACACTAGTTCCTACTATCCTTGTCTGTGCCCCTTCATGTACCCTGTTTCTCGCTGGGCTGTCCTAGGACGGTGTCTTTGGGGTTAGTTCTGAGCAATTTTACTCTTCCCCCACCCCGTAGTTCACTCTGAAGTTTAAGCCTCTGCAACTTGTAAACATTTCTCCATGGCTATTTGAAAGCTATGAGGGAGAAGAGGTGGGCTGTGGATTGTGGGCTTAAGACCCCTTGGGCTCAATTTGTCTGTGTCTGAGTGAAGAAATGGGCACAGGGTGCTAGTTGTGGCTCCCTGATCCTGCACTGCCCAGCCTTGCTTGAGTTAGAGCTGCTCAAGAGCTACCTACATGACTTCAACCCAGTGAGTATCAGCATAGTGGAACTCTGTTCCACCACAGCCTCCCTCTGCCCCTAACTCTTCCAACAAGACCCCTATACTTGGGGGTGGGAGTGAAGAGCTGGCACAGGAGGCAGCTAAAGTACTCCCATCAGCTTTTCTCCAGCAATGAGTGCTCCTAAGACAGGGAAATTAGTCACTATTTCTGTCCTCTTTGCTCTCAGCCGTGCAAAGTGTAGATAGTAAATCAGAGGATCTGGCCCCTGGACTCAGCAATTGAGTATTTTTGGCTGAGCAAAGCATGGCCCTAAATTCAACTTGATGGCATTTGTGTTTGTCTGTATGTACGTAACAAAAGACCTTTTAAAATTACCTGTTTCTGAGTCACTGACAAGTCATAAGAAATGCTTATGGGTCAATGTCCTAACAGATAATGCACAAGAAGGGAAACACTTTTGTGTCTTGCCACAGACCACCAAATCACAGTAAGAAATAAGATGACCAGTTCCATAGGGGGGGAAAAGTTGAGTGACCATTGGGGACTTTAATCTGAGTGATATATGTTGGAGGTCTCATGCTGCCAGTACTAAAACATCCTTGGAAATTGTAAATATTATAGGTGACAGTGTCCTAACTCAAAAAGTGTTGCATCCAACATCGGGGAATTTGATATTAGACCTTATCTTGACAAATAAAGAACTGATCATAGTGGTAAATTAGTAGTAGCTTGTGTACAAGTGATCAGGACATGTGAACAGAAAGTCCCAAACCAGTAATATATGTAGAGAGAGAGAGATACTAAGTGCTTTCAAAATGCCAATTTCATAAAGGTGAAAACAACTATGAGCCAAATCATTGAGAGAGAATTTAAACAGAAAAATGTGAATAATAATTGGGAATTGTTTAGGAACGTTTTACTAGGTGTCCCAAAAGCTAGAATCAAGAAGGAAGGCTGTACTGGTTAAAAAAAGCCAACCTGGCTTAGAAGACAGTTATTAAAAAACAAAAAACCCACCAATATATAACAAAAGAAATGGGAAATTAATGGTAATGAATATAGATCAGAAGCTAGGTACTAAAGCTAGGTACTTAAACAACAGGTACTAAAGATGGACATTTTTAAATCAGCACATCTGGATAACTTATGTCCAAGAGTTTTACAAGAGCTTGCCAAGGAACTCACTGGACTCTTAATGTTGATTTTCATTAAGTCTTGGAACACTGGGGAAGTTCAAGATGATGTTGTGCCAATATTTAATAAAAGGTAAATGGAATGATGAGGATAATTATAGGCCTGTCAGTCAAATCAATTCTGAACAAAATAATGCTGATGCAGGACTTGATTAAAATAATTAAATTAGGGTAATATAATCAATGCCAGTTAACATGGGTTAATGGAAAGTAGAGCCTGTCAAACTAACAAAGTGTTTTTGTGATGAGATTACAAGTTGGTTGATACATGTAACTGCGTGGCCCTTATAGGCACTTGGCTTGATATCACATGACATTTTGATTAAGAAACTAGAAAGACATAAAATTAGCATGGTACATGTTAAATGGATTAAAAGCTGGCTAACGCATAGCTCTTGAAATGTAACTATAAATGGGAAAATCATCGAGCCAGTGTGTTTTTAAAGGGGTCCTGCAAGGTTTTGTTTTTGGCCCTAGGCTATTTAACGTTTTATCAGTGACCTGGAAGAAAACATCACTGATAAAGTTTGCAGATGACACAAAGTGATAAAGAATGAAAAGAACAGGTCACTGACAGAATGATCTGGATCACTTGGTAAGGTGAGCACAAGCAAACATGGCCCCGATCCACAAAGGTGCTTGCGGGCTAAAGCCCAGACTTTGGTGACTAAGTCTGGGGTTTTGGTCCCAAAGTCCCAGTTTTGGCTCCATTGTGATTTATGAAACTCCAGCTGCACCCTGTAAATGTCTAAACTCACTTGGCGCCTAAGTTTTCAGAGTAAAAGTCCCCTCAGCACCTAAGTTTCTGCCTCTGCATATGAGAGAATGACTGTGTTGTCCAGTGAGTAGGGAGTACTGTCCAGGGAGGACGAGAGACCCAGGTTCCAGTTCCCCTGCTGCAATCAAACTAATGAAAATTAGTTATCCATAGAGGAACAGCTTCAAGAGGAGAAACTGAGGGAGCCTCATGTCATGTACCTCTTGTACGCAATAGGTTGCAAGGCTGCTACAAGCAGGTCAGGCTCCTGTACCATTGATATGGACTGACTACAGAACTTCCTTGTCAGAGAGAGACACACCAGATGTGTTCAGTGTAAGGTTCTTCAGTATTCTGCCAGGTCTGGCTGCAGTTAGCTTACATAAGGCTTGATGCACATGGCACCACCTAGTGGTGGAACAGTATTATACCGTTTAGCATTCCATTACATCTCCCCCTTTGGCTACCTATGTACTACACACCACTTTCGGCAGCATGCAGTGAATGTGCATCACAGTGAAAGCACACTGCATCCGTACTATGGTGTGAAGCTACATGTCACTGAAGGTTCTGGCAGAGGGGAGGCAGCGGGGAAAGGCTTCAGCTGCTCACCACTGCCAGAGCCTTTCACTGTGGTGAGGAAAGGTTCTGACAGGGCAGACGCTGAGCCTTTTACTCACTGCCTTCCGCCTGCCAGAGCCTTTCCCAACTGCTGGAGTATTTCTGAGAGTCTTTCCAGCAGCAGTGAGGTGGCAGGACACTACACTACTAAAAATAGCAGTGTAGATGGGAGGCACGGCAAGGGTCAGTAGAGAACGTGTAGGTTATGTACACCGGGTACGTACCCACACCTTTCAGGTGTGTTTGTATTCTACTGGCTTAATCCATGACCCCCCATCTACACTGCTATTTATACCCGTGCTGCGGGGGAACGGGACACACAGGTACATATGTATGTATGCTACATACTGCTGAAAGAATTCTGCAGTGTAGTTACACCCTTCAAGTTGTACATTCCAACCATTTACAAAATTTACACTATCACATTGTCTTTGAAGTTCAGTATGTATCAGTTTGTTAAGTGTCTCTGAATCGTACTGGCTTTCTAATTACATGAGCCAAACCCATAACAACTTGGTCATCTGGCTGTCCATTAATTGCAATGACTGGCTGTGGTTGGTCTGGCATCACTGAGTCTTCTTGTTAGGCATCTGCCATCTGTAGCATTTGCTCTGTTGATTGTTCTTTCTGAGGAACAAACTGTAAGTGTTAATAGTTTCTTTTGAACTTTCCACACAATTACATATGATCTAGGCGCTGAATTCTTTTTCTTTTCAACGTCTGGAGTTGTCCTTTATCTCCATCCAATTTGATACAAACACGATCACCAGGTTCTAGACTCAGCAGTTCTCTGAGTGTCATCTGTTGTAGAAGCCACTATACTATAGCCAGTAGCTACTATTGGTGCTGATCTGTGACTCAGAAGAACAAGGAATGGATCTTCCTGCCATAGGATTTTCTTGGCTGTCTCTACAGCTCTCTCAGCCTCTCATTTCGCTTGTGGGTACTGTGGGCTGCTAGTGTGAGCAGGGTCTGAATGAATGCTTCCCTGACAGCTAGCTTGGTAGGGGAGAGACTTTGGCTGTGTTTATGTAAATACAGTTTGCTCCTGCTCTGCTTAGATATTCAGCAGACAGAGCGGTGTCAAAGTAATCAATTTTGGCTTGTGTTGGGTTACAAATCACTTTAGTACTGAATGCAGGGGTAGTGAAATATTATTGTAGGAATACAGGGAAGCAGGACTGTGCTCAACCTGTCCCAAATGAGGGGGTTATCCTCAGTGGAAAGAACCTCGTTACGCCAGGGGCTTGAATGCCAGAGCCCCGTGAAAGTAAGGGGAGGGGGAGATAGGTGTCCTAGTTAGGAGGATTGTAAGCCTTCCCCAAGGGTTGTCTGGTTTAATCTGTTCCTTCCCTCTGTTCAAAGAAAAAGCTAAATAGGTGTCATTAGGAGCCTCTTTCATTATTTTAAATGCTCTATCAGAGCTGAAATCACTTGCGAGGGGGCAACGTCTCTACCCAGCCTGCAAAGAGCTGAAAATCACCGAGAGACTGATGTGCAGGGGTCACAGCAGAGAGGCAGGTGGCAGCAGAAGGTGACTGACAGTCAGCTGGCAAATGAGTGGTTGGAGAGGCACAGCAAGTAAGGTGCCTGCTTACCTCCACACAGGGTGGGAGGTGAACTCTGCAACTGCACCTTTGAACTCTGGGTCTGTACTGACCAAGGACAGTGACTGTGAGTGGGGTGCAGAGAAGGGACGGGCACGTTAAAGGGATGTTTGGGTTGATGGACTTAAGAATCTGAGGGAAAAAGGACACTGCCCAACTTACTTGGGGGTGGGTTTTTTGCTCATAGTTTATGACCCCTGTTTGCAGTATTTTCCCAAATTAACGTTGAGTTAATTCTCTCCTTTTATTAAAAGTTTCTTTTCTACACTAAGAGACTGTGCTTGCGAGTGGGGAAGTATTGCCTCTCAGAGGTGCCTGGGGTGGTGTGTAATTGTCCCAAATTACTGGGTGGAGGCTTGAGCCAGTTCTATGTTGTATCAATGGACAGGATCCCCTAGATATTGAACCCGGCCCCGTTGCTGCTGACTCTGCCTGGCAGAAAGGTGACACTAGTAATATGATCAAAATCATATTTTGTTCAGAATGACTTAAATTCTGTTGCAGTGAATTGTGGTCCATTGTCCATCGCTGGTTCTTCTGGAATACTGAGTAATAAGGTGGGGACCAACATCCTTCTCTAGAGTCTTTGTGTGGAGCCAGATAGCCGCATAACTCATTCCTGCAAGAAATACCTTAAGTGGCTAGGCTGCCTGATTGCAGGTGAGGGATTCCCATTTGTGGATCACTAGCATGGATACACACCTCCTTCTGCAGCTCAGACTTAGGTGCCTATCTCCATGAGAGGGGCAGGGCTTACGACACGCCCCTGTCTTCAGCATCTCCCATTGGCTAGCTTTGTTGCCCCCTGCCTAGCATGCTGAATTTTGTGGATCCCATTCTAAAGCACCTATCTCTCCTCATTCATTATATAGGAAGCATATGTGCGTACCTAGGTTATACATCTAGGATCAAAAAATGGAGGCCAGACTGACAGGACGGGCAATTCTATCCTGGGACACAGTGATTCTGAAAATGACTTGGGGTCATGATGGATGATCAGCCAAACATGAGCTCTTAGTGTGATGCTGTGACCAAACTGGCTAATGTGATCCTTGGATGTAAAAACGGGAATATCATGTAAGAGTAAGGAGGTCATATTTCTTCTGTATTTGGCATAGGTGTGACTGCTACTGCACTACTGTGTTCAGTCTGGTGTTCACAATACAAGAAGGATGTTGATAATTTGGAGAGAGATCCAAGAAAAGCCACAAGAACAATTCAAGGTTTGGAAAATCTGCCTTATAATGATAGACTCAAGGAGCTCAATTTATTTAGCTGAACAAAGAGAAGAGTAGGGGGTGACTTGATCTCAGTCTTTAAGTAGCTACACGAAGAACAAAATTTTGATAATTTCAATCTAGCAGAGAAAGGTTATAATAAGTTTATAACTGTGAATAAATCAAGAAGGCTTTACCAATCTTGGGAATCTGTTATAAATGAGTAACAGACTCCGATTACTAGGGCTTTGCACTAGCCTCTGTGGGCGAAGGACAAAGAAATGTTTGTTGGGTTTGCCCCAGTACCGAAAGGTGAACATTATAAAAGTTCCCTTTACTTCTGCTTCATTGTACATGTAATTACAACCAGCATTCTGAACTCTCACAAAGGAAAACACATTTAGAAGGTAGCAGTTCTTAATAGGGTTAGAGGTTCCTGTTTCAATATTTACTCTAAGGCCATTAGTAATATATTAGCACAGAGGGGCCAATTGTACTGCCCCTTTATTCATGCACCTCAGTTGGCTAAACATGTATAAACGTGATTGTTAATGACAAACTACTATAGCAGAGAGAGAGAGGTTAAAAGCCCTCATTCTGTAGATACTTAGCTCTTAATATGCCTTTTTGTTGGAGACAGAACAAACACTAATGTAATGTTGCCCATCAAAAGCCATTTAGCTGTTTGAAACTGAAAAAACATTGGCATTCAGTCCGATAAATATCAGTTACAAAAGAAAAGAAAATTTTCACTCTCCGGTATTTTTGTCTATATAGTCAACTGGGCCTCTTGCCCCCACTATGACCGGCCACCCTCCACCAGGCCCTCATCCCCTACTCCGCCCAGCATCCCCCACCTCCAGCTGTGCCTTTCATCACAGTAGCTAAACACCATGGAAAATGAATACGTAGTGGAGTCTATAACAACAAGGGTGTTAGTTCTTTCTGTGCCCCAGTGTCTGAAGTGTGTAGTGCCATTCGGCACCTCCTGAAACTGCAGCCTAGTTCTAACCTGAACCCAGCCCTTCCTTGTTCAGCAGATGGCATTGCCAGTGGAACTGGTAGGAAATTCTACAATCAGATGGTTTTCCATCTGCAAATGCTGATTTGTCAAAAGCAAAATCTTTCACAGAAATGTGCCGATATCGATGACTCTTCTTACAAATCACAGACAGGGTTTGAAACTTGCCTGCCTGGTTTTCTGCCAGCTTGCCTGTCAGGCTCATCAGCAACCCACCCGAAGGACTGTCCGAGGGCCAGGGACTCTGGGGTTTCTAGGGTCTACAGCTCTGTGGCAGCCCATCATGCCAGTTGCTTTGGGGTTGGAGACCCTAGAGCTTACAGGGCTCCCTGCTGTGGCTTCTAGGCTCCCTGTTGAAGAACTGGGAGCTTGGGTATCCCAGATCCCAGGCCTGCAGTTCAGACATGACTCCCAAGACATCCAGGCTCCCTTCTGTGAAGCTAAGAGTGAAGAAACCCTGAGGGGCCCACCTGAGTTTGGGTTCCCAAGTTTGTGAACCCAAGTGGCATTTCATTTTGAAATTTTCAAAATGAAGCATTTTGATTTTTTTTTAAACATTTTTTTTCTTGCAACTTCCCTTCCCTGGGAATTTTAAAATTGCTACTTTTTGTTCTGAAACAGAACATACTGTATTTCAGAATTTCAGAATTTCTTGCAGACTGGGAATATAGCTCCATTAAACCAACATAGCTCCATTAACATTAATGGAGATGTGCCAGTTTCCACCAGCTGAGGCGCTGACTAGAATCTTAGTTCATTTCAATCCATTTGGCATTTGTCAGTGGTTGTAAGGAAATAGGGTGCACATCCTAGAAATTAGAGATGGAAAAGACCTATGCAGTCATTATTCCCTTACCAATACAGAACTGTTCCCCATATTTTTCTAGTGTTGTCCATTTGTAGGTTTGGGAACGGGTACTGAATACAGTCCAGACAGGAACATCATTAAAGTAATTTATCAGTTTGCACACTTTTTATGCTGATGATATTGAAGATTGTGTAGACTATCCAAAAAGGATCTGAATGTCAGCTTGCAAATACTGTGAATGATTCTGTGATTTACTGCTACTTTACATGTTTATTTTTCTAGACGTTCTGAACGAGGCATAGAACATGAAATGGGAAACTGCCTTGGGTATCTAAAGTCATTTCACCAAAGTTTACTCCTCAGCATTCTTTATCCACTAGAGCAGTGGTTCTTAACCTTTACTGCAGCCTGCACCCCTTTGGTTCTCAAAATATGCTCTCACACCCCTTATCAAAAATCATTGAAGTAGGTCAGTTTTTTAAACCTAGATATATTTTTTTGTTTGTATATTACAGTAATCGTTAAAAAATGTATAATGTTAATAAATACATAGGTTTGATGAAACAAAGTAGTTGTACTTACGTGCCTGTGCTTAATTTGTGGTTTCGATGCGATACCTTCTAAAAAAATCTGGCATGTCTCGCACCCCCAGAAAGGGCATCTTGCACCCCCAGGCAGTGTGTGCACCCCAGGTTAAGAACCACTGCACTAGAGGGATTCAGTTCACTACATTAAATTTTGGTGTTATACCAAAATACAGTTAGTAAATCACACCAATGCAATGCTATCATCTTCACATTTATAAAACTGATAACTTAAGTGAAAGTACAGCAAATCAATCTCCTTAATTAGCCAGTAACAACCAGCTTGCCAATAGCATCAGGATTCACATGCCAAGACAGATTTGCTTCCTTCCACTTATACAAACAAGCAGCTGTATTGAGTACAGCAGAGATGCCTACACTGCCACTCAGTGGTGCAGGTAGAGCATTATCTGTACCCATGGTTTGCAGAATAAATATAACATGAACTGTTGTGTGGTGGTGGGTTGTTGTTGTTGTTTTTTTTAAATGAGATCACCTATCTGCTGGGAACTGGAGCGAGATCACTATTTCAGGGCTTGATCCCGCATCATTGAATTTAATGGGGAGGGGGGATACCTCAGTGGTTTGAGCATTGGCTTCTAAACCCAGGGTTGTGAGTTTAATCCTTGAGGGGGCCACTTAGGGATCTGGGGCAAAAATCAGTACTTGGTCCTGCTAGTGAAGGCAGGGGGCTGGACTTGATGACCTTTCAGGGTCCCTTCCAGTTCTATGAGATAGGCATATCTCCATATAATAAAAAAAAAATGGGAACTTCTCCATTGACTTCAATGGGCACAGGCCCCACTCCAATAAAAATTCATGCACATGCTTAATTTAAACTGATGAGTATCCTCACTGAAGTCAGCAGTGCTACTCTCATGATTGAAGTTAATGTGCATAACATTGCAGGATAATTCGGATTGCATGCTCTACACGCATCCAAAGAAGTGGGTATTCACCCACAAAAGCTCATGCTCCTATATGTCTGTTAGTCTATAAGGTGCCACAGGACTCTTTGCTGCTTTTACAGATCCAGACTAACAGGGCTACCCCTTTGATAATTGCAGGATAAGGCTCTGGTTTTACGGACTAGTGGTCTATGTGAAATCTCTTGGGAATTTTGTTATTATTTAATTTTAATATTATATTGCGGTGGCACCTAAAGGCTCCATTGTGCTAGGTGCTGTACCAGTATGTACTAAATGACAGTCCCTGCCCTATGCACTAAAGTTTTGTTTTGAAAGTTGTAGGGTTCTTGTTGTGTTTCAAATTTTGGGTGGAGCTCAGAGGAAGGATGAGCACCAGAAAAATACAATTAAAAATAAAATGCACAGCCATCAGAAAGTAACAACTATTCAGCTCTCATCCTACAACAAAGCAGTCCCTCTACTCAATCTGAAGCTGATTGCTCTACTGAGGTACCTCAGCAGCAGTGTTGTAACCATGTTATCTAATCATGGTATCTAAGATATTTGTAGAGTGTCAAGATTTCACCCACAGTCACCTTAGTATTTAATATCAGGGCCGGGTGCTGGGTGGCCAGACCTAGTAGTCAGAGTTCAGGGTGATAAGACAGGAGTCAGCTGGATCAGAAGCAGGAGACAAACGGGAGATCAGAACCACGAATCAAATGCCAGGAGTCATGCTAGGTCAGGATGCCAGGGGAGCAGGAGACCAGAACAGGGTGGAGTCCAGTTATTCAGACAGCTTTCTGTTCCTGATGCTGGCTTCAGTAGAGGCAGCCAGCCAATCAGCTGCTCCAGGACTCTGCCAATAGGACTTCAGGGGGCGGCACCTCAAACTGGGGTTAGGCTTCATGGGTGCCAGGTAAGCAAGCATCAGTAGACTGCCAGATAGAGGGTTGGAGCATGGTTGCTCCTACAGACCGCAGTTTGAGACCCCTGGGTCATGGCATCACCCTCTCCCCTCTGGGTGACATGGGTCCAGGTTTCTCAGGGTGGCTCCTATTGAAGGCCTGAACCAGGGCAGGAGTATGAACAAGTGCATTCCTCTGGGCCATAACCTTCCCCATTGATCAGGTACCATAATTTGCCCAGTTACACGGACAGACCAGGTGTCAGCTCCTGCCAAAGCCCCAGGCCAATCCACTTGTTTATTAGTATAGATCACAGTGATTGTTAATTGTATAAGAATGTATTTGGTGTTAAAACTTAATGAAAATCAATGGGATGTTACATGCCCGGTTTTCACTTATCTCATCCTGTTATAATGTAATAGCAAACATTTACATTGTATATACACCTGTAAATAAATAACCCATCAAATGAGAAAGAAGCCGTGTGTAATGCAAATGAAGAACTTTAGCAGGAAAGTGCTAATTGGTGTGTATTTGAAGGCAAGTGGTCACTGTGTGTGATGATCAGAGATCTGAGGCCTTGTCTACACTGCCAGTTTACAGCGCTGCATCTTTCTCGCTCAAGTTTCAGCACTGGAACATGGCAGTGTAGACAGTGCTACAGCGCTGGTAGCTACTCCCCTCATGGAGGTGGTGTAACAGGGCTTCTTCTCCACCTCAGTGGGTCCTGTGCTTCCTTCTAGTGGTGGGTCAGGATAGCGTCTTGTCTCTCAGAATTCCCCCCCCTCTGTTTATAGTGGGTGGGGAAATTCTGTCTCCAAGTGGCCTTCCCATTTCTGGGCCCCTTATCAAAAATCATTGAAGTAGGTTAGTTCTTTAAACCTAGATATATTTTTTGTTTGTATATTACAATGGCCAGCTTGTCAGATGGAATTCCAGAGACGGAGATGAGTGTGAGCAGGTCTTGGAAGTAATTTGCTTTAAGAAAGTTATGGCATTTGAGACTGTGGTCTGGTTCCAGACTGGAGCCTTCTGGGTCAGGCCCATATCTTTGGGACAAGGCACTGGCCTTGCCATTCCTGATTCCAGGGTGGTAGGTCAGGGTAAATTGAACTGGGAGAAAAATAGGGCCCATTGGAGCTGTCATTGGTTTAAGGCCTTAGCCCTGCAAAGGTATTGCAGGTTCTTGTGGTTTGTAAACACTTGGACTGATGATGGGCCCTTTCCAAGTGGTGTCGCCGCTCTTCAAAGGCAGTCTTAATTGCCAGGAGCTCCTTGTCCTGGATCTCATAGTTTCACTCAGCAGGTGTGAGCTTCCTTAGGTAGCTGGCAATGGGATGCAGTATTTGCTTGAGTCCCTGGCTTTGGGAGAGGACTGCTCCAATCACAGTACTAGAGGTGTCTGCTTCCACAGCAAAAGCTTGAGCCATGTCAGGATGGGCCAATACTGGAGCGGTGGTGAAGGCAAGCTTCAGTTGCTCAAATGCTTGCTGGGCCTTGGGTGACCAATGGAACTTGGCATTTTTTTGGAGTAGGGCAGTAAGGGGCTTGGCTTGTTTTGAAAATTTTGAAATGAACCCCGGTAGAAGTTTGTGAACCCTAAAAAATGATGTAGGGGGGTTGCCCAGTTGCAGACAAACTAGACCTTGCATGGACCTTCCATCTTGGTGCCTTCTGGGGACAGGACGAAACCCAGGAACTCTGTTGAGGTCTGATCAAATGCGCACATCACTAGTTTAGTGTAGAGACCGTGTTGTCATAGTCTCTTCAGGTCTGTGCAGACATGAGTGGTGTGTTGGTCCAGATCATCTGAAAATATCCATATATCATCTAAGGACACTACCACAAACTGGTCCAGTAGGTCTCGAAGCACATTGTTAATGAAATGCTGGAACGTTGCTGGAGTACTAGTCAGTCCGAATGACATAACTAAATATTTGAAGTGGCCGTAGAGGGTCCCTTGCCATGCTGTCAGCAGAGTTCTGATGGGAAGGTAACTTTCTGTTCTCGCCAGTGAACAAAGAGGTCATGAAGGGTCAGCCAGGAGATGCCAAAGATTGATGGAAAATGCAGGGAATGGATCATGCCAAATTGTATCATTTTTCTGTGTCCCTGAATAATGGCCTCCAGGGGGACAGTCTCCTCCACAATTGGATCTGAGGACAGCAGGGAGCTGTCAATAGATTTGGTTGTGTCGGGCATGGTCTTGTGTAGCAAGGGGAACTGTAGGGCCTGAGCTGTAGCTGCATCCATGAAATTGTCTGCTGCTCCTAAATCGATGAGGGTCTGTTGGAAGGGAGTCTGTCAGGGGGTCCCCCAGGATATGCAGCTGGATAGTCACCTGCTAATGGGAAGCCTGTGGATGGGGCTTAGGGTGTGCCTCAGTGAGAACTAGGGACCTTCTTTCAAGGTCCAGTCTGGTTCCCCACACCAGGCCTGGGTTGGCTTGTTTCCCCATGCTCTTTGGCATTTGTACTGGGCAGGCCGAGATGCCATGGGCAGTTTCACCACAGTAGAAGCACAGCTGGTGCTGGTGGGACCGTTGGTTTTTTCAGGTGTGAGTCATTGGCGAGCTAGATTGGCTTGCATGAGTTCAGTGGGTGATACAAAAATTGGGGTCATGATAAGGGAGGCTACAAGCAACCCCCTTTCTTCTCCCTTTGTTCTCACAGATCATTATCTATGTGGATCATGAGGTGCACAAAGGCATCTAGGCCCGTTGGCATCTCTATACGGGCCAGTTCATCTTTGATTTCTTCCCGCAAGCCCCATCGGAACTGGTATAGCTGTGCTCCTTTGTTCCACTCTGTATCTGCTCTGAGGTAGTGGAAGTGCTCTGCATAGGAGGCCACTGTGCGTTGCCCCTGCTGGAATCCCATCAGTGCGGGTCATTGAAGATGGTGGACATCAATTGAAGAAAAGCATCCCAGTCTGACAGAACTGGCCTATTGCCTTCCAGCAAGGGGACAACCCAGTCTAAAGCATCTACTGTCAGCAGGCTGCTATAAATCTATCGTAAATGAGTAAAAAATTGTATTGAATATTGTAATGAGTAAAAAAATGCTAGGATGGATTTCATTTCTGCCAAATGATCAATGACAGGGTAGTTGGAGAAGCTAAAATTCATGTAACAACGAGACTGATGAGTAATGGTTTCTGAGCTGTAGCATTGTATGACATAAAACGTTAACCAGCCTATCCTCTTTTGACAGCCTCACATAAATTTACCGATGGGAGTTACTGAAATTAGTTGCATGTCAAAGCTTTGCTTGGATTGGAGAAATGCTGTGGAAGTTTGGTTTTTTTGCTCTTGCTCTTCTAGGCTCTGAAGCATGTGTGTGAGAGCTTTGCTGAATCAAGGCCCTAATGCTGGCTTGAGATCACTTGAAGACAATTCTGAAACATTTCTCAGATTGAAATGTTTAGCCATTAATCTTCCAAATTTGCATGGTGGATTCACAGTAGCCATTCCCAGGAATTTTTGCTTCCTTTGGTGCTAGATATTTTTATCCAGATATTACTCAGGGTTTGTCTATACAAACGCTTAGTTCGTGACAAGCTGGGACATAAATCTACCCTGCACTAAGTGTCTGTATGGAACCTGCTGCTGCACATTAAAAGTTTCCTAGTTCACTTTAATCTACTTCTGTTTCAAAGCAGGTAGCTCAGTGCACACTATAGAACTTTTTACAGTAGATTTACACCCCAGTTTGCCATTAATTAGGTGTTTGTAGAGACAACCCCTTAGTAGCTACCATGGAACTGCTAAAACCAATAACTTTAATTACATAGGATCAGCTTTAAATAGGCCAGTGAGTGACCTGTTGCTGCTCCACTGAAGTCAGTGAGTGTATTGTCATTGACTTCAATGGGAGCAGGAGCAGGCACAACATTTTATTATTTGTTCAGCTCTATCTGCAAACTGTAGATAATTGAGATTTTGATTTTAGAGGCTGACCCGCCAGCTTTGCACACCAGTTCTTTTCTGCTCTCCAGGGATTAACAGCTTGATGACAGAAGGGGACAGACTTTGTTCACTGGCCCACTGTTTTCTTCTTCACTGAGTTCTGAGGGTAAGATTCCAGAGTACAGAAGCCCCTGTAGCCCCAGCTGAACTTGGGAGCAGCTGCATGCTTACCAGCCAGCCATTGCTTTTCACTGTGCTCCAGGTTTGAGTGAAGAAGAGCACAGGACAGTGTCAGAGCATGTAACTGAGTTTTGAATAACGGGGGGTTCAGTTAACAGAAATTATAGTGTAAAATATTTTTATTTTGTTCTTTTTACCTGGATCAGTAAAGCTGCTTGTGAATGGGCCATATTCCCTTTTTAATCATCACCTGGGACCTAGTCCAGCAAAGCACTTAAGCTCATACTTTAATTTTATGCCTGAATCGTCACATGACTTCATAGAGTATTCTGTCAGACTACCCACATGCTTAAAATAAAGCATGTGCTTAAGTACCATGTTAAATCAGGGCTCTCTGCTTGACACCCAAATGGAAATTCTGGACGGGCAGCTTCACTGAGTTTTAGGGCCTCATTAGATGAGACAAACATTATTTTAATAATTGGGTTTGTTGAATCGTCCTTTGTCTAATTCAGTAATAGGAATTACGTTCTCAGCCGCTTTTGTGGCTGACAAATCTCTCCATTTTGCTGCAGCACTTTATCTCACACAAAAGCCATTTACTGCTTTTTATACTTCTCCGCCACAAATGTTAGCCTTGTAATTAACAAGCTTTTGAGAATGATTAATGCCTCAGCTAAGATTCAGAGTGTAATACATCTCAACAGCTGTTTCTGGTATTGCAAAGCAATGTGATTTACCTTAATCCATATACAGAAGTGTTGAAGGTTAATTGCAATCACCATTAGGTTTGCTAGAAACAAACAAAAAAAATACACAATATAGATTAATAGATGAGTTCACAAACATTACTAGCATTTCAAGCAATAGAAATGATTATGTTTAGTATATTCAGCATATCTAGCAATAACTCATGCTGGCTTTTCCTGGAGAAAAGTCTGTAGCAAACTACCAAGATTAGATAAAAATTCTGATGACTAACAGTACAAGGTTATTTTAATTAAATTGTGTCATATGCACAAAGATACAGAATAATAATTTTTAAGTAGCGCAACATGCCTATGCTATATTACTGTATAATAGAGCAATGGGAGTGTTGTGGTTAAGACACTGGACTGGATTTTGGGGGACCTGGGTTTAATTCTCAGTTCTGCTACAGACTTGCTGTTTGATCCTGGGCAAGGCATTGAATCTCTCTGTGTCTCAGTTCCCCATCTGTAAAAAGTGGGGATAATAATAGTTGCTTTCTCCTATCCTAGATCTTTCTTGTCTATTTAGATTGTAGAGACTGTCTCATCCTATGTGTATATACATACATCACCCAGCACAATGGGGTCCGGATCTTGGTTACAATGCAATACAAAACTATTGTATCATTTGTAGTCTCACACTTCACTATCAGCTTGAATAGAGAAGTTTATGTCTGGTCAACAGGACTGTACTGGAGAGCTAATCTAAAATCCCCATAACAAATGGATGTTAGTCCTGGGTCCAGGGAGCACATAAAGCCATACTGGAAAAGATAACTAAATCTGTTCAGCACTGGCAATGAAATTTTCAGCTTAGTCAGAGAAATGCAGACAATAAACAGCCACCTACACCTTGATACAGCTGCTAGGACTGTTATCAGCCTTTCACTGAACTGACAGATTTATTTCAATGTATACGTTTCCTTTATCTGAACTCTAAGCACATTGCAAATTTTTACACCTTTTGGGCCATCAACAGAAAACTTCCAACTTCACTCAGTGTGGTCAGAACAAATATACTCGCTGTGCAGAGGAAATGCTGGACTGCTTTAAGAACATAGCTGTCTCTATGTGGAATCTCCCCTATTCCCCAGATATATATTACAGGATCAGGCTGAAGCTGTACAATATGTCACCTAATCCTGCAGCCGTTACTCCCACAAGTAATGATCCTTACTTATGTGAACAGCTGATTTCAAACTGCCACTGAATGTCTTGTCATTGTGTGCTCATAAGACTTCAGAAGGACTCCTCACATGTGTCCAGCAATCCCAGAGTCAGAGGCTTACATCTTCAGTGGTATTTAAGCGCCCAACTTCCACTGAAATCAAATACCTAAGAGTAAATAAAACTTTAGCCATAGTCACTCTGACCATACAGTTAATGCATGAGAAACCTGACTCTCCAAATCCCCTTTCAGCTTCCTGACAGTGATTCTATTTCTCCTTCCTACTTCTATGGGACAGTTTATTTTTTCTCTGACAGATTTAAGACAATGATTCTTTGCCGTTACATCCTATTAACAGGGTTAGGGGCCCACGCACAATATTGCTCTTCTTTCTTCAATTTGTTTTTAAATGTATGGAGAGTTGAGGGTGGTGGTGGAAAGAGCCATTTTCCTACAGTGAGGATGACAATGTAAATACCTGGAAAGAAAGATACAATAACCAAGTCAGTAGCAATCACCTTGCTGAGAAATGTATACACTCCAATTTAAATTCAAGGGGCCGAGCACTCTGGCTCAGTACTTTGCATGCTCAAGCCTGATATGATTTAATAACATATTAAGTACTGACAATTTGCTAAACAGTGACCAAGACACAAATGTAAAGACAGTCCCTACCTAGAGAAGTTTATCAGCATCACCATATTTGTGGTGGGAAGGAGTTTTCCCCCAGGTCAGTTTTCACCTTCCTCTGCAGCATGGGGCACGGGTCACTTGCAGGTTGGCAAGTGCAGGGGTTGGCAACCTTCGGCACGCGGGCCAATGGGCAGCATCAGGATCAAGCCCTTAGATATTAGTTAAGCGCTTGTACAACCTTGAACAAAATGGGTTGAATTGAGACAATATACGGTACTCAACATCCAAATCTTTTAGAAGGGCATCGTGTGCGATCCGTGAATTGTCTTTAGTCTGGTAGGAGTTGTCAACATTTTTGTCAGACGTTCAGAATGACAGCCTCAGGGGATCCACAGGTTTTCACAGATTTCATTCTGATCTGTTAAACACACTCTTGATAGAACCAGCTAGGAGCTATTAGAGCTCTTAGTGCTGCTGTGTGTCTTCTTTGTAGTTGCTGCACGGTTCGTCTCTAAGGCTGTAATAAACTCAGCTAGCCTGTTGAAACATGCACTGTCATATTCTGATCTCAGCCTTACAGATGTTCTCACAGATGCTCTTTTCTCTCTCCACATTCAGCACAATCTGCCCAGCCCAAATATTTCACAGTGCACTCAGCGTGCTTCCTGCTTTGTGGCCATGAGAAGAGTAAAAGAGAAGTCTCAATTAAAAAGAACATATTTCGACTAGCATAACACTAATTTGAAAAATACACTTAGCTATTTCCTGTTGGTGGCACCATTAGTATTACCAAACCCTTGGGATGAGGAGGGTTCATGCTGCTCTCCCCAAAGTAAACAATCCAAGAAATAAGAAGCAACATACAGAGAACTACATGGACTTTTTCAAACATGCAAGGGGAAAAAAAGGAGAACAATTTTTAAACCACCCTGTAGAATTCTATAGCTGCAGTATAATCCTCTCTTAAACTGTATAGGTGAATTTTTAAATTCTAAGAAAAGGATATAATTGCTATTAAAGGTCAGGTCTCTTCTAAGTCCTGTGGTAAGTGAAGCTCAGAAAAGCCTCCAGCCCCTGCAATTACAGGGAAATGATTAGATGATATATGTCCTGTCGTCAGATGTCACCGGTATGGTGCTCTGCTCTTGTTCAATGTTGCTAACAGTCGGCTGTGTGCGTGTGTTCCCTCTGTGTGCTGCCCCGGCTCTGCAGATCGCTGGCACCGCAGACCCCAAGAGACCACAGACTCCGATAAGGTACGAGGACACCCGGCCACATTTATTGTCAAACGAAGCACAGTAATAGTTTCCAGCAGACTCTAAGGCCATACTACGAATACGTGCTCCCTGACAATGGACAGAGCTCAGTCAGTGGTGGGACACTCCACTGCCCCCTAGGCTGGACAAAGACACTGACCCAGGGATGCATTCTTATACACAGGTACAAACAAGTTACACATCACTCCTAACGTATTGAGGTAAAACCCCTCTGCATATTGGGGTGCTGCCTTTCTCCTGGTATGTTGGTTTGAACAAACAAGTCTATCCATCATATTATCCTTTTGACCCTGTCTTTTAGGATGGGTCATTATTTCTGTGGAATGTGTTTGTACTGGACTGTTCTGGTGCCATCCTGGTCCATGTTTATCCTATTAGTGCTTGATACCCTTTAGATATGTGTATACATCCAATTAGCAGCCTTCCTCTTGCCAACTTTTGTGAGCAGGGCCTGCCTCTAGCTCACAGCTTAACTTTGCTTTATGTTAGCAAAGTCTTAACCATGCCTTTGGTTCAGGCCTCAGGCCTCATACCAGGCCTCTGATACCAAAAGTTTATGTTTCACAGCGAGGGTAATTATCCATTTGAACAACGTACCGAAGCATGTGGTGGATTTGCCATCATTTGAAGTCTTTAAATCAACATTGGGTGTTGTTCTAAAAGATATGCTTTAGCTACATTAAAAGTTATGGGTTTCATGCAGAAATTACTGGTAAGGTTTTACGGTTTGTTTTATGGAGGAGGTCAGACTAGATGATCCTAATGGTCCCTTCTGACCTTAAAAATCTATGAATCTTATGTGGAAACTGACTGTTATATGTGGGTTGCACTGAATACAGTAAATTGTCGGTAGCTTTACTGTGTTATGTATAGGTACAGCTGCATGTTAATCGGAATTTCCCTGATGAAATTGCATCACCTTAAGATTCTCACAGAACCATGGTTGTCAACCTCTGGTCCGCAGACCGCTGGGAGTCCACAGATTATGTCTAAGGTTGAAAAGGTTGAAAATCACGGTAATAGAACAAATATGCAACTAAAGTTTCAAAATGAACTCACCCCAGCTCTCACCCCACTGTGCTTTTAACTTGTCATATGTGATTTAATTCTTATATAACTTACTCACAACGACCCATGTCCTTTCCCTGTAACCTTGTTTTATGCCTCTGTTTGTGGTTTTATTTATTTTTTGTACATTAGTTTGAACTGTAAAATGACTGTTCTTCGTCAAAGGTTAATCTTGTTTTTGCTGAAACCAAGGGCAACCCTGCCTGTGGTGGAGTTCTTTTAAGAGTTGGCATCAGAATGTAAAGGAATGTTGTGATAAGCGAGATGCACATTGAAAAATACAGCACTACAAAAGGTATATTCCAAGTACTGTATGCAAGAGCAGCATTTGAGGTATGATTCCAGTGTTGCCAACTCTCACAATTTTATCATGCACCTCATGATGTTTGGGGGTTTTCTTGAAGCAGCAGCTCCTGGACTGTTGGGATTACAACCTTCTATTTGAGAAGAAAAGTAAGTGTCGAGCCCTCATGATGTCAGAGAAACACTTGAAAATGCAAAACAAGGGAATACCGTAGCTGAAGTCGACATATCTTATTCCGACTTACCACCCATCCTCACGGCGCAGGATCGACGGCCGGGGCTCCCCCATCGACTCCTCTACCACCGCTCGCTCCGGTGGAGTTCTGGAGTCGACGGGGAGCGCGTTCGGGGATCGATATATCGCGTCTTAACGAGACGCGATATATCGATCCCCGATAAATCGATCGCTACCCGCCGATACGGCGGGTAGTCTGGACATACCCAAAGGCTTAGAGACGAGAAGGCAAATATAAAGTAACCGACATGCACTTGGTTTCAGCAGGAAAGAGGTTAATTGTTTTGACAAAAAACAGTCAGAAATATATATAATGATTCTTTCTCTGTCACCTTGCATTGTGCCTCTATGTATAGTTTTATTTATTTTTTGTACATTGGTTTGAACTGTAACATGACTGTTTTTTTATATAATGATTTTAAGTCTATCTCATGATTTTGTGGGGCCTGATACATGATTTTTGAATACTTGGGATTGGAAATACTATGATTCATCCCACAGACCTAGTGCATACCCAGCATGCCATTTTAGGCACAGTGAACATCTGATGGAAGCAAGTGAACATCTGATGGAAGCTCTTTCTATTTCTGAAAGTCCAGCCATGGTCTTTTCATATCCTTTGAACATCTAAGAATACCTCTTCCCTTGATGAACGAAGTAGAGAAGCATGAACCTTGGGAATAGGACTCCAAATTTTGGTTTCTCATCAGAACCAGACAGTCAAGCTTAACCAGTACAGGCAATATTTTTTAAGGAGCCCCCACAAATATTTCTGTATGTGTCATCTGTGCAGAGAGTGGAGGTCAGGCTTCTTGAGCAGCAGGGGGAGCCATTTCTGCAAGTGCCAAGAAAAAGCTGTGGGCTCGTTCTGAACAGCAAGGCCCAGGGCCTAGCATAGCTTTGAGGAAGGAGACTAGCCCCCAGGCTGCGAGAGCCATCAGCCCTTAGGCAGAGAAATCAGGGAGGTAGTCCAGTTAAAGGTGAGTGTTGCAATTTTCTAGTATCTGTGTCCAACTACATCATTCATATTCATGAACGGATTGAATTGTTAATCTCAAGGTTTGCAATACTGTTGTTAAATTTAGACTGAGTCGGGCAGAAGGTGATTGTGATTTATAGAGACTTTTAAGGCTATTGAGAGGTTGGAATAATCTAGGGTTATGTTCAGTAGGGCAGAAGTACAGATACGTTTGTCATTTCAAACTGCAGAGGCTCATACTTTAGCGCTGGATGACCAGCTTCAGTCACCAGAGATAACTAAGATGATGCTCATCACACTTAAACAAGAGCCATTTTTATGTAGTGGGACCTCTCAACATTTTCTTCTCTTTTAACAGGCAGCTCCATATTGCTACCCCCAAGCATGCAAAAATCATGAGTCAGACCCCATAAGACTGACTTAAAAATGAGATTTTCAAAAGTAATAGATTTGGGGTTCTTTTATTTCCCTGCTGGTTTTTGAGCTTTTAGGGTGCCCATTTTCCAACTTTTTTGTATAACCATTAGGGCTAGAAACTTTGTTTTAAAATGAAAGCGGAGAGGCTCATGGAATCATAGAAATGTCGGGCTGGAAGGCTGATACGGGGCTGCCGGTGGGTGCTCAGAACCCACATCCCTGGAGTCAGCACCTGTGCTGTGTGTGTGTGAGAAAGAGAGAAAGAGAATCTGTACTTTGTGCAAAAATGTCATGGTGGCAATTACTGGTTTTGCATGCACAAATGTGAATTTTCACATGTACCATGATGAATACACAAATTTTGCAATTACATTTGTGCAGGCATATTGGAAATAACATTCAGCTAAAAAAATTGTTTTCATAATAAATCATTATCTTTTCTGCCCCAGTCAGCCTGCAACTGAGCAAGATCTCTCCATGAATGTGTACAATGTCCTGTCCAGAATGGGAGAGTCACCTGGGATTTTTTTTTCAAAATAAAGGATATTTTGCACAAAATAATGTGATCCTATGACTTTCTGTATTTCTTTCTATATATTTGCGACTCCCAATTTTTTCATAATTTCAGATGCCCTAATAACGATTAGCCCCACACACCCCAGCCACCTTTTTGACAGCTTTCAGGCTCTACTAAATGGATTTTTAAAACATCGTATTTACTATTAATCACAGCCTTAACTGTTTCTCACTTTTAAATTCTCCGTTGACCATGAGTAAGCTCTTAAGCCTACAAGCCCTTTCCCACTAATGGTACTTGCCTCCAGAGAGGAGTTTCCCAATGTCTCAGACTGTCATTTTTAATCTTTAATAAATATTAAATGACACATATTTTAAATATGCATATGGCGACTCGCTCACCCATACACCCTCTTGATCAGATTTATTTTAAAAGCTCTTCGGTTTCAGAGCAGTCTTGAATAACTTCACCAAGTCTCTCAAACTCTCTAAAACTAAACCTTTCATTATGTATATCTCATTGGTGGGGGAGGGAAGCCCTAGATAAAATATTTGCAGATTTTCAAATGTGGACCATTTTTTATCCTCTAATCCTGGTCAGCAGAAGTAAATCTGAGCCTTAGTGACTCTTACATCTGTGAGATATCTTCATTTTCTTCAGTCCCAGTTGGTTCATACACTCATTATTTTAATCCTGCTCTACCCAGTACCATTTTCTTTCCTAAGTAATTGTTTAGGAAAAGGATTTAGTGAAAAGAAGATTAGAGAAATGTAAAGGCACTGCAGACTGTGCCACAATAAATTATACATTTTTAGCCTGCATAACTGGCTAATAATATCGCCAGAGAGATATAGAGCATATGGGTTAAGCTTCAACGCACCCTAGATTCCCATGTCACCTCACAAAGAGTCATGGGGTGACAGTCCTGCAGTATGAAGTGTTAAACTGTTCAACTTGTTATAACAGTTCTTATTACACTCCAGAGATCCTACAAAAGCCAGACACACAGGCATGAGAAGTATGTTGGTGTACTGACATCGCAGAGTAATTGCTGAACAGGACCACCCACCCACAGCTCCCCAGTTACAAAATTAACACAAACTCCTAGACCTCAGAGCCAACAGACCAAATTTATCCTTGCTGTAACTCCAGCGAACTCAAGGTGTTACATCAGGGTTGGCCTGATGTGTTTTATGTGTTAGAGTAAAACGTCAAGGTAATTCCCAAGAAAATAGCACTGTAACAACAGCCTCAGTGATTATAAACAACCCTGCAGATTGAACATAGCATATAGGGAATGATAGAGTTTCAATGGTAGCAGAGAGCAAGGATGAATAAACAGCCTGGTAGCAATAAAAAAAATAACCCTCTGGATGTCTTTAGCATTCTACCATTAGTTTGGAATGACCCCTTGAAAACATGGTTGTCTATGTCAAACTTTAGAATGCAGCCAGTCTGGCCCAGTGGTGCACTGTTAGCACTGTGGCTGTCTCCGCTTTCCACACTGGCGTTGGTTAGATGTGTAGTACATTGGAGGTTGAGAGGTAGAGTTTCAGGTACTCTGATATTATATATTGTGTCAGCAGCCCTAGAGAGAGAGAAAACGGACTGAAGAGTCGTATGTGTCATGTGATGATGGTAAAGAATCACGGAGTCACTTTTTCCTAACAGTGAGCAATAATTTAGGCTAAAGAAATCAAAACAAAGGGTAACGTAGGTAATTGTATCTGGCAAATTTACTTTCCCTTCAGTCTGTTTTCATGAATCTTACTCACAAACCTGCTTCACTCGCCTTCTCAGCAGCCAGGCAAAAAGGTGAAGTTCAGAAGCATTGTGACTTAGAGTGCAGTGATTGGTTGGAGAACACCAACTGCTTGCCAATCCCATTGTACCACTGCCATGACTAAAGGCTCTTTGACAGTTGTCAGTGCCAACTGCCAGCTGCATATGGATGTGAGCCAGCACTTTCTCACCTACTGGTCAGTGGAGTTGTAGGCAGGTTCCCCGTGTCCTGCCCCTTGGATGCCTGCAGGGAAAGAGAAGCAGGCTCAGAACCCTAAATCAAAACATATTAGCAAAAGGTAGGTCCTGCTGTGTTATTTATTTTAAGCTTATTTTAAATATTTCAACCCTTAGCAGCAGCATCTCCAGGAACTGTGCAAAGCTGCCTCTCAGACTGGCCTCTACTGGAATAAAAGGCCCGTGGCATGGCTGACTTGAGCCCATGGGGCCCAGGCTGCAGGGCTAAAAATTGCTGTTGACCCAATGTGAGGGTTTCAAAGATCAGGCTCCAGCATATCCATGAATTACCTCATCTGTTTTTGGGCCTTCAGGCTCAGATCCTCAAAGGAATTCAGGATCAATATCAATGGGAGTTAGGTATCTAAATAGTTTTGATTAGCTGGGCCTCAGCTACCATCTCTTCCACTCTCCTTCCTCTCCTCAGAGCTTTCATCCTCTGTTCACTCTCATCTGCCACTGTCTTTCAGACATTTCTTCCTGAATGTCATCAGCATGAAGTCAGTATCTCAAAAACATAACTTCTCCTCTCTCCCACCTCTCATTTCTACTCCTGTCCCTCTCCTCTGCATCACACCTCAAACTTTAAGACCTGATATACCACATCTAAACTCACAAATACGTGGCACACCAGCTTCGCCTCCACTGTCCCTTCGCTAAGTCCCTCTTACATTTCCCCCCTCTCCAAGGCCCTTTCCTCAAGGACTCTCTCTTAATCCCCTCATTTCCCTGGGCCACTCAGGTCACTGATCCAGCCAGTGTAAATTAGAACAGTCCCGAGTCTGCTCTAAATTACGTTCAGCCCTATGACCAGAGGAGCACTTACCTCTGCTGAGAATCCAGCCCAATATATCCAACCCCCCAAAAGCAATCCACAATTAACCAATAAGACAAGACAAATGTGAGTTTCATTGTGAGATTTTATGCTCTTTGGGGCGAAGTGAGGAAGCAGGAAGCAGATCCATTCCTGCTGCAGAATCTTTGCTCTTTTTGTTTTTGCAGCTGTTTCATTAGTGCTCAGCCAGGCTGTTTTTCCCTATTGGATTTGAAAAGTTCATTATATGATGATGATTGTCTTCGCATGGAAATGCTGGGATAAATGTGAAGGGTTAGTAATGGGGGTTTCTGAAGACACTGTTCTGCCCTGGTTAGCACATATTCAAGGCATATTAAAAACAAGATATTACTCCCTGTGCATTACACACTACATGCTTAGGGGCTAATCCAAAGCCCACTGAAGCTATTGGAAAGACTCACATTGACTTCACTGGGCTTTGGATCAGGCCATTAAAGCAGTTGTTTTTTTTTCCCCTTCAGACAGAGCGCTCCACTAAATCGGACAAAATGGTTGATCATCTCCTGGGAACCTGGAAATCAACCTCATGTGAAAACTTTGATGCATACATGAAAGAATTAGGTAAGAAATATTACAGGGTTTTAAGGCATTTTCTTTTAATTTTAAGTGTCCTTTCTCTCTTTAATATACACTGTTTTTAAGTAGAAATAATCTGGGGATCTATTGCTTTCTTGTCACTTGCAAGCACAAAGGGGCGACCACTATGAGACAGTAGAGGAGGCTATGGGAAGTGGTGGCACTCCTTTTTGATTAAGACATTCACCACTATAGTGGACTCGAAATGACACTGCAGGTACTGATCCTCCATTGCCTGGGAATTGCCCAGATAATCTGCTACACCTGAAAAAAGCCTATGATATGTATAAAGTAACTTAATTAGTAATTCGTTTGTAAATATTCTAGCCAGAGGTGGTTGTGTTAAAGATGATTCCCACTCCCTGAATCCTTTCTTGAGATAACATAAAAAGATGTGGGGTTTTTGCATTGATTTTGTTTCAACGGCTACATTTTTGCTTTTATCCTGGAAAATTGCTATACTTGTAAAATGTGGACATGACAGTACCATCAAAACCCCAAATCCTGTTAAAATACCAAGACCTCCTTCAACTAAGCCAAGAGTTGGAAGAAGCCACTGCAAGTAAGAGGAAAAGTGATGGTACATGTTGTTCAGTTGCCGAATAGAGCCAATCAATTAAAATTAGCATCATTTTTGCAATAACCTAATATTGGGTTCTCCTTAATAGTACTACCAAACACTTCTCATACCTCAAATATGACAGTATCATGACAGTCAGGGCCTGCTCCAGCTTTTTTGCCGCCCCAAGCGGCGAAGAGGAAAAAAAAAAAGCCGCGATCGACGGCACTTCGGTGGCTGCTCTACCGCGCTGCTTCATTCTTCGGCGGCAATTCGGCGGCCGGTCCTTCCCTCCGAGAGGGACTGAGAGACCCGCCGCTGAATTCCCACTGAACACCCGGACGTGCCGCCCCTTTCCATTGGCCGCCCCAAGCACCTGCTTCCTGCGCTGGTGCCTGGAGCCGTCCCTGATGACAGTGACATCATTGATTCCCTAGTACCAATTGACAATTGCTGGCTTGTTTCTACAGTCTGCCTCCAAGGCTGCTGACATCATTCTGAGACATGGCTGTTTGCTCTACATAAAACTTTATTAAAGGACTTGCAATTATAAGCTAAGCCCTCCCCCAAAATGTGGTGATTTAGGCACAATGTAACCCAGATTTGAACAAACCTATACGCTCCACCCCTGATTACCATTTATGTTTTTTCTAGGGATGTCTCAAAAGCTCACCAGATCTCCCCTAATAAACTGTTTCAGCTTGTTTTGGTGCTGCAATCTTTCTCAAATACAGGCTTTTTGAGGCATAAACTCTGAAGGGATCGGTTTGTCTCTGTCCTTTGTGGGAACAAAGGGCTTAACTAATAATGATTCCCCCAAAACACAAAGCCTCGTTTGTGTTTGGCTTTTCATTCATTGGTCAGTCACTGGCAGAGCTTTATCCAACATAGGTAAGACTGCAAGCAATGAATAAATGAGCCCTTACCATGATCAGGTCACACAAAGGAGACTGTCTAAGCCATACTTTTAATCTTGCCTCATAAAGTGCATTCTGAAGTGCAAGGTACCCATGTCTATTTAAAACTCTTTCTGGGCACCTTGTAGTAAACTTTATGAGGAAGGTATTAAAAGTAGTGTGTGGGGAATGAGGAAGATGTCTGTATTATTTCATATGAATATATGTGCCTGCGTTTACCTGCTGGGTATTATTCTGGCTGACTACTCAGAGTTAAATCACAGATTCATAGAACCATAGATTCTAAGGCCAGAAGGGACCATTGTGATCATCTAGTCTGAGCTCCTATGTAACACAGGACGTAGAAACGAACAGGAGTACTTGTGGCACCTTAGAGACTAACAAATTTATTAGAGCATAAGCTTTCGTGGGCTACAACCCACTTCTTCGGATGCATATGCGTATGTAGCCCACGAAAGCTTATGCTCTAATAAATTTGTTAGTCTCTAAGGTGCCACAAGTACTCCTGTTCGTTTTTACAGATACAGACTAACACGGCTGCTACTCTGAAACAGGACATAGAAAGAACATCCTGAAAATAATTCCTTAGGCAAATCTTTTAGAAGAACATCCAATCTGGATTTAAAAATTGTCAGCGATGGAGAATCCACGTTGGTAAATTTCTCTAATGGTTAATTACTTTCACCATTAAAAATGTACACCTTATTTCCAGTCTGAATTTGCTAGCTTCAATTTGCAGCCATTGGACTAGGCTATACTTTGCTCTGCTAAATCAAATAGCCCATTATTAAATATTTATTCCCCATGTGGGTACTGGTAAACTGTAATCAAGTCACCCCTTAACCTTCTGTTTGTTAAGCTAAATAGTTTGAGCTCCTTGAGTCTATCACTAGAAGGCAGGCTTTCTAATCCTTTAATCCGGGGTGGGGAACCTACGGCCTGCGGGCTGGAGCCGACCCATTGCTTCATTTAATCTGGCCCGTGGCAAGTTTCTGCATCGCCAGCCAGAGGCCCTGAGCCTTGGCGCCCCCCCATGGGGCTGGAGCCACGAGCGCCAGCTTGCCCCGCTGTGGGTGGAAGTTAGGGTCAGCTCCAGCTCCCGGAAATGACCGGCATGTCCCTGTGGCTCCTAGGAGCAGAGGCGATCAGGGAAGCTCTGTGCACTTCCCCCAGCGCCAGCTCTGCAGCTTCCATTGGCAAGGAACCGCAGCCAATGGGAGCTGCTGGCGCGGGCAGCGCGCACCACACAGAGACCCCTGGCCCTTCCACCTAGGAGCAGGACATGGCGGCTGCTTCCAGGATCAGCGCGGAGCCAGGGCAGGCAGGGAGCCTGCCTTAGCCCCGTTGCACTGCCGACCAGGAGCCGCCTGAGATAAGCACCGCTCAGCCGGAGCCCACACCCCTAATACCCCATGCCCAGGTCAGAACCCCCTCCCGCACCCAAACCCCTGCCCCAGCCTTGAGCCTCCTGCACCCCAAAAACCTGATTTCTGGCCCCACCCCAGAACCTAGGGGAAGCCCCGAGCCTCCCCCCCCTTCTCCCCCCATGGGACTGTGTGTGGCCCGTGACTAATTTTTTCTGTGGGCCAGTGGCCCCTGGTAGAAAAAAGGTTCCCCACCCCTCCTTTAATCATTCTCATGGCTCTTTTCTGAACCCACTCCAATTGATCAACATCCTTCTTGAACTGTGGACACCAGAACTAGAAACAGTATCCCAGCAGCAGTTGCACCAGTGCCAAATTCAGAAGTAAAATAATTTCTCTGTTCCTACTTGAGGTGTCCTTGTTTATGCATCCAAAGATTGCATTAGCCCTTTTGGCCACATCATCACACTGGGAGCTTCTGATCAGCTGATTATCCACCATGACTCACAAATCTTTTTCAGAGTCACTGCTTCCCAGGCTTGAGTCCTCTATCATGTAAGTATGGCCTACATTCTTTGCTCCTAGATGTATAACTTTACATTCAGCCATATTAAAACACATATTTACCAAGAGATCCAAATCGCTCTGTATCAGTGACATGTCCTCTTCATTCCTTACCACTCCCCTAATTTTTGTGTCATTTGCAAGCTTTATCAGTGAGAATTTTATGTTTTTTCTGAGGTCATTAATAAACAGGCCCGCCGACTGGGGGGGGGGGGGCAACTGCCCAGGGGCCTGGGTGATTTTAAATCGCCTGGGCGGGCCTCAGGGCTCCTAAGCATGCGTGACTCCTCCGGGCCCCACGCTTTGGGGCCCTGTGGGCCAGCGCAATTGGCCAGCGCGGTCAGTCCTGGAAGTGACAGGTCGGTCCCGGAAGTCACTTTCGCCCCGGGCCCCGCACCCATGGGGCCCAGAATTGCTGTCGGCGGGGCCTGTTGATAAAAATGTTAAATAATGAAAGGCCAAGAACCAGTTTCTGTAGGACCCCACTAGAAACATACCTGATGATTCCCTGTTTACAATTACAGTTAGCCAGCTTTTAATCCATTTAATGTGTGTCATGTTAATTTTATATCATTCTGGCTTTTTAATCAACAGGTTGTGCGAAACCAAGTCAAATGCTTTACATAAGTCTAAATATATTATGTCAACACTATTACCTTTATCAACCAAACATGTAATCTCATAAAAAAGATATTAAGTCAGTTTGATGGGTTCTGTTTTCTATAACCCATGTTGATTGACATTAATTATATTACCCTCCTTCAATTCTTCATTAACTGAGTCCTGTATCAGCCCCTCCATTATCTTACCCAGGATCAATGTCAGACTGGCAGTTTACTCAGATCATCCTGTTCACCCTTTTTAAATACTGGCACAGCATTAGCTTTCTTTCAATCTTCTGGAACTTTCCCAGTGTTTTTTTTAGGTGATTTCACTTCCCCTCTAAGCCGGGGGAATAAAATCAAAGAAGGCTGATGGTGGATGCAAGCAGGAAACAAAACAAGGACAGAGATAAGGTCTCTCCAGGGAGAATACTAGGGGTCCTTAAGAGAAACAACGGTTGAGCTAGTTGTTGGAAAACTCTTGCCTGCCAGTTGCCAGAAGGCAGGGATGCCAGAACAGGAAGGGCCAGAGGGCCACAGCCCCTCACTTTTTATCAGCCGTAAGGGTGAGTGATGGAGGGGAGGGGGCAGATAGGATTGAGCAGGGGGCTAGGCTTCAGGGGGAAGGGAAAGCATGAGGACAGGGCCTCAGGGAGAAGGGGCAGTATGAGGGCAGGCCCCCCGGTGGGAAGGAAGAGTGTGAGGCTGGGGGTTTGGGAGGAAGGGGTGGTGTGGGGGAGCAGGGCCATGGTTCAGCCGCTGGTGGCCTCCCCACTTTTAGGGCACTTCCGTCACTCCTGCCAGAAGAGTGACGTCCTATTTTTCCAAGGCCAGAGACTAAGATTAAAGGAACATCATCATCAAACACGCATAGTCTACTGAGGACCGTTCTGCTAGTGACCATAGTTGATGGCATTACACCAGGCATCATGTAGTGAAGTCCCCATATCTGGTTAGGCAGAACATGCAGCAGACTGGGGACTTCCAGAGGCAGGGGCTCTGCAGGAAGTGCCTGAGATAGCTAAGCTCACCTAAGCATTGAGAGAAGTGATGGGCTGCAGGCAAGCCCCAGGTGTGTGGGCCTTTTGTGGGTTTAACCTTTACCTCTGCTTGCTGTGTACCTTTGGGTGAATGGGAAATATGTCTGTTTAGAAGTAGCTGATTTGAGTCTCTTTAGTCAGGCACCTGAGAAGGAGCGTACCAATTGCACTTGAGCCTGTTGTGTTAACACAGTTGGGGACCAGGGGCACTGTTGCCCTAGGATCCAGTGAAAGTGTGGTAGAACCATGGGGTTTCACCCAGAGAAAGGTGTAGGTAGCATAACCTGTCCCTTGAGAGGTTCATTCATGTAGGATTGCAAGGGGGTATAAGACACCACTTGTCCTGTAACTGTGGGAAGAAGGTAGGAATAGGGGGTGTAGCCTGCAGATTCAGTCTAAAGTGCGGGTGGGGGTGAACCTCAGAGTTCCACTCTAGAAAGAGTGCAGGGAAGTACAGGTAAAGGCGTGGAACTGGAAAGAGTGCTCACTGGGGAGATGGGGAGAGATCATAGGTGCCAATTGCTCCTGAGCCATCACATATGCATTAAAGTTCTTCATTGTGATCATGGAAGTTTTTCTTGCCCTGATTTAAAGCCCATTGATTTCAGTGAGCAATAAATTGAGCCCAGTCCTCACTAGGAAATTGCTAATGACTTGAAATATAAAGACCTATGTAAGCATCTGAGGATGTTTGCCATTCCCATCAGTGCCACTGTTCTCCTTCCTGAGACACTGAAATCCATAATGTTTTTTTTTTCCTGGTAGTTTAAGAGATCTGAATTCTCTTGCTTACAGGAGTCGGCTTAGCCACCAGGAAACTGGGCACGCTGGCCAAACCCAGCATGACCATCAGTGCTGATGGCGATGTGGTAACCATCCAAACCAAAAGTGCCTTTAAAAATAATGAGATCTCTTTTAAGCTTGGTGAGGAGTTTGATGAAACCACACCAGATGACCGGAAAACCAAGGTGAGGATTAAAGCTGTTCTTCACAGTTCTCCCAATCTGCTGCAACAGGCACGGACAGTTCTTTTCCACATGGTAATAACACATCTGCTAATTATCAGAGTGGATAATTAGATAAACACACCTGGAAAGCTCAATGCAACTTAAGTAGAGCTTTTATATCCCCAAAAAAGGAGAAGAGCCAGATTCCATGAAGTACACTAGGAATTTTTTCCTTAGATTTATAGAGTTTAAGGACAGAAAGGATCATTAGATCATGTAGTCTAACCCAGTTACCCCTGTAACTTTGTACCTAGCTCAATAACTTATAGGTTAAAGTGCATCTAGAAGAAAGAATTCAATGTCGATAAATGCAAAGTAATGCACAGTGGAAAATATAATCCCAACTATACATATAAAATGACGAAGTCTATATTAGCTGTTACCACTCAAGAGAGAGATCTTGGAGTCAGGGTGTATAGTTCTCTGAAAACATCCACTCAATGTGCAGCAGCAGTCAAAAAAGCGAACAGAATGTTGAGAATTATTAAGAAAGGGATAGATAATAAGACAGAAAATATCATATTGCTGCTATATAAATCCATGGTTCGCCCACATCTTGAATACTACATGCAGATGTGGTCACCCCATCTCAAAAAAGATATATTGGAATTGGAAAAGTTCAGAAAAGGGCAACAAAAATGAATAGGGGTGTGGAATGGCTTCCGTATAAGGAGAGATTAATAAGACTGGGAGTTTTCAGCTTAGAAAAGAGACTACTAAGGGGGGATATGACAGAAGTATATAAAATCATGACTGGTGTAGAGAAAGTAAATAAGGAAGTGTTATTTACTCCTTCTCATAACACAAGAACTAGGGGTCACCAAATGAAATTAATAGGCAGCAGGTTTAAAACAAACAAAAGGAAGTATTTTTTCACACAATGCACAGTCAACCTGTGGAACTCCTTGCTAGAGGATGTTGTGAAGGCCAAGACTATACCAGGGTTCAAAAAAGAACTAGATAAATTCATGGATAGGTCTATCAGTGGCAGGGATGGTGTCCCTAGCCTCTGTTTGCCAGAAGCTGGGTATGGGCAACAGGGGATGGATCACCTGATGATTACCTGCTCTGTTCATTCCCTCTGTGGCACCTGGCATTGGCCACTGTCAGAAGACAGGAAAGATGGACCTTTGGTCTGACCCAATGTGGCCATTCTTATGTAAGGCATCCAATCTGAATTTGAAGACATCAGTAGATGGAAAATTCACCATTCCCCTTGACAGTCTGTTCAAATGGTTAATCACCCTCACTGTTAATATGTTCCTAATTTTTAATTTGAATTTGTCTGGCTTCAGTTTCCATCCATTGGTTCTTGTTATGCCTTCTTCTGCTAGCTTAAAGAGCCATTTACTATTCGGTGCTTTCTCCCCATGAATGTGCTTATACATTGTAATCAAGTCACCACTGGTCTTTTTTATTTATTATTGTATTTTATTTTATTTTAATAAACTAAACCGATTGAGCTCTTTAAGTATCTCACTGAAAGGCATTTTCTCCATCCTTTGAATAATTTCTGTGGCTCATTTCTGCACCCTCTTCAATTTTTCAACACATTTTAAAACTGTGAACTCCAGAACTACACCCAGTATTCCAGTATTGGTCTGATCAATGCTGTATACAGAGGTGAAATCACCTTCCGACTCATACTCACTAATTCTCTGTTAATTCTCTGCTGTCACAATCCTAGTCATTCCCCCTTCTGGACACTCACCAGTCTGCTGCGTTTGGGTCTCAACATGGTCCTGCCATGTGCTTTAAGCTTCCTCTGGCTCTGGGTTTTTAGGCACACTCTCAGGATGCAGATCCTCTGTATAACACCTTTTTTGAGATCCCATGATCCAGCTGCCTAGGTCCTGAAATTAGTACTGGCTCCCTTCATCTTCCCATTATCTTAAGCACACCCTTTCCAAGGGCTCCTAGCTTGTGGGCACTCTGGTTTACAGTCTCCAGGGACACATGATAGGTGAAGCACACAACACAAAAACTTAGCTAAAGGTTCCTAAACCAATCATTCTTTACTTTAGACAGCACAAAAATTACACAGCTCTAGACAATACAATAAAATATCTGTATATCATTCTTGCCTCAATTTTCTCATTACTCTGGAGTATTCTTCAGCATTTGGGACAGTGTCCTTTCAGGATTCCAAGTCCCATCTCTTGGACCTCTCTCCTCCATCCAGCTTCCTTTGACCTTGGCTGGTCCTGCAGTAAAAAAAAAAATAAAAAAAAATCCCCTCTCTTTCCTAAAGCCTGCTCCTTCGCTTTTTAAACCCCTGTTCTGACAACTCTGCGCATTTGTTCTCCTGTTTGAGGATTTTCCACTCTTCACTTTCCCCCCCTGCAGACAAACGTGGTTAAACTAGTTTTCTTCCAGCTCAGGCATCCTCCATAGCATACCCATAGCCCTGTCAGAGCACAGTCATCAAGGTTAACAACTTCTTTTTCATAGAATCATAGGACTGGAAAGGACCTCACGAGGTCATCTAGTCCAGTCCCCTGCACTCACGGCAGGACTATATTATCTAAACCATTCCTGACAGGTGTTTGTCTAACCTGTTCTTAAAAATCTCCAATGATGGAGATTCTACAACCTCCCTAGGCAATTTATTCCAGTGCTCAACCCCCCTTACAGATAGGAAGTTTTTCCTAATGTCCAACCTAAACCTCCGTTCCTGCAATTTAAGCCCATAGCTTCTTGTCCTATCCTCAGAGATTAAGAACAACAATTTTTCTCCATCCTCCTTGTAACAACCTTTTATGTACTTGAAAACTCTTATCATGTCCCCTCTCAGTCTTCTCTTTTCCACACTAAACAAACTGAATTTTTTCCATCTTCCCTCATCGGTCATGTTTTCTAGACCTTTAATCATTTTTGTTGCTCTTCTCTGGACTTTCTCCAATTTATCCACATCTTTCATGAAATGTGGCACCCAGAACTGGACACAATACTCCAGTTGAGGCCTAATTAGCGCAGAGTAGAGCGGAAGAATTGCTTTTCATATCTTACTTACAACACTCCTGCTAATACATCCCAGAATGATGTTCGCTTTTTTTTGCATCAGTGTCACACTGTTGACTCATATTTAGCTTATGGTCTACTATGACCCCCAGATCCCTTTCAGCAGTACTCCTTCCTAGGCAGTCATTTCCCATTCTGTATGTGTGCAACTGATTGTTCCATCCTAAATGGAGTACTTTGTATTTGTCCTTATTGAATTTCATCCTATTTACTGCAGACTATTTCTCCAGTTAGTCCAGATCATTTTGAATTTTAATCCTATCCTCCAAAACACTTGCAACCCCTCCCAGCTTGATATCGTCCACAAACTTTATAAGTGTACTTTCTATACCATTATCTAAATCATTGATGAAGATATTGAACAGAACCGGACCCAGAACTGATCCCTGCAGGATCCGACTCGTGACTGTGAACCACTGATAATTACTCTCTGGGAACAGTTTTCCAACCAGTTGTGCACCCACCTTATGGTAGCTCCATCTAGGTGGCATTTCCCTAGTTTGTTTATGAGAAGGTCATGTGAGACAGTATCAAAAATTTTCCTAAAGTCAAGATATACCACATCTTCCCCCAATCCACCAGGCTTGTTACCCTGTCAAAGAAAGCTATCAGGTTGGTTTGACACAATTTGTTCTTGACAAATCCATGCTTACTGTGACTTACTGTCACATTATTACCGTCTAGATGTTTGCAAATTGATTGCTTAATTATTTGCTCCATTATCTTTTGTTTTATATTTTTGTTTGTTCTGTAGCTTATTCCAAAAGGGGAGGGAAGGGATTGATGTGACAGGGACCTTGCCAGCCTCTGGCTGACTCATTACACATTGAGGCATTCAATCACATGCAGTAATTTCACAAAATTAAGCAGAATTCATAAACTGTACTTAGACAGATTTCCACAATCACATTAGCTCTCTTTGCCATAGCATTGTACTGGGAGCTAATGCTGAGTTGCTTGCCCACTATGACCCCTAAAATCCTTTTCAGAGATACTGCTTTCCAGGATACAGTCCCCTATTCTGTAGGTAAGGCCTAAATTTCTTCTTCTAGGTATATCATTTTGTATTTGGCTGTAATAAAATGCATTTTGTTTTAATGGGCCCAGTTGACTAACCAATCCAGATTGCTCTGCCCTCATTAATTACTACTCTGGCAATCTGTTTCATCCATAAATGTTATCGGTAGTGATTTTATATGTATTGCCAAAACATGAATAAAAATGTTGAATAGCATTGGAGCTATTACCTAGCATTGCCCATCTATTTTACATGAAAGATCCCCAGATACCCAACATGATGAGCTGCAGGGATGGGCGATAGGGGATGGATCACTTGATGATTATCTATTCTGTTCATTCCCTCTAAAGCACCTGGCCCTGGCCACTATTGGAAGACAGGATACTCAGCTAGATGGACCTCTGGTCTGACCCAGTGTGGCCGTTCTTATGTTCAGTGTAAAACCCCAAGACAGAAAGTGGGACTTTCTGAGTGTTGAGTGAATCACTTCTTTAACCAGCATGACAATCAGCTCTTCTGGACCAGGGCTATCTTTTAATATATGTTTGTACAGAAACTAGCATAACTGGGGTATTGTGTGTGCCTCTGCTCTATAAATAATAATAATCTGGGCAGGATACTCATGTTTTGCTTCTTTATGTTTTGTTTCTTCAGAGCATTGTGACCTTAGAAAATGGGTCATTAAATCAGGTCCAGAATTGGGATGGCAAAGAGACCACAATAAAGCGACAAGTGGTAGATGGGAAAATGGTGGTGGTGAGTGAATTCATTCTAGTTATCTGATCACTGAGTAATGCAAAGCTGTAGAGATCATCTAAACAGTTACAGTTTTATTATACATTCAATTTTCTCTTTAAATAAATGTGGCTTATGTTAGAAATGTGATTGGTTGCATAGGGCAGGAAGAGAACATTAGAAAATAGGTTGAATCAAGTTAATATTATAGAATATGGAGAAGAGGAAAGATGGCCTGGTGGTTAGCATAGAACCCAGAAGACGTGTTCAAGTCTCCACTCCACCACACATTTCCTCTATAACTTTGGGCAAGTTACTTAGACCCAGACCCTCAAAGGTATTTAGGCACCCAACTCCTGTTGATTTCAATGAGATTTAGGCACCTAAATACTTTTAAGGATGTGGACCTTAGACTCTCTGTGCTTCAGTTCCCCCAACTGTAAAGTGGGGATAAAAGTACTTCCATATCTTAGAGGGGTGTTGTGAGGATAAATTCATTTAAGATTGTGAGGTGTTCAGATACTGTGGTTGTGGGGGCCATATAAGTAAGACAGAAATGAAGAAGCTCAAAAGATGGCTGAATTCATATTAACATTAGTCTTTAACACAGGAATTGGCAACCTTTGGCAAGCACCCTGGCGGGCCGGGCCGGTTTGTTTACCTGCCGCGTCCGCAGGTTCTGCCGATCGCGGCTCCCACTGGCTGCGGTTCACCGTCCCTGGCCAATGGGGGCTGTGGGAAGTGGTGCGGGCCGAGGGATGTGCTGGCTGCTGCTTCCTGCCGCCCCCATTGGCCTGGAGTGGTGATCCGCTGCCAGTGGGAGCCGTGATTGGCCGAACCTGCGGACGCGGCAGGTAAACAAACCGGCCCGGCCCGCCAGGGGGCTTACCTTGGTAGGCCGCATGCCAAAGGTTGTTGATCCCTGCTTTAACATATATTTTGATTTTTTTGTAAGTTGGAAGAAAATGTGAAAAGGGGAAATACTAATACCAATTGCCTTATAATATAGTTCAGTGCACATTTTTCTTTGCACAAACAAAATGGGTGAGAGGATTTTTCTTCTCCCTCTTTGTATTTAAAGTGGGATTGTCTTTACAGTTTTGCTGTGAGAAAGTACAACTGTTTCGGTGAACTCCTCTTTTGTCTTCTAGGAATGCACCATCAATGACATCACCTGCACTAGGATCTATGAGAAAGCCTGAAGAAACTCTGTTAGTACCCTGCTTGACTAAAAATTGGAGAACTAGAAACTTAACTGTTGTAGGTATTTAATAAAAAGCTTACACATGCAGTAAATACTTATTGCTTATATACTGGCATCTATAGGCTATTGAGTGGTTTGGTTTTCTTAAAAAAGGTTGACAGTTCCTGATGCTAAATTTGTCTCACTAGAAGAATCTGCCCCAAGACACCATTGATCCTAACAGCATTATGTACTTGCCACCGGCCACTTTTTTTTAAAATTCCATTTTGAAAAGAATTGTATGTGAGCCCTGAAAAAGTTTTCTAATTACTGGGTAATGCACACTCATTTCAGTGTTTATAGAAGATTCACAGTACCTTAGACACTGCCATTACAACTGGACCAGCTAAGAATGGCCATACTGGGTCAGACCAATAGTCCATGTAGCCCAATAGCCTGTCTTCCGACAGATGCCAGGGCCAGATGCTTCAGGTGAAATGAACAGAACAGGGCAATTTATCCAGTGATCCATCCCCTGTCATTCAGTCCCAGTTTCTGGCAGTCGGCAGTTTAGGGACACCCAGAGTATGTGGTTACATCCCTGACCATCTTGGCTAATAGATTAACTTATCTAATTCTTTTTTGAACCCAGTTATACTTTTGGCCTTCATAACATCCCCTGGCAGCGAGTTCCACATGTTGACTGAACATTGTGTGAAGAAGTACTTCCTTATGTTTGTTTTAAATCTCCTGCCTATTAATTTCAATGGGTGATCTCTGGTTCTTATGTTATGTGAAGGGGTAAATAACATTTCCTTATTCACTTTCTCCACACGATTCCTGATTTTATAGACCTCTGTCAGAACCCCCTCTTAGTCATCTCTTTTCTAAGCTGAACAGTCACACTCTTTTTAATTTCTCCTCTTATGGAACCTGTTCCATACCCCTAATATTTTTTTTGCCTTTCTCTGCACTTTTTCCAATTCTAATGTCTTTTCTAAGATGGGGATACCAGAACTGCATACAGTATTCATGGGCGTACCATGGATTTATATACTGGCATTGTGATATTTTCTGTCTTATCTCCACCTCTTCTAATGGTTCCTAACATTCTATTACCTTTTTGACTGCTGCTGCACATTGAGCGTATGTTTTTAAAGAACTATTTACAATGACTGCAAGATCTCTTTCTTGAGCAGTAACAGCTAATTTAGACCTCATTTTGTATGTATAGTTGGGATTATGTTTTCTAATGTGCATTACTTTGCATTTATCAACACTGAATTTCATCAGCAATTTTGTTGCCCAGTCACCCAGTTTTGTGAGATCCCTTTGTAACTCTTTGCAGACAGCTTTGGACTTAACTATCTTGAGTAATTTTGTATCGTGTTCACTTGTGGCTCTGATAACTCTTTTCTTTGCTATAGTTTCAAGCAATTTACCCACTACTAAAGTTAGGCTTACTGGCCTGTAATTGTCAGGATCACCTCTGGAGCCTTTTTTAAAAATCTGCATTACATTAGCTATCTGCCAGTCATCTGGTACAGAGGCTGATTTAAGTGATAGGTTATATACCACAGCTAGTAGTTCCGCAGTTTCATATTTGAGTTTGTAGAACTGGTGACTGCTGCCTCCCGTGTTGTGTCGACACTCAAGGCAAAGCTGGAGTACCTCTCCAGGGCGCAAGGCAGGGCAGATGATATGGAGGCCCTGAGTTGCCCATGAACCAGGACCCCCCCTCTCGATATCACCAGTAAAATCCAGAGGAGAGGAAAAACCAATATGTCTGGTACCTGATCCGCTGCAAGAGTTGCTAGAAAGATACTAAAATATTAGTACCTGACTGCCTTTGGTGCTCCACTCCAGATTTTCTGTCTGAGTTTACTCTCATAGCCTTACATTCTCCTGAATTCACCCACAAGGCAGCGGGGCTTTTCTGTAATAGTTTGCTCCCTTAGCCTTACACCCTCCCAGGCTACCCAGAAGGCAGTGGGTTTGATGAGCCGCAGGTAGTAATGTCTACTCTCATTACGGTAGCAGGCATAGCCTGACCTGAGTAGGGTTACCATATTTCAGGTTCCCAAAAAGAGACACTGCTGGAGAAGAGGAGGCGGGGGAGGAGCATTTGGGGAGTGGTGGAAGGGTGTGTGTGTACTGTGAGGAAGTATTTGAGGGGTGAGTGTACTGGGAGGGGGTATTTGGGGATGCTAGAGGTGCGTGTGAACTGGGAGGGGTATTCAGGGAGTTCTGTGGGGGTACTGGAGGAGTGTGTTTGTACTAGGATAGGGTTTTGGAGGGTCCTGGTAGGGTGTGTGTGTGTACTGGGAGAGACACCTGGAGGCTGTTGGAGAGGGTACCTGCAGCCTCACTCTCAAGGTGGGGGCCAGTGTCACTCCCTGTGACAGCAGCAGGGTGGCTGGTGCAGGCCCCAGATGCAGCATCAGCCAGCGCCTCCCTGCAGGCCCCCTCCCCACGCCTGGGAACTGGGACGGCAAGGTCTGGCAGCTGGAGGGAAGGGGCCAATTGGGGCATAAAGACAGCTCTTTCTGAGCTGCAACATCGGCTCACAAAAATCCCAGCCATTGCCTCTTATTTGCAAAATCCATCCAGAGGATCAAAAATGAGGTCATGTCTGGGGAAACCTGGACATATGGTCACCCTATATTTGAGTTCCGTAGAACTCTTGTGTGAATGCCATCTGGTCCTGGTGACTTCTTATTGATTAATGTATCAATCTGTTCCCAAAGCTCTTCTGCCAACATCTCAATCTGGGGCAATTTCTCAGATTTGTCACCTAAAAAGAATGGTTCAAGTGTGGGAATCTCCCTCCCAGGATTTGACTTCCAATTTTAAAGAAGTAATTTTGTCTTTTAATCTACTAAGAAGAGAGATTTTCAATGGCGGGTAGGTAGCCTTATAGCAACACCCAGCCATTGCTTTGTAATAGTCTACAGTTCAATTAGTAAGAATTTTAATAGGTTACTACAGCCCTTTATGAATCCTCTACTGGAATCAATGTTTTTCCATTACACTTTATAAAACTATCTTTAAAAGAAGCCACGGAGCATATTTGAATGATTGAGAACACCCACTGCTTGCAAGACCCAAACCTAGTGATGTTTTGGTTTTGATCGTTCCTTTTTCCACCATGGGCATGTCTACACTGCAATTAAACATCCACAGCTGGCCCATGTGAGCTGATGCAAGCTCAGGATCACAGGGCTGTTTAATTGCAGTGTAGACATTTAGGTTTGGTCTGGTGGGTGGGCTCTAGGATCCCATGATGAAGGATCCCCAGTCTAGGCTGCACTGTGGGCAGCTGGTATCGCAGGCCAGGGGAGGCTGAGCCTCCTTAAACAGCTAGGCATGGCCCCACCCACACTCTGCCCCAAGGCCGCCCCCCCTCCCCCCATGACCCCAACCCAGGCTGCTCCTCTTCCCTGAAGCGGGCTGGGACCCAAGAGACCTGGGGCCAGCGCTTGGGCCACGGCCTCAGGCTAGCCTCTCCAAACAGGCAGTTCATGTGCTACCTATCAGGCTGACCATCTACACCACAGCAGCCCCATAGCCTCAGCCCCATGTCAGTTGACAGAAGCACTTAAATGCACTTCAGTCTACTTGGCTTGTTTACACAGTTCACTATTAAGTACAGTAGGGCTAGGATGTTTGGCTTGCTTAAACATTAGATACTAACTAGATCCCTCATGTATTCTAACCCCCTCTTGAAGTCTGTAGGCACAGCAGTCTGCCCCTCTCCCCATAAAAATCATAGAAACAAGAGATTTGCCAATTGTTGAAAGATGTACTCTTTTTCCTCATGGTCCAGAGTTATACTGAGTTAATGGATAAGCAGAACTGAGAGACTGAGCTAGTGATCTCAACTAGCAATTAAATAAAGTTCATAGATGTTTCCTTCTGGCCTTAACTCTGATTCTAATCATTTGACCTATATACCACCCCCACCCTAACCCCAATTAGACAAAAAGTATTATAGCCCACATCAGTCTAAAGATCTGTTTAGAGCAGCATTTTTCAGAGTGGGAGGTCAAGGTGGACAGTTATGATACAATGACAAATATTTCCAAAAACCCAGCAGCTTCTAGGATCTCAGAAACATGAAGCGATGTTCACTCCTCCTGTGATTGTACTTTGGCTTTTCCCTCCTGACTACACTGCTACAGGGTAACACAGCTTAAGAGGAGGGGAGGAACCAGGTGCTGTGACCCCTTGGCTCCCTACCACTGAATGCACTCAATTGCCTCCTCACCATCTTTATTCTTTGATTTAAAGAAAGTTCCATTTCATCGATGCCTCGGGGATAAGAAATAGGCCTTACGTGATGTGTAGAAGGTGGACTCTGCCAAAAACTGGAGGATTGAAGAGATGATTCAAGCTTGCTTTGACGAAGAGGCCTTCACAGAGAAAGGACCTACTCCAAAGCCCTCATGTAAAGGTGGAGAAGCTCCAGTTTAGTGCATCTACTGATGTAAGCAGAGTCAGGATGAGCTCTACCCTGACATCTGGTGGTGAATTATGGCGAGTGTGGAAAAGAACTCCAGGGGCGGATCTTGTTTGCATAGGCCCACCCACACGCATAGCATGAGCCCACAGCAACCGAAAGTGGTTACTTTGGCTGGTGTGGGATCCCCAGTTTCTCTGTTATTGGGGCAGGAAGAATAAAGTTTTGTTACCCTGATTCTGTGAATCAAGGCCAGTGGAACTGTTGTATGACAGAAGGACTGAGTGAATCC